>NC_036855.1:19988237-20321950 GCF_002910315.2 Salvelinus sp. IW2-2015 | reverse complement strand
ACGTGGTGCCATATTTGAGGTATAAATCTTACATTGCAGCCACCATCAAAAATAGCACCAAAGCAGCCAGAATAATTACAGAGAGCAACGTGAAATACATAAATACTCATCATAAAACAATTATGAAAAATACATGGTGTACAGCAAATGAAAGATAAACATCTTGTGAATCCAGGCAATATTTCAGATTTTTTTAAGTGTTTTACAGCGAAAACACAATATAGAATTATTTTAGCTTACCACAATAGCCAAACACACAAATCATTTATCACCGCAAAAGGTAGCTATCGCAAAAAACCAGCAAAAGATATAAAATTAATCACTAACCTTGAACAACTTCATCAGATGACAGTCTTATAACATCATGTTATACAATATACATTTATGTTTTGTTCGAAAATGTGCATATTTATAGCTACAAATCCTGGTTATACATTGGAATACGTAGCAACGATTCACCAGAATCTCCGGAGATATTTTGACACTCACCTAATCTGACCAAAGAACTCATCATAAACTTTACATAAAAATACTTGTTGTATGGCAAATGAAAGATACACTGGTTCTTAATGCAACCGCGTGTTAGATTTTTAAAAATAACTTTACCATAACATACAGCTTGCGTTATTGTGAGACAGTGCTCACAACACGGGAGAATAGAGGTCAACATTTTACACAGAAATACGAAATAACATCATAAATGTTTTCTTACTTTTGCTGAGCTTCCATCAGAATGTTGTACAAGGAGTCCTGGTCCAGAATAAATCGTTGTTTGTTTTAGAATGTCCATTTCTTCTGTCGAATTCCGCCCACAATGCTAGCCAAGGTTGCTAACATTCCCATCCTCTCTTGGCGCAAAGAACGGAAAACTCCAAAAGTCCCAATAAACTTGAATAAACTATAAAACTCGGTTGAAAAAACCTACTTTATGATGTTATTATCATATGTATCAAATAAAATCAGAGCCGGAGATATTCGCCGTGTATACCGAACGCTTTTCAGAAGACAATGTCGAGCTCCCCCGCGCGACTTCGAAGACAAAGAAAATACCGGACCTGTCACTCCAAAAGCTCTTATTCGACCTCAGATCAAGCTAGACACCCCATTCCACCTTCCACTGCCTGTTGACATCTAGTGGAAGGCGTATGAAGTGCATACATATCGATAAATAAAGCCAGTTGAATAGGCAGGCCCTGAAACAGAGCCTCGTTTTCAGATTTTTCACTTCCTATATGGAAGTTTGCTGCCAAATGAGTTCTGTTTTACTCACAGATATAATTCAAACAGTTTTAGAAACTTCACAGTGTTTTCTATCCAATAGTAATAATAATATGCATATTGTTATGATCTAGAATAGAGTACGAGGCAGTTTAATTTGGGCATGATTTTTTCCAAAGTGAAAACAGCGCCCCCCTATTGACAAGAAGTTTTAATACGCGCTCCTCCAGCTCAGCGGGATGTGCTCCGACCATAGGCGGAAATCCCGAGGGGGGACGGGGGACACACGACCCCCCCATCTTGGGAAAATATGATTTTGTCCCCCCCAATATATCACGTGTAAACATAACTATGTAATTTCTCATAATATAATAATACGCAATGAAAGCACTTGTGCTGATTATAGACACTTAATAGCGCGTTTTTATAAGTTTCAAAGATTGCGACCCCCCCGCCCTTTGCCTTCACAATGGTTTGATCCACTGCCAGTTTCTTTAGCTGGCCAGGTAAAGAGGGTTCGTAACTACTGTCCGAAAGGGACATGTACGTAACTGACGTGAGGTTATCCAGTCAATCCATAGCAGGTCCATAGCAATGTTATTTATTTATTTTTATTGTTGCAGGGTTCACACACTAGCTGAATATTGCAGAGCTAGCGCGCAAACTAAAGCAAACATTAACTATCAAGCTAGCTAGTACCTATTCCATTTATGTGGAGTCGTCAAAGATGGAATCTTTGCTATCGTCAGTTTATTCAAGATTCAGGCATGCCAGTTGCTTCGACGTCCCCTGTGATAAGGTTAGCCGATAAACTGAAGTCCAAACTGGAACAGAAACAGAATACACTTCTTCTACCATTGTCTTAATATATATAATAATGGTCTCGTTGCAAAAGATATAATTGGTTTTTATTTTTATTTATTTCACCCTTTATTTAACAGGTAGCAAAGATATATAGCAACACACCACAGGAAACTGGAATGGTGTTCGCTAGCTTATACAAATTAGTATTGTTGGAAGCCGAGCAATATGAAACCAAGCTATTAAATATTACAAAGAGTGTTGCACAATGTTGTTAGTTAAAGTTAGTGTGGTGTTGCAGCTAGGCCCAGTCCAGCGCAGGTACGAAACAAATGAGCAGAAAAAAAGTAAAGAAAGCGACATCAGAGTATTGTCAGTACACAAAACGATAGTACAGAACATCTAGTATCCTAATATTCTCAAAAGACCTAGTTGATAAAATGTTCATAAGAAGAAGTGGAAATTGCTAATGCGAAAATGTTTCACAATGATTTTCAATTAAGGCAGAGCAGGGCAACCAGATGGCACCCACAGACTAGCAGAGCTGGGGGACAGATTGGCAGACAGGGAGTCTCAGTTAAGTTTGTTGAGTTCTTTGTTGGCAACACTTATGAAGGTTCTGCAATTTTTTTGACATTGTAAAATTAGGGACATATTGGAAAATGCCATGGATCCCCCAGTCTCAGACTTAAGAACTGGTGACACTAACTAAGAGTTTGTTTTACCAATGGGTAATTGGTTGTGATTAATTGTGTAGTTTTGGGGTCGTGTAAGTTACGAGTACGGGAAACACCTTTTTCTTTTCTAGGGAGACAGACTAGTGAGTCATTTTAGGTGGTGAAAGGGGAAAGAGCCAGGAGAGAGAGACTTCAGAAGGACAGTGTCACAGCCACGGCGGACCAAGTGTCCGGACCACTTGTTGCCAGCATGCACCAGTATAGGGGAGCAGTGGGCACAGGCATTGTCTCAGTACACAGTTGATGGCCCACAAACCATATTACACACCCAACAATTTATAAGAACGCAAACTGCTTTGCCAAGTGTGACGTTTCAAGAGAGATGGTTTTCCGATTTCCCCCTGGCTACATTATAATCCATCAATAAAAGGAGTGTTGTTGTTTCACTGTAGCCAAGGGTTTCAGCCAGCCTTCTTTGGTGCCAAATAGCAGATGCTGCCTGTTCATTAGTGCAGGGATTTTATGGAATGGAGAAAAGCCATTGAAAAATTACCAGGCACATAATAACTGCAAACCACCGCCACTTTTGTAGATTGTAACAGCAACACCACTTAATCCAATCAGTTGTCCAGTTATCCAGCGCGGCGTGGGGTAAACAGCAGGACTGACGGCCAAGGCATGATTGCTTGATGAATAATTGTTAGTTCGTGGGCGGCATGTAGTAAGACAGGGACAAGCCTTAGAGCGCCGCACGGATGACAGTGGGAATTTATACCAGATTTGAAACTTAGGGCAGAATGAGGGATGATCCCATTTTTTACTGAAGTGGTTAACAGAGCGTACCACAATGTACACAGGGCCCCCAAAAGACCAGAATGAAATGAAGAATTCTGAACATCATGGCCAATAAGTCATTCGCCAGGCAGCTGAGTTAGTCTCTTCCGATCTTGTCACAATTGTTTCATAAATTGTTTGATGGTACTCAAAGAATGTCTCTGGTGCTGAACAGGAGAATGTCTGTCTGCGTTATTGCTGGGACCATGACCATGTCCCTACAAGGAGTTTATTGGGCTAGTACAGGGTGTCGGAGACAATCAGGCGAGGGGCATTTGCGAAAATGGCAACTGATGTGTTGTTAGGACAACCCAGCAAACATATTAGCTCGGGTTCTTTTGTTCAGTGAGTGGTGTTATTAGGCAGTGGTTTCTCAACCTTTTTGGGGTACTGGAACCCCTGCTATTTTGAGGGGCAAGGTTTTGAGCGAGTCCTCAGGAACTCACCCCTCTATATTATTAGTAAATTACTGAAACCTGTGGTGTACTGACTACAGTCATTACATTTTATTTATTTCACGGACCCCTTGCAATTAGTCCATGGACCGCCTGTTTGAGAACCCTGGTGTAATTGATATTTTGTTTCTTTTGTTTAAGTAGTTTTCAGTACACTTACAAATTATTATATTTCATGTTATTTTATTTAAAATTGCATACTTTTGTTGCGACATACTTGTCCATGCTGCTGTTTGAAGAGTTTGAGACACTGATGAAGGTATTTTGTTTGATTTATTTTGGGTTTTTCATTGAAGTAGTTATTTTCTTTTAGAACGTACTTTTTTAAGATTTTTTGTTCTTGCAAAGATATTGTGAGTAGGGACTCTTCGGCGGTGCACATATTTAATGACTATATAAATGGTATAGAAAAGTCAAATTAAAAGTCAATTCATACGGAGACCAACTTTGTGATGGTCAATGGAGAATTATTTAGATTGTGATTCACAACCAACGTTCATTGTATTTATGGAAAACTACACCTCATACAGTGTACCTACAGTACCATTGTCACCTACTGACCTTTCTTGATATTGCTGGTTGTAAGTACGAATACCTGCATACATACTGGACTGGTAAGGAGCACTGCTATAACTATTATTAGTAGTAGAATTATAATGATTTAAACATTTGAACAAGTTGGGAAAACCCTTCAGTTAACTACTGTACCTATCAATTATCCAGTTGTAGGAATTATGGTTCATCAATATACATTTAACATATAACAACGTATGCTATGTGTTACAGCACTACTTTTGGTGTCCCCCTCAGGAATTGCTCTTGAGAAAATTTAATGTAATTGTCCCCTCCAAGGTTGATATCAGATTTTCGCCCCTGGCTCCGACCAGCAACTGTCTATCATGTGCGCGAGGGAAAATAGATCACGCTGAAGTCAGTGTAGAGAAGAAAAATACATGTTTATAACTGATAATTGATCACATGGTGCAAAAATGAATGCAYTTGATTGAAATATTGAATGTTATGCGTGCTCTGGGTATTACTGACTCAAATTAACGAAATTATTCGAACGATTCGTTCTTTTGACTGAATGACTCGAAGATATCTAAGTCTTGCCATCGAACTTGCCATCACTATGCATGGGCCAGAGTTTCGGCTTTACGTGGTGACATCACCATGCGCGGTAAATGTGCAAATAGACCAATAAGATAGAGAATTCCAAACCTTTATGCAAATAACAGCTAGTTTTCAGTTGTACCCTCCCCACTCAGACCACTCTCAAACAGTCCTAGCAAAATTCTTGCCTGAGAAATAGTTTTTWGCWAAAAATCAATTTTTMCCAATTTTATTGTAATTGCATGATTTTATATTGATATAAAAACTTTGGTGCAGAATAAAAGCAGATCAGAGCAACTCCTGATTCTAGACAGCTGATTCATGAGTACTTTTGCATTGGATTGATATTATATRGTATTGCCACAAACAACGTTTTTATAGATGACCCCACATTACAATCCATTRTGAAATGCAGTTAATATGGTAATTTTAGAGTGATTCTTTTTTTACATTAATCTAACAAATTATTTTACAATAAAACACTGCAAGACATGTAGCTATACAGTTCAAAGGCTTCATTTCTGGAAAATGATTCAGAGCATCATATCATTTCACTTGTTAGACAAGATAGAACATGCAAATAAGCAACTGAAGAAAAAAGGAAGCCAGGGCCTATATTAGCCCTGCCCTTCCTACCCCATTTCCCTCCCACCTTCTCTCCCTCCCTCCCTCCCTCACTTTCTACATTCCCTTGCCAAACAGGATCTGTAGGATCTTTGTGAATAATTTTCTCAGGAGACAGGAATGCTTGAACACAAGCCTGCTGGGACATGCTCCTGACATTCCCAAAATCTCCCAGAAAAAAGCCCCTATTGAGGACGAGTATTCACCTTTCTTTAGTTTTAAACCCAGGAGGAATAGGGATTCAAKCCCCCCTAAATGCTGCCATGACTCAATCGCCAAAAGGTATATAAACATCTCCCTTTCCGCAAAGAATCAAGTGCTGAATGCCATAATGCTTCCATCTTGTGACGTGGTGTACGTGCACACTATAAAGGATGTACCCCAGACACAGTGACTCACTACTGAAATTAAGCTGTCTGGAACGCTACCTTGAATGTCTACAGGAGTAGTATTCACATGAGAATCTGACTTCTTTACTGAGACGTGTAAGTGACACATAACCAACCTTTCTGACCTTGTCTTCTTTAACGTAAGGTCATAAAGCATACCAGTATTTGTAATTGTAAGTCAGTGGCACTTGCATTTTTTAAAGTATGTACAACAATCACAGTCATAGGCTCCAGGGAGGTAATTATATTGAATTGAATTTATATAATGCATTTTATCAGTGTTCAAAGCACTCCATATTTTTCAAAGTACATCATATAAAAATTGCACATTCAAAATGTTTTCGTAAATCACCAGGTTGCTTTTCATACAAGAATATTGTTAATTTAAGTTAAGTATGTTTTATTTAATAAAGCCTCAACTTGTAATATCCAGTCACAAATAGGTTTTTATTTTTGAATTGTCATTTTTAAGTTGATTTTATACAAAAACACAAAGTTACTGTATTGAACAGGTTTGGTGATTTTTTTTGTACAGTAGATTAGCACAGTAGTTTAGTAGACTGAAAATAGGATCCAGGTTCGTTAAAAACATACAGTATAAATACACAATCATGAAAGTTGTGGCATCTTCACCGCATGAAATATGACACATTTACTGAAATATAATGGCCATCTATTTCAGAGATAGATACGCTATTAAAAAGTCTGGGACAGAAATTAAGAGAAAGAAAGACATCACATCACTGTAACATTTGCTTGTCCCTTGAAATTAGACCAATAAACCCCCTTTCCACAAACAGGGCATAGACTCATAGAGATGCTCTCAATGGTTCAACCATAGAGTAGGTAAGTATTCCTGCATTCCCGTTCTCTAGTCTAACCTTGCTCAATAACGGTTTCCTTTGTGCTTTCATTCGTTGAAAAGCATGGACCTGCTGTTGTATTGCATAAAAAGCTACTCAAAGTTCATTCTTTCTCCAGGAAAGGTCTCTGTAGTATTATTTGACTGACCAGAAGCTGGAGGTGGGAGTAGTGGTACTTGGAGACTCTTTGGGAGCTTGGCTTGGGCTGTGGCTGTAGCTGGGGGAGTGAGTGACACTTGGGCTGCTGGGTGGTGAGGATGTAGACGAGGAGCACGAGGAGGATTTAGATTTGATCTCAAGCCACTTCCCTCCCAAGGCTTTGGCAAAGTGGTCATCCACAGAAACGCTGATGGAGAGCTGGCGGGAGCTGGCCCTTTGGTAGTCCATCCCCAGGCTTCTCTTGAAATGCTCCTCCACCACATGGTCATAGCTGTGCTTATATAGCACTGCAATGGAGAGAATACCAAACAAAGGTCAGAGGCATAATTCTTAACAAGTCTGCAATACAACAACAGCATTGTAGCACTACAGTTTTTATTGAGATAAAGGAGAATGATACTGACCTGTGGAGGAGTGGCTGCTGCTGCGGATCTCAGATCTGCAGGTGGGCTTTCTTGTGGAYGAGACACAGGTGATCACAGAAGGACGCATCTGAAATAGGCAAAACAATTGTTACATTTTAAAAAGTGTTTAAACATTATAAGATTCCGTACAGAACAATGTTTTCGAAAACCTAATTCCCCACAGAACAATAGGATGAACATGTCAATGTAAAGATAGCACATTAAGCCATCACTAACTTTTTGTTGAAGGCTCAGTTTGACTTTAGGATAGAACATTTATTTGGTTAAGGATGGGGCCTGAAAGCTGTTCACCCTCATCAGGTTGGCACAAACAGGTCAAAGAAAGAGATGTCTGTTTAGTCATGTTGAGGACATTCCTCCCACCATTGCTCACATTTTCTCCCCGAATCCGGCTGGATTGCATATCTTGGACAAGCAGAAGCCTGTAAAGGCTCTTGGGAATAGAATGTGCCTGAGCGTTTATATTCACTACAGAGATCGCAGAGATACACTATATATACAAAAGTATGTGGACACGCATTCAAATGAGTGGATTCGGCTATTTCAGCCACACGCGTAGCTGACAGGTGTATAAAATTGAACACATAGCCATGCAATCTCCATAGACATACATTGGCAGTGGAATGGCCTTACTGATGAGCTCAGTGACTTTCAACGTGGCAGCTTCATAGGATGCCACCTTTCCAACAAGTCAGTTAGTCTAATGCCCTGCTAGAGCTGCCCTGGTCCACTGTAAGTGCTGTTATTGTGAAGTGGGAATGTCTAGGAGCAACAATGGCTCAGCCGCGAAATGGTAGGCCACACAAGATCACAGAATGGGACCGCCAAGTGCTGAAGTGCATACCATGTAAAAATCATCTGTCCTCGGTTGCAACACTCACTACCGAGTTCCAAACTGCCTCTGGAAGCAACGTCAGCACAATAACTGTTAGTCGGGAGCTTAATGAACTGGGTTTCCATGGCCAAGCAAGCCTAAGATCACCATGCTATGCGCAATGCCAAGCTTCGGCTGGAGTAGTGAAAAGCTTGCTGCCATTGGACTCTGGAGCAGTGGAAACATGTTCTCTAGAGTGATGAATCACGCTTCACCATCTGGCAGTCTGATGGACAAATCTGGGTTTGGCGGATGCCAAGAGAACACTACCTGCCAACGGTAAAGTTTGGTGGAGGAGGATGGTCTGGGGCTGTTTATCATGGTTTGGGCTAGGTCACTTAATTGCAGTGAAGGAAAATGTTTACGCTACAGCATACAATTACATTCTAGACGATTCTGTGCTTCCAACTTTGTGGCAACAGTTTGGGGAAAGCCCTTTCCTGTTTCAGCATGACAAGGCCCCCTTGCACAAAGCGAGGTCCATACAGAAATGGTTTGTTGAGATCGGTGTGGAAGAAATTGACTGGCCTGCACAGAGCCCTGACCTCAACACCATCAAACACCTTTGGGATGAATTGGAACGCCGACTGCAAGCCAGGCCTAATCGCCCAACCTTAATGCCAGACCTCACTAATGATCTTGTGGCTGAATGGAAGCAAGTCCCCGCAGCAATGTTCCAACATCTAGTGGAACACCTTCCCAGAAGAGTGGAGGCTGTTATAGAAGCAAAGGGGGGACCAACTCCATATTAATGCCCATGATTTTGGAATGAGATGTTCGACAGGTATCCACTTACTTTTGGTCATGTAGTGTACGTAGGCTCTGACTGCCTAGGGCTACACTGGGAGATTACTGAGGCACTCATGACTGAGACAAACCAGAAAACCCATCCTTCATGTTGTTAGCACCTGGACCCACTATTATAATTGTTCCTCTTGAAATTACCTGTATCTGATCGGTGGATGTAGTGCTTTTGGTTTTCTTCTCTGTCTTCTCAGGCTCTTTCCTTGGTTTCTTAATTAGGTCCAGTGGTTCATCCATAGGTGGTGTGGGATACACATGATGGGGAAGATGACCTGTGGGGCTGGGGGTTGGGCTCCAGGAGGATGTGGGGCTTGGGGTTGGGCTCCAGGAGGATGTGGGGCTCTGGGGAACACTAAACACAGCTGGCCTCTGAGCACTTCTCATGTTGCTTTTGCTCTGTGCCCTCTCTCGCCTGAAACACAAAATCACATGCTGAAACATGGAATCACACACTGGACATGGCGTTATGAAACCAATGGTTGTCAATTATTATAGAGGGGGATTAAGGCATGTGCAGGTTTCACAAACCTTTCTTCCAATGTTAGGCCACGCTCAGAGCTGTGTTTGCGCTTGACTGGATGCACTGGTGGTACTCGAACTCTCTCATTTGTCATATGCCTGTATCTATCTTCACTTCTTAGGTTGGGCTGACCTACAAGAGGAAAGATCAGGCACACATAAAGCTAATGGTTACTATTTGAAATAATATACACTATACTTATTGGCAAAGATTTTGGCACAGATAAGGATGGCTTACACCTAACTAACCTACTGAACAGACATTAGGTGTGGCAATGAGTAAATAGGTGACGGGTTGTTTTGATCATTGGAACTGTGACATACAGTTCATCACCTGTATGAGTAGTTTGTGGCCGTGGGAAAGCTTTCATGCCACCGTTAATTGTAAACTCTGTTAAGCTGTGGAACTAGACATACCAGATTGGTGAGTGTTACAAATCTTCTTGATTCAATGTTAACTGTAAATGTTGTATTTCAACATACAGTGATGATGACACCTATCGTATTTACATATCTAAGAGAGGAAGATTAGTTTATATTCAAAAGGTGGATTGAGCTGGACAAACTTAAGATAACTAATGTCTCACAACCATCATTACAATACACACATCACACAGAAGCATTCTCTTCATTGTGAGAAACTAACAGAAACATCAACAGGTGCTAATATCCTTTGTGTTATTCACATGACATTTGAGTCATTTAGCAGACACTCTTATCCATATCGACTTACAGGTAGTGCAGTCATCTTAAGATAGCTAGGTGGGACAACCACATATCACACTCATAGTAAGTACATTTTTCCTCAATAAAGTAGCTATCAGAGCTAGAATGGGGGGGAAATGGGGCGGAGGTGAGGAGGAGGTGCAAGGGGGGGGGTGCTGTGGAATTATTTAAGATACTATTTGAAGAGGAAGGGTCAAGATGTTTTCGGAAGATGGACTGTCCTAGGTATGTTCAGATGTAAGCTGGTTCCACCATTGGGTTGCCAGGAGAGAGAAGAGCTTGGACTGGGCTGAGCAGGAGCTGCCCTCCCGTAGAGGTGGGAGGGCCAMGAGACCAGAGGTGGCAGAATGTGACGTTTACCAATGTCAGTACACTGGCATTTGTTTTTTATAAAGCTGACACCAGTCCTCTTCACATTATGTTGTTTCTTTAAAGCTAAATTCCTTGAACTATATTCAAATTGGCATTGTCAATATACCTAAAGAAATGCACCACATTAGCATGCAATGCTCCACTACCACATTGAGATACAATGCTGAATGATTAGGTCATGTTAGTACTGTACATGAATGGTCCCCTTAATCTCAAATACTCCCCCATTCCACAATCGTCAGTCCAATCCACATCTCAAACAGTCATGTCCCTCAACCCCAACCTCTCACCTATGACCTCCCATTCTGTCCCTCAGACAGCATAATGTCACAGTGGATGCCCGTGGAGGGTGACTGGGAGAAAACCACACCTTGCCTGACTGACGTTATGATGCCTGAGGCATGGTTATTTGTTCCCTATCAGTAGAGGAAACAAAAGGGCAGTATCTTCAGATCCTCTCCATCTGCCACAGTTATTCCCATCATCTGACATAAACCTATCTGAAGTAATGCTTGAGAGCAAGACATTTAGAAGCAAGTTGACATTTTACCAATGGAGGGACTCATTTATAGTTGCTGACTATTCTTAAATGTTGTTATAGCCTTAAGTGGATATAGTGAGGCATTATTATCACATTCGTCAACGTTATCTTAAACTCAAAACCTTAAATAAAAWWTAAAAAAGTTAAAATATGTATTGGTTTCTTAAATGATATTGTTAAAGTTGCTGGATTACATATTGTTTTTATACAATTCAAACAGTTAGCTACAATGTACTCAATGACATTTACTCGGACTTAGTAAAAGTTATTTTATAATGACCCTAAACATTTGCATTTCTAATGACTTTAGTTGAACTAGCTAAGCTAATTACGAAGTAATAATGATCTAATAACAACTGTGTCATCATACATGATAACAATGCATGTTGCAGCAATAAATACTACTATTTAAAGTAGCAGGGATCACAGCAGCACAATTCTATTTTGTGAAACAATAGTAGGCCTATAAGAAAATAAATAAGATATATTACCTTCCAAGATGTAGACTTTGAAGCCACTGCTCATCCGAGTTATGTATTGCAAGTTTGCAACAGCCATGTTTCCTTGTCTTTGTCTGTGAATAAAGCAAACTGCAGAGGACCACCTTGACTGTTCGAGCTAAAAGGACACAATGAGCCTAAATTCTGGTTGGAAATGGAAAGTCAATGAGATGCTGGGCTTGATCTTGGCCAGGTAACGTATCAGGAGGCTGCGCAGAGCTGCTGTGTCTTCCAGGAAACCCTATTGCTGCAATGTCATTGGTCGCTCTCAAGCCAATCACAACCTCCTCCCTTTTAGATGTTTATGTTATTGTTGCAGGAAGAGTGGGTTCACAGGTAGATACCTCAAATAGGAAAAAWTATATTAAACTGTTCCCTGACTGTCCCTGCACCACCCAACCATACGTTTACTTCACTTTCAGGCATAAACATGAATGTAACATAGATTACTTTACATTCAATTCAACGGAGACTCAAAACAAGAAAACACTGATAATGTCACAAAGCACTTTTTTCCATGTTTTGTACTTCTCCCAGAATCCACTGGGAACTTCAGGTGTATCTTTTGTCTCCACTCTGGAAGTCAGCACCTGTCCTCTGCCCTTCCCTCGATCCTAATCTACAATCTCACCAAACTGCATTTCTTCGAGTGCTTAGCCCACCAGAGCTCCAGTCATTCCACTGACCTGCCCATACACGTACACAGCTGTACTGTGAGCCAGCCTAACCATTAATGAAAAAGGCTATTGTTGATGGCCAGACAAAGGCCCCTAAATCCTGGAAAAACTTCTGCACTGAGAAACAATCTTGTCTGAGCATGCTGAAGAGTCTGGACACACATGAGCATACTCTCAGCACACATGTGACCACAACAACACTCAGGACCTGACACATTTACAGGCACTTATAAAATACATAAAAAAATTACAATATTTAGAATGTGTGGTGACTGATATGCTTTTGAAGGACTGAAGGACGAGAGGGACTTATTATTAGTTGCTTACTGTTCTTAAAAATTTGGTTATTGCCTACTTTTTTATGTTCCTTTTGTAACATGATTAAAGGGTAAAATAAATGATTTAAATATCTTATCTGGTTTATGTTTTAAGAATGCCCTCTGGAGTTATTGATAGGCCTATATTCTGTTGTATATACCTGTTGAATATATATATATAATTTTTTTTTTGTGTGTGTGTGACCCAGCTCTGTGAAAGCGCTCAACAAATATGGAGACTACTCCTGTCAAAATAGGATAGGTGCCACTTTGAAGCAAGTCAAGCTCAACAGTGACCCCTTGGGGCACACACTGGCATTTCTAACATTTTATTCCTTGGATTTAGTTGATTATGATTTATCTAAACTTCATGAATAGGGGAGAGTGGGGTAATTTGAGCCAAAAGGGTAAGTTGAGCCACCGTCGTTTCTGGGAAACCATACACACAATTAATAATTTGACATATTTTGAAATATTTAGGAAGAGGTTATAATTTCATGGAGTCTGTGAAGGAAGAAAAAAATTAAATGATTTTCACAAAGTCTAATTAATTTATTGTGTTACAAGTTTCATGATGCTTGTATCTAAACCAAAGTCGCTAATTTTAAGATTGTTCTAAACATCATATGGGGTATTTATAAGCTTCAATATGAAGAAAGAAATWGCTTTTCTTTAAAAAACAAGGACATTTCTAAGTGACCCCAAACTTTTGAACGGTAGTGTAAGTATTCAGACCCTTTACTCAGTACTTTGTTGAAGCACCTTTGGCAGTGATTACAGCCTCAACTTTTCTTGGGTATGATGCTACAAGCTTGGCACACCTGTATTTGGGGAGTTTCTCCTATTCTTCTCTGCAGATCCTCTCAATCTCTGTCAGGTTGGATGGGGAGCYTCGCTYCACKGCTYTTTTCAMGTCTCTCCAGAGATGTTCGYTCYGGTTCAAGTCRGGGCTCTGGCTGGGCCACACAAGGACACTCAGAGACTTGTCCSGAAGCCACTCCTGCATTGTCTTGGCTGTGTGCTTAGGGTCATTATCCTGTTGGAAGGTGAACCGTTGCCCCAGTCTGAGGTCCTGAGAGCTGTGGAGCAGGTTTTCATCAAGGATCTCTTTGTACTTTGCTCCGTTAATCTTTCCATCAATCCAGTCTCTGCCACTGAAAACATCCCCACAGCATGATGCTGCCACCACCATATTTACTGAAGGGATGGTGCCAGGTTTCCTCAAGACATGATGCTTGGCATTTCAGCCAAAGAGTTCAATTTGGTTTCATCAGACCAGAGAATCTTGTTTCTCATGGTCTGAGAGTCCTTTAGGTGCCTTTTGGCAAAGTCCAAGAGGGCTGTCATGTGCCTTTTACTGAGGAGGGTCTTCCATCTACAAACTTTACCATGAAGTCCTGATTGGTGGAGTGCTGCAGAGATGGTTGTACTTCTGAAAGGTGCTCCCATCTCCACAGAGGAACTCTGGAGCTCTGTCAGAGTGACCATCAGGTTCTTGGTCACCTCCCTGACCAAGGCCCTTCTCCCCCGATTGCTCAGTTTGGCCAGGCGGCCAACTCTAGAAAGAGTCTTGGTGGTTCCAAACTTCTTCCATTTAAGAATGATGGAGGCCACTGTGTTCTTGGGGACATTCAATGCTGCAGAAATGTTTTGGTACCCTTCCCCAGATCTGTGCCTCGACACAATCCTATCTCAGAGCTCTACAGACAATTCCTACGACCTCATGGCTTGGTTTTTGCTCTGACATGCACTGTCAACTGTGAGACCTTATGTAGACAGGTGTGCGCCTTTCCAAATCATGTCCAATCAATTGAATTTTCCACAGGTGGTCATCATTATAAGCATTTCGCTACACCACAAGCATTTCGCTACACCCGCAATAACATCTGCTAAATATGTGTATGTGACCAATTTATTTGAGAATGGAAACTACAGACTGACTGAGGACCTGCCTGGGTCGGTTCCTACACTGGCCCGGGAAAAAAGGCTGCTGATAAAATTATTATGACCTTATTTCAATAAGAAAACCAAAGAAAGCTGGGGTCTTGGAAAGGAGTTGAGCTGGCCGTTTTTACAGCCGCCCCCAAATGTGTTGTGCATATTTGTTCCAACTGACAAGCCAGCTAAGGGTCAGTAGGAGGAAGGTCTGGCAGCTGTATGAGTCGAGCAACAGACCTGACATAGGTTCTGTCCTTGACTTGCATCTCTGCTGTCCTCACTTTCCTGTCTGCTCCAGGGATAACTGACTTGACAGTTCCAACTTGCCAGAGTGCCGTAGGAGCCTGATCGTCCACGATCATCACAACAGTCCCAACTACAACGTCTTCCTTATCCTTGTGTCACTTCTGGCGGCCTTGAAGTGCAGGTAAGTAGTTCCGAGTGAAGCAGTGCCAGAAATGGTCGACTAGAACCTGGCTGTGTCTCCATATTTTGCGACTGAACAGTTCAGACTCTGGGTAGACCACCTGTGGTAGTAACGAGTCTGGCCACACCATGAGAAGAGAGTTAGGAGGGATTGGATTCGGATCCATGATGTCCGACGACACATATCCCAAGGGTTTGTAGTTCAAGGTCCCTTCTATTTCGATTAGGACAGTCCTCAGCACCTCTTCGGAAATGGTCTGCGTGCCAAGGATAGTTTGCAGGGCAGTCTCGATGGATCTGATCTTGCTCTCCCAGCATCCTCCAAAGTGTGGTGGACTTGGTGGGTTGAAGATGAAGTGAATCTTCGGGCTGGCTAACTGTTCCTGGAGCTGTGGGTGGAGAGCCATGAAGGCCGCCTGTAGCTCTCGCTCCCCTCCCTTGAAATTTGTTCCTTGATCGGACAGGATCTCAAAGGGATTTCATCTTCAGGAGATGAAGCGTCTCAATGCCATTAGGAATGAATCAGAATCCATGTTCGTCAGTAGATCCACGTGTACAACCCGGGTGATCATGCACTTAAAGATGATGCCCCATCTCTTTTCATTTCTTTGGCCAATCTTGATGAAATATGGTCCAAAGCAGTCCATGCATGTAGAATAGAATGTGGGCTTGTGGAGCCGCAGTTGGGCTGGAGGTTGGTCAGCCATCCTCGGCACATCTGGCTGGGCTCACCACTTCCTGCATTCGGCGCAACCAAGCTGAAGATTACGTATAGCTGCCCTCCCTCTCAGAATCCAGAACCTTTCGGGCACTACTGGCAGCCCCTTGTAACAACTGCACTGTAGCTTCCACCAGCTCCTGGAAAGTGTTGAACTGGGTAACATCAGGGAGAGACAACTTGGTGTCCACTGACAGGGGTCCACAGAAGGTAGGCTTCCGCAGCTCCTGTGCTTCATCAGGAAGTACATTGTCTGGTCTTCTCGACCAGGATGACTAGGCTTGCCACAGGAATGGAGGACCTTGACTCCAACGGTTGTGTTCTGAAAGCTGAGACGGTGTCTTGCCGTGTGTGATATCGTCAACCGGATTTCTCTCTGTGTCCACGTAACGTCAGGCCTGGGGGTGCATGAGCTCCTTTATTTCTGTGACTCTTGTGCCTACAAATACTTTGTACCTGCAGGAGTCTGACTGGAGCCAGGTTAAGACTGTTGTAGAATCCGACCAGTATGTGACCTCATGGATTTCCAGGGTGAGTTCTCTTCTGATGACCACAGCCAGCTGGGCACTGGTGAGTGTAGCGCAGAGCTCAAGTCTTGGCATCAATTGTTGTCGTTTCGGGGCCACTCTTGATCTAGCTGCAAGGAATTCTACTTGGATCTGTCCATTGGTGTCTTCAGTATGGAGGTACACGACGGCACCGCACGCATGTTCTGAGGCATCACTGAAGATGTGAACACTTCTTGTGCTGGTTGAGAGATCCATGTCGGTGCTGACATAACACCTTGGCAGTGTGACCTGAGATAGCTGTAGAAGTACTTTCTCCCAAGTAAGCCATGCTTGGAGAAGATATTCAGCTAGGTATGAGACGATGAAGCCGAGTGGATCGTACTGGCTGGCAAGAATCCAACATACGTTGCGCATGATGGGATAAACGTTCTTAATTTGACCGTGCTTGTAGCCGAGAGTGTCAGACAGACATTGCTATCATAATCCAAGTGTGCACTCTTGGGGTTCCACGCCACCCTTGTTCGTTCAAGCTCAAGCCCCTGTAGTTGAAGGAACAGCATGGCGGAAGAATCAGAATTAGCTCGGTAACATAGATAATTAAGATGTCTTATCTGCATAATATGCTTATATGATTGAACTGTTGAACTCTTGTTATTAGAATGTATCCCTTCGGACTCTGGTGTTGGCAGATGCATTTCCTCCCTCATATTGGCCTCAGTCACCTGGGGCCCAGAGAGGGGAGAAGTCAGGCTTGTCTATCACATGTCCCTGGTGCTATGCAGAATATCAGAAAGAGAAGAGGACAGCAGGGAACATTGTCTTCATATGTGAATATGTGTCTTTACCCATTTTAAAGCATGTGAAGGGATGGCGTGAATAATGGGGAACCAATTATTTGTCTCCACAATGTCTGTGCGCCAGTCACTCCCTCCTTTGGCCTTGGGGGAGATAAGGTCTGAGACAAGATGTCTCGAACCATTGTACTGATGTTGCACCTATCCTGGGATAGTGTATGACCCAGAGGCTCATTCCCTTCAGGACTTTACAATTGATTTATGCCATAGAATGAGTTGGTATTTCTGTACTCTGAAGGGTTAGGGATGAGATCAGAGCCTCTTCTTAGGGGCCAAACTCTGTACAATAAGAACAGTCTTCATAACAAATGCTATCTGGCTAGGAGATACTCCTTTCTCATGTGTCACCTTGTGACCCATTCCATACATCTGTTGTTTGTCATGTAGACTACGAGGGTGTATCTTTGCTATAAAATATATTTTGTATACTTTGTATGTCAGAGCTGCTCGCCACAACACTTGGAAGTGTTGAGTCAACCAGCCTCATTATTGTAGAAGCATTTACTCTATGCTCCCTTATTAATAAGGTTTGAATAAAGTAATATCCTGATTGGTGATTGACCTGGCCTCTCCTCATTGTTCATTAGAATTTCCACAACAATTTTGGCGACGAGGAGGTGATCTGCAACTTCACCTGTTGATCGCTCCTGAAGACCTGGGTAAATTGTGCACAGGGGATCTGAAATTGGGATCACAGGGAAACCACACTCCGAAGGAGCAGCTGTACCCGCCTAAGATCTGAGAGGAAGCGTGCACGGTTGGATACCAGATCCCGAACTTAGTACTGAGAGAGGTGAGCTTGGACAATCTATCAATAAGTGATGAAAGATAAGAAAAATATATTTWAAAAAATATATAGATATAAAATTACAAAATCCCCTGTTGAGGATATGCTCAGGGCGAGGTCTTCCTAAAGAGGGCCACAGCTGAGGTAACTAGCAGGACTGAGTTGGGTTGATAAGAGTGTTTTTAAGTGAGGTATCCTTCGACATGATTGTTAATTAGCCAGTTGCGGGCTACTAAAAGTCCAGATCCGTGGTACTGGGTTGATCACAGTAGGACTGGTGAGGTTAATGTATTGAAAGAGGAACTAGAGTGCAGGTGACGCCTTGTGAGGGCATCTAGCTTGGTGAAGTTCAAATAATAACGTGCAATGTTTTTATGTGTCACGTTCCTGACCTTATTTCCTTTGTTTAGCCTTGTTTAGTTGGTCAGGACGTGAGCTGGGTGGGCATTCTATGTTATGTGTTTCTATGTTGGGTTCATTGCATTAGCCTGATATGGTTCTCAATCAGGGGCAGGTGTTTGACGTTTCCTCTGATTGAGAACCATATTAAGGTAGGCTGTTCTCACTGTTTGTTTGTGGGTGATTGTTGCTGTGTCTGTGTTTGTTCGCCACACGGTACTGTTTCGTTTCGTTRGTTCCTGTTCATGTTTTATGTTCTCAAGTTCAGGTCTGTTCACGTCGTTTTGTTATTTTGTATTTTGTCAGTGTTCTGTTTAGTTGGATAATTCATTAAAATTCAACATTATGAACATTCACCACGCTGCGCCTTGGTCCTCCTCCCTTCCACATAAAGACGAGCGTTACATTATGAAATGTTTTGATGAACGAAGTTAACAGGTATGCCCTGGGTTACTATTGTTAGATATTATTGTGAGTGTTTGTTATTCCCGGCACTTCACCGGAGGGGGAGGTTAGAATATACGAGGTAAGATTGGATTTGAGGATCGTATTACACAATTAGATAGAAGAAGCAGGTACTCTGTAGGTAGTTTTGCACATTTGGATAGACATAAGAGAATCTATACCACAGTAATCCCAGTAGGCAATATCCCAGTGTGGAGACAACACCCTGTTTTGAGACCACTAATTAGGCAATCATTTTGATAATGGTATGGGTTACCCTGTTCATATAGACAGGGTTTGAAATCTAAAAACAGAGCCAAACGGTTTTCCCTCTTGTCTGTCTCATCCCCTGTGTGTCCGTGTTTGTGTTTTCTGTGAGTGTGTATGAGTGAAGGAGCAGGAACCATGGGACCACACGGGAGCAAAGGACACGGCATTCCAGATCCCCCAACACGGGCCCTGAAGGTTATGGCTGATAAGTGGGGGGGACATTTCGGACCAGGTGAAATTGTGGCTGGCATATCGAAGGAGGTTTCCTTTGACAGGGACACTGAGTGTGACACTGTTGGATGAGGTTAGGGAGAGGTTTTATAGGGGGCAGCATTTTCACTTTTGGATGAATTGGTGCCCATAGTGAACTCCCTCCTACTCTGTCCCAGATGATAATATATGCATATTATTATTACTYTTGGATAGAAAACACTCTGAAGTTTCTAAAACGGTTTGAATTATGTCTGTGAGTATAACAGAACTCATATGGCAGGCAAACTTCCAAACAGGAAGTGAGAATTCTGAGAAGGGTCGATGTGAAAGTCATCGCCTATTTAATTCCCTGTAATATATGGATCTGTTTGCACTTCCTACGCCTTCCACTAGATGTCAACAGTCAGTAGAACGTGGAATGAAGCCTCTAGTGTCATGTGGGGCCGGATGGGAGCTATTTGAGTCAGTGGTCTGGCAGAATGCTAGTTCCTGGTCACGCGCGCCAGTCATGGAATGGCCATGAGTGCCATTACTTATACAGACATGAAGAAATGCTCCGGTTGGAACGTTATTGGATATATATGATAACAACATCTGAAGATTGATTCTCTTCTAAGTTTGACCAGTTTATTCAACTTGTAATATAACTTTTTGAAGTTTTCGTCCGACGTTTGCCTTCATCTGCGCCAGTGTTTGGACAAGTGTACTACACATGCTAGCTAAAGTTGCTAATTTGACATAAGTAATGGACATTATCGAACAAAAAAAAACGATTTATTGTGGTAATAGGATTCCTGGCATTGCATTCTGATGAAGATAATCAAAGGTAAGGGAATATTTATGATGTAATTTCGTATTTCTGTTGCTCCAACATGGTGGAGAAATTTTGTTAAATCTGAGCGCCGTCTCAGATTATTGCATGGTGTGCTTTTTACTAAAGTTWWWWAAAAATCTGACACAGCGGTTGCATTAAGAACAAGTGTATCTTTAATTATACGTAAAACATGTATCTTTCATCAAAGTTTATGATGAGTATTTCTGTTATTTGACGTGGCTCTCTGRAATTACTCCGGATATTTTYGAGGCATTTCTGAACATGGCGCCAATGTAAACCGAGATTTGTGGATATAAATATGCACATTATCGAACAAAACATAAAAGTATTGTGTAACATGATGTCCTATGAGTGTCATCTGATGAAGATTATCAAAGGTTAGTGATTAATTTTATCTCTATTTCTGCTTTTGTGTGACTATCTTTGGCTGGGAAAAATGGCTGAGTGTTTTTGGGATTTGGTGGTGATCTAACATAAATATATGTTGTGTTTTCACTGTAAAACATTTTAAAAATCGAACACGATGGGTAGATTAACAAGATGTTTATCTTTCATTTGCTGTATTGGACTTGTTAATGTGTGAAAGTTACATATTTCKAAAAAAAAAATGAATTTTGCGCGCTGCCTTTTCAGCGGAATGTTGGGTACAGACTGAGGAAGAAGGYAAAACAGACAAAGATGAGACAGTAAGGAAGAATATGAAAGARGATGAGAGAGATTTCCCCCTCCTTATTCTTCTCCTCACAATGTCTATCCAGTGCTGCCAGTGCCTGTGGCTGCGGTGGTCGTGTTGGGAAGAATAGGAGCACTATATCCCACCAAGACTGACTGGACGCCCATCAGAGAATGCACCATGATGAAGGATGAGAGCTTGGAAGCGTATCGAAGGAGACTGGAAACCTGTTTCAGGCTGCACAGCGGCATCAGACCTAATGAATTGAAATATGGAGCTCTGTTGAAGGACGTCCTGGTGAGGGGCCTGACACCAGACCTGGAGAAAGCAGTGAGAACCACCTGTATCAGTTGGGAAACTGAACCCCTGGCCACTGTGGTACAACTTTGCAAACATGCTGAGCGACAGCAACGTGCTCAGAAGGAAGAAAAAAAATAAAAATAAAGTGAAGCCTCAGAAATTGCAAGCTGCCCAGTTAACATTCTACCAGTGGCAGGTGCCTGTTGGAGTTGGAGGTGGTGGAAGTGGAGGAAACCCCAAACTTGGAAGTTGCTTCCCCTGTGGCAAGGCAGGCCATTTCGCTGCACAATGCAATCAAGCCCAGCAGCCGAGGGGAAGAGCCAGGGGTGAACCAAGAGGCAAAGGAGCCCCAAGGAGTGCCTGTACAATCCAGGACAAGAACAGGAGGAAGAATATTGACATGATGAAGAGACAGGGACAGATGAGGTAGAATCGTCAGAGCAACCCGAGCTTTTGTTTAAAGAGTCACACCCTTACCAGAGTAGAGCCAACCGTGGAGGCTTGCGTCAATGGTGAGTCAATAATATTTCTTGTTGATACTGGGGCTGCCATATCTGTCATTAACTGCAAGGCTATGACAAAACCTCCCATGTCTAGTGAAACAGTCAAAACTGTAGGGGCTTCAGGCCTCCCATTCACAGAGCATGTAACTATGCCTCTGCCTGTCTCCTTTTGTGAGGAGAAGTGTCAACATCAATTTCTCTACTCTGACCACTGTCCTGTCAAACTGATGGGCAGGGACATCCTGCGTAAACTGGACATCAACATAACATGTGGCCAAACCGGTTTAACCGTTATTCATGAGGAGGAGGAAGAGGGGGAGCAATTGATGTTAATGTCTGAGTTTTGTGACTGGTATTACACATGGGACATTGATAATGAGGTGCCCAATATTGTTAGTGTTTTCTCAATGACTAAAACCCATTGGGGCCACGAGGGCAGTTTCATGTCTGAAGCAGGCTTACATTGCACCTCCCATTTTTCACCATTGACAAGAGATCTCCATTATGAGAAGCAATGGCTGTGTGCTACATTACAGGATGAGTCAGTGCAGTGTGAGGGTTTATACTGTAGCCGTGATTTCTGTGCTTTAGGAGTTAATCTAACCCCTGCACAGAAAGAGTGCTACCTGTTTGAGGAAAGCACACCACATGTGTCCCTGGCAAAATCAGATTGAGTAGAATGGGCGGATATTGATGCTATTGACTGGGAGATGCGCCTTGATGGGTCAACTTATTCACACAGCACACTGACAAGTTGTTACCCATTCAGTTGGGAAACACCAACTGAGAGGGGTGTGCATGGTGTTGATCATGTTTATTTTTCTACCAATATTTTGTTGAGTGAAGACTCACCCCTCCTGAGAGGGGTCCCTGAATGCTTATGGGCAATGGACAAGTATGATTTGGTGAGAATGAAGGGAGCAGGGCCAATGGTGGTCACTCCTAAAGATACCAGGCGCCCATCTAGAGCACAGTATCCACTCAGTAGGGAGGCAACAGCAGGTATTACTCCTGTTCATGCATCCCTGTTAGCTAATGACGCTTTAATTCCCTGTCCAGAATCACCCTGTAACACCCCTATCTTGCCTGTTAAAAAGCCTTCAGGTGATTGGAGATTTGTCCAGGATTTAAGGCTTGTGAACAATGCAGTTTTTGCCCGTGCCCCTGTGGTTCCCAATGTTACTACTCTGTTGGGGTGTTACCACCCACAGCAGAGTGGTTCTCTGTGATTGATTTGGCTAATGCGTTTTTTCAGTATTCCTGTGGCACCAGAATCTCAGTTCTGGTTCGCCTTCACGTTTCTTAGTAAGAGATTTACGTCGCCGGTGGCGCCTATGTGCTATCCCCCCCCAATGTTTTCAGCGGCTTTAGTGCAAAATCTGGAGGGTTTTATAGCCCCTGAGGGCAGCACTCTGATTCAGTATGTGGATGATTTGTTGTTGTGCTCCAGCTCAATGGAAGCTTGTGAAACTGATACTCGTGCTCTGTTGATATTTCTCGCTGAGAATCGTCACAAAGTTTCAAAGAAGTTACAGTTGGTTTCACAGACAGTCAAGTATCTAGGTCATGACATCACTCCCAATGGCAGGCAGCTGGGTACAGAGAGGATACAGGCTATTCTCTCCGTCGCACAGCTGGTTACTAAACAACACATGATGTCATTGACTGATATGATAGGGTATTGTAGGACGTGGTTACCTAACTATGCTGAGGTGGTGCAGCCGCTTTCTGACCTTATTTATGGCCACAAAATGGCTATGAATGACACAATTAAGTGGACACCAGAGGGACTGACTGCTCTGACCTTACTAAAACAACTCATGACTACCTCTCCCTGTTTGGGGCTCCTTGACCATTCTAAACCTTTTAACCTCTCTTGGGTACGTGAGACATCTTCAACAGCCAGTGAAACTGC
Organism: Salvelinus sp. IW2-2015; assembly: GCF_002910315.2. NCBI lineage: Eukaryota > Metazoa > Chordata > Actinopteri > Salmoniformes > Salmonidae > Salvelinus > Salvelinus sp. IW2-2015. The sequence continues at coordinate 20,298,278 of NC_036855.1, read as the reverse complement.
TGGCTGCCAAATTGAAATACAGAAATACTTATTTATAAAAATTCAGAAAACAAAACATATTTTACATAGGTTTAAAGATTCACTTCTTGTAAATCCAAACACMGTGTCAGATTTWAAAAAATGCTTTACGGCGAAAGCATACCGTACGATTATTTGAGAACATAGCCCAGCAGACAAATCATTACAAATAGTAACCAGCCAAGTAGAAGAGTTACACAAGTCAGAAATAGAGATAAAATTAATCCCTTACCTTTGATGATCTTCACATGGTTGCACTCAGCAGACATTCATTTACTCAATAAATGTTCCTTTTGTTCGATAAAGTCTCTTTATATCCAAAAACCTCCGTTTTGTCGCATTTTCTTCAGTAATCCACAGGCTCAAACGCAGTCAAAACAGGCAGACAAAAAATCCAAATTGTATCCGTAAAGTTCATAGAAACATGTCAAACGATGTTTATATTCAATCCTCAGGTTGTTTTTAGCCTAAATAATCGATAATATTTCAACCGGACAATAACGTTGTCAATATAAAAGGTAAACAAGAAAGGCACTCTCTCGGTCTCGCGCATGAAAAAGCTCTGTGACACTTTAGGGTCCACTCATTCAGACTGCTCTTACTTCCTCATTTTTCAGAATACAAGCCTGAAACAATTTCTAAAGACTGTTGACATCTAGTGGAAGGCATAGGAACTGCAATTTGAGTCCTAAGTCAATGGATACTGTAATGGCATTGAATAGAAAACTACAAAACCAAAAAAATAATAACTCCCGAATGGATTTTTCTCAGGTTTTCGCCTGCCAAATCAGTTCTGTTATACTCAGACACTATTTTAACAGTTTTGGAAACTTTAGAGCGTTTTCTATCCAAATCTACCAGTTATATGCATATCATATCTTCTGGGCTCGAGAAGTAGGCAGTTTAATTTGGGCATGCTTTTCATCTAAAATTCRGAATGCTGCCCCCTACCCTAGAGAAGTTAACCTCTTTGTTTGTGAGAAGAAATGGCTTTATGTCATCTGTTCTTACAGGATCATGGAGTAAAGCAGCGCCCTGTTGGGTATTTTTCCAAACAGCTGGACAGTGTGTCAAGAGGCCTGTTTTTTTGTTTGAGAGCTGTGGCTGCTGCTGCTGCTACTGAAGCTGTGCTGGCTTGTGCAGACATTGTTGCCATGTGTGAACTCACTGTACACGTGCCTCATGCTGTACATGCTCTTATTTCACAGGCAAAGACGGCCCATCTAACACCAGCTCAACTGCTCCATTATCAGAATGTTCTTCTGACAATGTCTCATGTGACCCTGAAGATGTGCACTGTGTTAAATCCTGCTACTTTGTTGCCTACCCGAGGAATGCATTAATGGTACTTTGTCATCAACAAAGAATTTACGAGGGGGATTTTATAAGGGCGAGACCCAAATGCAGACACAGGAGGCAGATGGTTGAGTTCCGATATTTATTGTACCAAAAGGGGTAGGCAAAAGGCCGTTCGGGAACAGGCGAGAGTTCATAAACCAGGTCAGAGTCCAAACAGTACCAGGGGATAGGCAGGCTCGAGGTCAGGACAGGCAGAGTGGTCAGGCAGGCGGATTCGGCGTCAGGGCAGGCAAAGGTCAAAACCAGGAGGGCTAGGAAAAACASAGACTGGGAAAAATAAGAGCTAGGATAAACGCTGGTTGACTTAGCAAAACAAGACGAATTGGCACAGAGAGACAGGAAACACAGGGATAAATACACCGGGGACTAATGGGGAAAACAGGAGACACCTGGAGGTGGGTGGAGACAATCACAAAGACAGGTGAAACAGATCAGGGCATGACAGATTTGATTATTCACATTGGTGCGGTAGAATCATCTTAGAACCTAGATCCCGTGTACCAAAACCTATTCTAATCCAACCCCGGTGAACCCCATTCCGAACCTGTCATTGTCAGAACCCAATCAATATTTCCATACCACAATTTAATGAATCCTATCTGGGAATGTCAACATGTGTCAATTATAGTGTCTTCCCAATAGGCTGTAGCTGGAAGAATGGAACATGCAGCTGGAGACCCGTTAGACTGAAGGTGGGGCACACCATTGTTGACGGGAAAACTGACAATCGCTCTCCTCATCAATTTGGTTAGGCAATGTTTACTGATCATTATTGGATTTGTGGTGATAAAGCCTATTTCTACCTACCAACAAATTGGTCAGGGTGCTGTATTTTTGGCAAACGAAACATCTCCCTTGTGGTAATGCATAAAACAAACTCCTCTATTCCAAGCAGGTTAAGACGAGTTAAGAGGGGCATCTCGCAATCAAATGATGTCCCCAGTGACTCGCAACGATCCTCGAAATTGGAAAAGTTAATGGCGCAGGTTAATCCCCTGGTATGGGGCATCGGAGAATGCCCATGCATTGGATCGGCTCGGATATAATTTGGAATCCCTGGTAAATTTAACCACTTCAGGGTTTTCAATTATAAGACCAGAGTTGCAAGGCACTCAACTCATGGCCACACAAAATAGGGTGGCACTTGACATGTTGCTAGCACGTTAAAGGGGGGGGTCAAAATATAGAAGATCACTGCTGTACATTTAAACCCAGGGAGARGAAAATTTGACTATTGTAGTGGAACATTTGAAGGAGTTTAGCGGTGTTCTCGAAAGGGAACACCAGCCTGACAACGACTGGAATCCATTTGGGTGGGTTCAGTCATTGTTTGGTGCTTGGGGAGCGACCGTCTTCCACTGGCTCATCTATGGTTTAATTTGCTGATTGCTCAGTTGCTGATTATCACTTGTGTGAAGAAATTGTGTAGTAAAGTGGTTGATGTTGTTCTTACTACTTACTTGCAAATGAAGAAGGTGTAGATGAAGAATCTGAGATTGATGGACAACAATCAGGTGAACCTAGTGAAGTATCCTCATTGGCCAGTGCAGATAGAGGGTTCACAGTATATGAATGATTTCCCTGACCTATTCTCTATTCCTGACTACATCTCTGACGGTGGGGACCCCAATCCTGACCATGGGAACCCAGATGTGGAGCTCATGTTCCACACTGTGTGTACAAAGTGCCCAYGGGGGGTCTCTGTCATTGGTGTGGGAAGGGGTGGGCCAGGGGAACTGATGGGCATTTCCACCATGTTGATCCGTATCACTGTGCCCGCTGTCAGAGGGATGACTGTCCTATCTGTTGTGATGAGGCCAGTGTTTAGACACTGGTTCTCCTGTGGCAGGGAGCATTTCTAATTTCTGTATTTTCCTCAACAATGTATTATTCTGTATGATTAAACATGTGCAAGTATGTCTTGAYGAATAAAGGTTGTAAACTCAGTTTTCCAACGGAGAAAGCTTACATGGAAATGTGATACACGACATTGAAGGGTTTTGATTCTCTATTTTTTTATTCATATATTCTGCAACAAATGTTAGTAAGATACCATGTTACTGTTCTGATGTCTCTGGAAGGGACGGAGTCCCTTGAGAGGGGAATGTGGAGGAAGAATCAGAATTAGCTCGGTAACATAGATAATAAAGATGTCTTATCTGCATAACATGCTTATGTGATTCAACTGTTGAACTCTTGTTATTAGAATGTATCCCTTCAGACTCTGGTGTTGGCAGTTGCACTTCCTTGGGAGTGTTGAGTCGACCAGCCTCATTATTGTAGAAGCAAATACTCTATGCTCCCTTATTAATAAGGTTTGAATAAAGTAATATCCTGATTGGTGATTGACCTTGTCTCTCCTCATTATTGATTAGAATTTCCACTAAAAACAGTTGAGGACGACTCTGTTTTTCCCATTGTGATGGACCATATGATGGGGAATGTACCAACCTTGGTAATCTTCGGCTGCTACTGGGGGTACCTTCTTGTTGTGGCCGGACTCCACCAACTTGTGAACCTCTGCGCTGTACACTGCTGCTTCCTCTGGATCCTTGGAAAGACGCTTATCTGCCTCTCACTCACTCTCTTCGAAGCTTCCAAAAGAGCAATGTTCTTCTTCCACAAGAGGGGAGTGACGTACCTTTGAACCCTGCCCACTTCGACCCTGGCTGTCTTCTCCTCCAGTATATCATTGGCTTCTACATCTTGTCTGGACTGTCTGATGAGCTACTGAATCCTGTATGGTAGCGTATCCAACCACCAGAGCTTCTCTACATGGCTGAAGAGCTCTGCAGATGGAGAGACGAGGGATGTATGAATCAAAATCAAATCAAATTTTGTTGGTCACACASATATTTAGCAGATGTTATTGCGGGTGTAGCGAAATGCTTGAAGGCACTGTTGTGGAGCAAGACTTTGCTGTAGGAACGGTCTTGAAGGGTCCATCCGAGCTGAGAATTGATGGCGGCAGGTCTGCCAGGGGGACCCAAATGCATTGGCTCTGTCAGGGTGATCAGATGGGGATAGTCTGACTTGATGCGCAGTAGCGGCTGTGTCTGATCCAGCAGTTGAAGGGGAAGGCCTTGATGTGCCGATACTTTTTCTGAAGGGCTTCAACAGGGTAGCTATGCGGTGCAAGGCCCAACTCGTTAGCTGTTAAGGCTCTGTGGATGTCAAAMGAGCTGTTGAGTAACAGGGGCAACAGAGAATGACACAGGAGCTCTATGGATGAATCTGATATCTTGACGCACCGTACGAAGTGCCAAGTCCTCAGTATTACCGAGGAGGACTCGCTGCTCTGCTGCTTCGTGTATAAGTATAGTGTTCTCAGACCCGTCTTCGAACAGGGCGTACATGTCAAGCGACTTGTTGCCGCTCCGCAGGAAGACTCAACTCATCTTCAACAACACCTTGCTGACAGAAGGTTGAGCAACATAGAAGGTCTCTGCAGTGGAGCTCACCAGGCAAATCCTCTTTACTGGCACCTTTGTGATGGAGGTCTTCATAGCGTTTATGTTAGCATTCTTCATAGCAGTCGGGCTAGTGTTGACCTCGTGGAGAATCTCATAATGCTTTTTCTCGCACTTAGGCTTGAGAGTACACTGAGCTGCTTGGTGTTCGCGTCCACACTTCCAACATCTTTCATTTGTCTTGATCCAGGATTCTTTCTGTTCTTTGGTTCATGTAATGCTGTGTGGTGTTACAGAATGGACAATATTTCTTTGGCTTCTTCCGTGACCTTTCCTCTCGAGACTGGTTGTGTGCAGAGACTTTGGCTTTGTCCTTTCTCTGCTCACCTCCATGGAGGATGGTGGTGGTCTTGGGGAATGAATTGTCTTRATGCTGATCTCGGTGTGAGCTAGGGTGCTCCCTGCTTTGGTCGCTACTGAATTGCGTGCCATCTACTTGCACTCTCACCTTGTACTCGAGCCACTCTGCCAGGTGAAGGAGGGTTGGAATGGGTGTCTGATGGGGTTCACACATCTCATGAAGCTGGCTCTTATGTTGTGTGGTAACTTAGCTAAGAGGTGGGAGACGTGTGAGGCACACCTCACTTCTGTCTGTCCATTACTCCCTAGCTGATCCAACATGCCAAGCAAGGCACACACCCTCAGAACGAAWCTTCGGAATGACTTGGTGTCACCACTCTTGATGTTGGGGCCATCCATTAATTCTGCAATGTGTTGGAGGGCAAGCTGTTGGGGCTGGCCATACAGTTCTGTGAGGGATTGCATGGTGTCACTGTATGGGTACATGCTGTTGCTGTAGGAGTCAGCAATTAGCAAAGCCTCTTACAACTTCAGGTTGTCCACCAATATCTGAAACTTGAAGGACTCTGTTGCAGCTACAGGCAGCACATTGTCGAGGGCCACAGTTGGGGATGGTAGGAGTTCGTCCACAGTAGGAATGCTCCCGGCTGGGTGGAGAAGGTCTGTGTAGCGGACAAGTGAGTGCCAACAATGATCAGGTGAGTAGGCTCGGCGGCGATGGTCAGGCGAGTAGTCGCAGCGGCGATGGTCAGGTGAGGGCTGACAACAACGGCCAGGTGAGTAATTGCGTCAGCGATAGTCCGGTGCGAGCTGGCGATCAGGTGTAGGCTGATCACAGCGGTCAGGTAAGTAGTCGTGGCGGCGAGGATAAAGTGAGTAGTCGCTGTGGCGCCAGTCAGGTGTGACCTGACAACAGCAATCATGTGTAGGCTGACCGTAACGGTCAGGTGAGGGCTGACATCGGCGATCAGGTGAGGCTCGATCCTCACAGTTGCGAGTCAGCCAGGGTAGTGACTTGAACTGTACGAGACCCATTGAACCGGATGAATTTAGCTCTTCCGAAAGCTCAAATCAAATTAAATCTTGTCAGTCACATGCGCCGAATACAACAGGTGAAATACAGTGAAATGCTTACTTACAAGCCCTTAACCAACAATGCAGTTTTAAGAAAATCCCCCCAATAAGTAAGGGATAAGAATAGCAAATAATGAAAGAGCAGCTGTAAATAACAATAGAGGGGCTCCAGTATCAATAGTGAGAGCTAAAGTATCTCCTGTGTCAACTTCTCAGTTTCCTCTCCTATCAGCTTCAGGCACATTACGACTGTTCTGGAAGAAGAACGGGTTTCTCTCTCATCTCGTACAGGAGGGTTCTGTGAGGGTTCTGCTGCTGACCTTGTTGTGAGAGGAATTAATTCAGCGCCCTCTGCTTGTGGTCCCTCGTTGGAGTGGTATGTTGTTGTGTGTGGTGTTGTCTGCCTTGACTCGTACCTTACCTCATAGTCGACCAGACAATGTGGGGGGCGAGTCTGATGGCGGGGACGAACCACAACTTGTGGAGGATCCTCTCTGATGACTGGCATCCTTAGGATCTGGCAGTTACTGCATCCGGCTCAAAGGACCATGAAACATATGGGTTGTTTATGAATTCGAAGGACCAATGAAAAGGGATAAAAAATGTAGGTTCTGGATTTTAGGCCGGTAGCAACCACCACAGGGTGTCTGTTCAGAACATGAGGAAGCTGTAGTTCCAGTTCAAGGGTTTAATGAAGATCCACACACACAACACTACTCTCTCTGATACTAATTGTGGTTCTGTAAAGAAAAGGGAAGAACTTAGGCTATAGCACAGTATGTGAAAATATGCATAAATATACCTATTTGAATGTCAACAAACTAAACAGGCTATGTGGACCCAAACACATGCTGGATGCACAAATAAAAAAATAGAGAAATGTAGAAATATATGCATGTTACAAAAGATAATAAGCATGAGCAATCTACAACCGAAAATAGCTTAGCGCCACAGAGAAATGCAAACAAATGCTAATCACGAATAAGCATGCTAACTAGTAATGTATTCCGGATGACAATGCTAATGCTAACGTTAGCGGGGGTGTACACTAGCTAGCTAGCAAGTTTAACACAAATGGTACATATTTACAAGAGACAGTATTTAGCTCCAAACAACAAGACATCAGGATTTTTGCACTTACATTTAGCTGCACACACAATTAACATCAGAAAGAAAGGCATTTTTTTCTAAGGAGGTAACGTAAACTCACCCCATTCCGTACAAATGTGCGTAACCGAGGCATTCAAACGAGGCTGRAATGAAAACGAATGGGACTGTAGTGACTGTGTTTGCATCAAAATCCGGGGTGTGAAACTACGTTTTGATTCAGCGTTGATTGACATGGTAATGGGCTAACAGTATTGGAGAAAAGATGAAAAAACTAACCCCTCTGATGCTGTACGTTATATGTACTCATTTTGTGCCGTACAGCCTCTTTCCACCAGGGGTAGCCCTTCTCTCGCAGATTAAAATCATGCTTAACCATATACACTTGTAAGAAAACMTCATTATTTTTGTCTAAATTAATARAATTATTGCTAATATTAAAATAATATTTCATGACTAGGGTGCCAATTGCATTTTTTTGCACGTCATTACTGAGAGCCATCATGACACTCAAAAGCCGGAACAGCTGCAGTTCACTTGTGAGGCTAACGTTAGCGCAGCCCTAAACCCCTCTTCAAATTCAACACAAAACTTCAAACAGGTATATGATGAGACATTACATAAACTCTTTACGTTTTATTTACATTTTAAAGTTGATTAGTTGGACAAATCGGGTGAAAAAAACTGTTTTCTTCACACAACATATTTCCCCCTTTCAAGATCACTTCATAGCCTTCGCTCCCCACCCGCCATTTTTAAAAAGACCCGACGGAGCTCATTGCCTTCTTGAATTATGCAGAGATGGGCATCATGAAGGTCTCGTCATTAATTTAGTTGGAAACGGGAGAAATTGTGCTTTACATTGGTATTGATATTACAGTTGATCTGGAAGTATTACGTTTTTTGGGCGCAAAAATAAGGTAAATTGTATGAACCAAGGCGATACAAAAGTGAGTGAGTTTACGTTAGAATAAGCAGGAGGGAAAAAACGGTTGGTCGTCAGAATGGAAACTACAGACTGACTGAGGCCCTGCCTGATCAGGTCATATGTTAAGTCCCGTGAAAAAAGGCTGCTGATTGGCTAATCAAATTATGATGATTGGCGTGATCTTATATCGTTTATACAATTACCATGGCAGGAAAATGCCATGGTACTGGTGCAAATACCATGGTGTTTTCCTGCCATGGTAGTGACCAAAAAAACATGATGTTTTTTTCATTGTACTAGCTACCATGGTACAAAAATTAACCATGGTAGTACAATGAAAGAAATACCTTGGTTTTGTACTAGCAGCATGTAGTTAAACATGAAAGCATGGTAGTTGTTTCCAATGTATTATGGTGGTCTGTGTCCCACCGTTTTTCAGGTAAAGTGACCAAAAGCATAGTAATTTATGGTACTACGTTGACTACTCGCTCTGCAATGGCAAAGCAGAGGCCTAGTATCCTCTTAAACCCTTTTAGCTCATAGTGAAAAACCACAATACATATTTATTTATAATGAACCTTTATTTATCTAGGCATGTCAGTTGAGATTAAGAACATATTCTTATTTACAATGACGGCCTACACCGGCCAAACCCTAACCCGGACGATGCTGGTCCAATTGTGTGCCACCCTATAGCACTCCCAATCACAGCCAGTTGTAATATAGCCTGGAATTGAACCTGGGTCTTTAGTGACCCCACTAGCACTCAGATAAACCTCCCTTCATTCTTCTCACCATACCCTATCCAGGTCCCAAGGTTTAAGAGGGTACACTACACTACTAGACCATGGACTAGACCACTGCGCCACTCGGGAGTCCCAAGTCCATGGTCTAGTAGTGTAGTGTACCCTCTTAAACCTTGGGACCTGGATAGGGTATGGTGAGAAGAATGAAGGGAGTCTGAAACCTTGAAGATTTCAAATAGTTAGTTTATGTGGTGCTTTTCCTCTTCAGTGCAGTTTTTAGCTGTCTCTCACTCATTAAACTGACTTGGCCACTCTTATATAAATAGTCAACATACCACACTTTTTTTWAAAAGTATGAATATCGCATAGATACATTTTCATCATATAATTATCAACATATCCCTCAAAACAGCAAGTTACAATGTTTCCCTTTGTTTACACCGTGTGAACGTTCGTTGGTCATGTCGCCATGAGGACAAGCTAGCTTGACTGGAGCTAACTTTAGCCAATGTTAGCTTCTATGCTAACAGACATTTATAAATTAATTAAACTATCAAAACGTCATCAATACATAACAACAATTATATAATTACACTCCGTTTAACTTGGTGTTTCATATCCAATGCTTTTTAACTCGCTCACTGTGATGATAACGTTTAAAATATTTTGTTCATCTGGCGCWTCTCTATTCAGTTTTGAGTTGGCTTAGCTCTCTCATTCAACTGTCTCACTGACTAGGCAGGCTAGTGCGAGAGCCACTGTAGAGTGATCGAGTGTGAAGCAACCAATAGAGCAACGACTCCCTCTGCGGGCCGAAACAAGCACAACACCCCTTTACTAAAAATACTATAAATGATTAAAAGATTAGGCCAAAGATTAGGCTACCATATATCTCACATTACCCCACATTTCAGGTTGGCAACACTGGGAACCTAAACATGAACAAAAAACGGTACTATTAATACAGAAAGTATTATCTCTTTTCACAGCAACTATTTCCCTTTAACTCTGATGTTACGGACAAACTAGGACCAACAATTGCAGCCTGCCTCTGACTTTATCAGAAACTATAAATYAATTAATCAATATAATACCAACCAACCTATTTTGACCTTACGGGCATTTATTTATGAAATACATTATACTGCCATTGTACTATGGCAACACACAATTAATATAGATAATCGTGCTTTACCATGGTAGAATGTATAATACAGGTCAAAACCATGGTATTTTTGTGATCCACATCTATACCATGGTATAATTTAGGTAAATGACAGTACCATCATACTTCAAGACTAAAACCATGGTACATTTCCATGATTCAGACTATACCATGGTATAAGTGAAAGTACCATGGTACATTTTTGTAAGGGACGCTAAGAACGTATTTCCACCGACATTATAATGAAAAGGTGCCTCTCAGGCCCAAATCAAAACGTTTTCTGTAGACTTGTGGGAGGACTGCTGATTAAGTTGCCCACTGTATGCGCTTTCGATAGCAGAAGTCTGCATGTAAGTGTCATGTTTAGGCACGACCTATGAGTGTTCTGGGTGAGTAGGATAAAAGACAATGTATGCTTGATCCGAAAATGTGGTCGGAATCGTCATATGGATGGTGTGATGCAATTGCGGAGCCTCCAGAGGCAGGCAAAGGCCAAATTAAGCTATGTACCGTACGGCGTGCGCCTGCCAAATTTTGTAACAATGCGGAGGGTTCCATGTAGCTCCGCATTGACATGATTGGTTGACAGTAGGTGGGGGCGGGAGGTCCAGTATAAGCACAAACTCACTTCCTTGACAACTTCCTTCACAACACCTCTGCTCTGCTCCACTAGGCGCAAGAAGTATGAAAGTCCTGACTTCTGCAGAGGCTGCATCGCAGTAAATACTGTAATTGAAAGTAACAACATCAGGGAAATGAGTGCTTTGCTGGACCTGTATTTATATAACATGAATCCACAACTAAGAAGTTCAATCAGGGAACTCAGTATAATGGAAGAGGTGAGGATGCTGTACAGGGTTCTGAGCTGGCAATAATTTAACTCAGAGCATCATGGTCTCAGCGCATTTCGTATTATTCTGTATGTAAATCTGGGACAACACATTTAGTATGATATGTTACATTTTGTATGGTATGTATTAATTTGTGACTATCCATCACCCATTTTGTACAACATTTAACAAATTACAAGTTGTACTATATGTTATGAATTAGCAAAACGTAAAATACAGTCAGAAGTTTACATACACTTAGGTTGGAGTCATTAAAACTAGTTTTTCAACCACAAGAAACCACCATTTCTTGTTATTAACAAACTATAGTTTTGGCAAGTTGGTTAGGACATCTAGTTTGTGCATGACATAAGTAATTTTTCCAACAATTGTTTATAGACAGAATATTTCACGTATAATTCATTGTATCACAATTCCAGTGGGTCAGAGGTTTACATACACTAAGTTGACTGTGCCTTTAAACAGCTTGGAAAATTCCATAAAATTACATAATTGACATAATTTGAGTCAATTGGAGGTGTACCTGTGGATGCATTTCAAGGCCTACCTTCAAACTCAGTGCCTCTTTGCTTGACATCATGGGAAAATCAAAAGAAATCAGCCAAGACCTCAGAAAAACAATTGTAGACCTCCACAAGTTTGGTTCATCCTTGGGAGCAATTTCCAAATGCCTGAAGGTACCACGTTCATCTGTACAAACAATAGTACGCAAATATAAACACCATGGGACCACGCAGCCGTCATACCGCTCAGGAAGGATACGCGTTCTGTCTCCTAGAGATTAACGTACTTTGGTGCGAAAAGTGAAAATCAATCCCAGAACAACAGCAAAGGACCTTGTGAAGATGCTGGAGGAAACAGGTACAAAAGTAACTATATCCACAGTAAAATGAGTCCTATATCGACATAACCTGAAAGGCCGCTCAGCAAGGAAGAAGCCACTGCTCCAAAACCGCCATAAAAAAGACAGACTACGTTTTGCAACTGCACATGAGGACAAAGATCGTACCTTTTGGAGAAATGTCCTCTGACCTGATAAAACTAAAATAGAACTGTTTGGCGATAATGACCATCGTTATGTTTGGAAGAAAAAGGGGGAGGCTTGCAAGCCGAAGAACACCATTCCAACCGTGAAGCACGGGGGTGGCAGCATCATGTTGTGGGGGTGCTTTGCGCAGGAGGTCCTGGTGCACTTCACAAAAAGGATGGCATCATGAGGAAAGGAAATTATGTGGATATATTGAAGCAACATCTCAAGACATCAGTCAGGAAGTTAAAGCTTGGTCGCAAATGGGTCTTCCAAATGGACAATGACCCCAAGCATACTTCCAAAGTTGTGGCAAAAAAGGACAACAAAGTCAAGGTATTGGAGTGGCCATCACAAAGCCCTGACCTCAATCCTATATAAAATTTGTGTGCAGAACTGAAAAGGTGTGTGCGAGCAAGGAGGCCTACAAACCTGACTCAGTTACACCAGCTCTGTCAGGAGGAATGGGCCAAAATTCACCCAACTTATTGTGGGAAGCTTGTGGAAGGCTATCCGGAACGTTTGACCCAAGTTAAACAATTTAAAGGCAAGGCTACCAAATACTAATTGAGTGTATGTAAACTTCTGACCCACTGGGAATGTGATGAAATAAATAAAATCTGAAATAAATCATCCTCTCTACTATTATTCTGACATTTCACATTCTTAAAATAAAGTGGTGATCCTAACTGACCTAAGACAGGGAATTTTAACTAGGATTAAATGTCAGGAATTGTGAAAACTGAGTTTACATACACCTTAGCCAAATACATTTAAACTTCTGACTTCAACTGTATGTTAATTTCTTTTTAAATGTATGATACGTTACGAATTCTAGCTAGGTGGCTATGTTACCTAGCTGGCTAACGTTAGCTAGGCTAGGGGTTAGGATTAAGTTCAGGAGTTAGGTTAAAGGGTTGGGGAAGGGTTAGCTAAAGGGGTTAAGGTTAGGTTTAGGGGAAGGGTTAGCTAACACGCTAAGTAGTTAAAAAGTATCTCAAATGTAGTAAGTAGTTGAAAAGTTGCTAATTAGCTAAAATGCTAAAGTTGTCTGTGATGAAATTCGAAATCGGGTTGCTAGACATTCACGTTATACGCCTACCCATCCACCCAGACCAACCACCCTACTGGCTTAATTAACATTACCAATAGTAACATGACATACTAATATGGTAGGCCCGGGAATTACGTTTACTATGTTACGTCTAGTCTATGGGACCAGGCTGCTTAGAGAAGTCCAGCTCTCAGCAACAATCACTCTTTGCTTTGTCTATAAATGTGCAGCCTATGATAATGCATCACACAATTTTTTTAAATCCACTACTATCCTTGAATATCAAAATCTGAACAGCTGCCTAAACCTATGGCTATTAGGCTATTACTTCTTCATTAACTTTTTTTAATTCATCACGAGCATAGGCAACATATGGCGCATTTCCTGTATGGGGGGTGCCCGCAGTCATTCTCCCCACAGGAGAGCAACGCCCCTCAGTCGTCTCTCCTCAGCACCACCCCTCATCCCAACCTGCCCCTCTCCTCTCAAAGGGATGCAAGGGAGTGACGCAGGATAGACGGGAAAACTGCGCCGAACCTCGAAGGAAAGATTGGATAGGGGTGATGCAATAAGACAAATTCTGGAAACCCAAGTGTAAATCACGGAACRTCCGTTCCCTAGAAAAGAGACCGAAGCACGGCCTGTATGGTCAGTGGACGTGGATGCCAGACTCACATGTTATCTATTTTACGCAGCCACTCACTAATGTTTTGATGGATGCGGCTCGAATTTGGACAATTGGTTGAGGTAGGCGAAGCTTAGATATTCGTGTTGACTGTGTTTTCTCATCGTGACCGATAATCCTTCTTCGAGTCAATTGAAGAGGTCTAAACCTTGAAGGGGATACAGGCCAACCAATCTATAGATTTGGAAATAAAATAATTTTATGGAGATACCTATTTTAACGACTTAACTTGTTTTTTCTTCTGCGACTCAGGGTTGATACATTTCCCACTGATCCTTCGATTCAAATGTCAAAATAGTGTTATAGGCTATTGGTAGGCTAATTCATACATTTGCATCAGAGAGGAGGATTCACCATACACCTTTTCGTAGACAAAAAAATTCAACATGAATTACCTGCGTCGTCGGCTGTCGGACAGCAATTTTATGTCCAATTTGCCCGATGGGTACATGACTGATCTACAACGCCCTGACCCGCCGCAGCAAGACCCTGCAGTAGGTTCGCCTGGACCACCGGAGAGGCGTCTGTCTACCAGCCAGCAGTCGGAGGGCACTGGCAGCGGAGCCGGAGCTGGATTTTTATCTTCCTTTACTAAAGCTGTCAAACAAACCACTGCTGCTGTTGCTGAGAAAGTCACCGAGGTAGCAGACAAAGCAGGCGTTGCCTCTGGTGCCAAGATACTCCTGGTAATTGATGAGCAACAAACAGACTGGTAAGGAGAGTGCTGTGTAAGGTTACACGTTATGGCCCCTGTCTAGACTCAAATAGGTGTCAGTATGCTACCAAGAAACACAACGTCATTAGGATATAATTCATCTTTACTATGGTCATAACACACACGCACACATATCCTCACAAGGATAGTAAAACAAGGAATATTCTGACAAGTGGGGACATTTCGCCAGTCCCCACAAGGAAAAAGGTTATTTTAGGCTTAGGGGTTAATTTTAGGGATAGGGTTACAATTAGGGTTAGGGTTAGAATGTGGGGTTAGGTTAGGCGTTATGGTTGGGTTAGGGGTTAAGGGTTAGGATTTTGAATGCGAATCAATTGTTTGGTCCCCACAAGGATAGTAACACACACACACACACACAACGAGACCACATTTMACTAATTTAGCAGACTCTTATCCAGAGCAATTTACAGGAGCAATTAGGGTTAAGGGCCTTTCGCCTAGTCGGCTCAGGGATTCAAACCAGCGGCCTTTCGGTTACTGTCCCAACGCTCTTAACCGCCAGGCTACCTGCCGCCCAACTGCTGCAGACTACAGTGTACACCGAGTGAATAAAACATTAGGAACACCTTCCTAATATTGAGTTGCACCCCCTTTTGCAATCAGAATAGCCTCAATTTGTTGGGGGATGGTCTCTACAAGGCGTCGAATGCATTCCACAGGGATGCTGGCCCATGTTGACTCCAATGCTTCCCACAGTTGTGGATGTCCTTTGGGTGGTAGACCATTTTTGATACATACGGGAAACTGTTGAGCGTGAAAATCCAGCAGGGTTGCAGTTCTTGACACACTTCAACCGGTGTGCCTGGCACCTACTACCATACCCCATTCAAAGGCACTTAAATATTTTGTCTTGCCCATTCACCGTCTGAATAGCACACATACACAATCCATGTTGCAACTGTCTCAAGGCTTAAAAATCATTCTTTAACCTGTCTCCTCCCCTTCATCTACAATGATTGAAGTGGATTTAACGAATGACATCAATAAGGGATCATAGCTTCACCAGGATTCCCCTGATTCACCTGGTCAGTCTATGTCATGGAAAGAGCAGATGATCCTGATGTTTTGTACAATCAGTGTTGATCAATGTTATCCACAGTTATTATCATACCTACATAGGCCACTGATATAATGAAGATGTCTTGGGCAATGCAAATGGTGCAATTGCACTTTTGTACCACCAGCACATTCCAGATAGCCTCACTTGTGCCAGGCATGGTAACTAGACTAGGCTACATATTCAAATGGTTCTGTCAGGCCAAATAAGGGCACATTCAGAATGTACTTTTTTTTGGTCTGCTTATCAGCCCATATGAGAGCCCCAAATGATTCAGTATTTACCTTAGGCCAAATGTGTAAGATACCATGATGATTTCTTGGTCCATGATAGTTCATGTTCCTTTCCAGTGTGTTAAACTGGGTTCGTTTTATTTGATAATACATGTATATCTACAGTTACTTCAGAAAGTATTCATACCCCTTGACTTATTTTACATCTTGTTGTGTTACAGCCTGAATTCAAAATCGATTAAGTCGATTTTCACCCATCTACACACAATACACCATAATGACAAAGTGAAAACATGTTATTAGAAATTTTAGCAAATATATTGAAAATGAAATACAGAAATATCTAATTTACAAAAGTATTCACACCCCTGACTCAATACATGTTAGAATCATCTTTGGCGCAGATTACAGCTGTGAGTTTTTCTAGGTAAGTCTCTAAGAGCTTTGCACACCTGGATTGTACAATATTTGTTCATTATTCTTWAAAAAAATCTTCAAATTCTGTTCAGTTGGTTGTTGATCATTGCTAGACAGCCATTTTCAAGTCTTGCCATAGATTTTCAAGACGATTTAAGTCAAAACTATGACTAGGCCACTCCGGAACATTCAATGATATCTTGGTAAACAACTCCATTGTATATTTGGGCTTGTGTTTTAGGTTATTTTCTTGCTGAAATGTGAATTTGTCTCCCAGTGTCTGTTGGAAAGCAGACTGAACCAGGTTCTCCTCTAGGATTCTGCCTGTGCTTAGAACACTTTGTATTCAAGTTAGTTTCTTTGCCACATTTTTTGCTGTTTTACTTTAGTGCCTATTGCAACAGGATGCTTGTTTTAAAATATTTGTATTCTGTACAGACTTCCTTCTTTTCACTCTGTCATTTAGGTTAGTATAGAGTAACTACAATGTTGTTGATCCATCCTCAGTTTTTTCCTATCACAGCCATTAAACGCTGTAACTGTTTTACAGTCGCCATTGGTCTCATGGCGACGTCCCTGAGCGGTTTCCTTCCTCTCCAGAAATTGAGTTAGGAAGGACGCATGTATCTTTGTAGTGACAGGGTGCATTGATACACCATCCAAAGTGTAATTAATAACTTCACCATGTACAAAGGGATATTCAAGGTCTGCTTTTTTACCCATCTACCAATAGGTGCCCTTCTTTGCGAGGCATTGGAAAACCTCCTTGGTCTTTGTGGTTGAATCGATGTTTGAAATTCACTGCTCGACTGAGGGACCTTACAGTATCAGTGCCTTCGGAAACTATTCAGACCCCTTAACTTTATCCACATTTTGTTACATTACAGCCTTATTCTAAAATGTATTAAATTGTTTTTTCCTCATCAATCTATACACAACATTCATAATGACAAAGCGAAAACAGGTTTTTAGAAATTTAGAAATAAAAAATGTAAAAATATCTTATGTATATAATTATTCAGACCCTTTGCGATGAGACTCGAAATTGAGCTCAGGTGAATTCTGTTAAAATGTATCATCCTTGAGATGTTTATACAACTTGATTGGAGTCCACCTGTGGTAAATTCAATTGATTGGACATGATTTGAAAAGATGCACACCTGTCTATATAAGTTCCAACAGTTGGCAGTGCATGTCAGAGCAAAAACCAAGGCATGAGTTAGAAGGACTTGTCCGTAGAGCTCCGAGACAGGATTGTGTCGAGTCACAGATCTGGGGAAGGGTACCAAAAAATGTCTGCAGCGTTGAAGGTCCCAAAGAAGACAGTTCTTTGATTCACAGGATTCTTAAATGGAAGAAGTTTCAAACCACCAAGTCTCTTCCTAGAGCTGGTCGCCCGGCCAAACTGAGCAATTGGAGGAGAAGGGCCTTGGTCAGGGTGGAGGCCACTGTTTTTCAAAAATTTAAATACATTTGCAAACATTTCTAAAAACCTGTTTTCGCTTTGTCATTGTGGGATAATGTGTGTGGATTGATGAGGAAAATCTTTTATTTTATATATTTTAGAATAAGGCAGTAACGTAACAAAATGTGGAAAAAGTCAAGGGGTCTGAATACTTTCCGAACGTACTGTAATTGTATGTGTAGGGTACAGAGAAGAGGTAGTCATTAAAAAATCATGTCAAACTTTATTATTGCATACAGAGTGAGTCCATGCAACTTATTATGTGACTTGATAAGCACATTTTTACTCCAGAATTTATTTAGGCTTGCCATAAAAATTGGGTTGAATACTTATTGACTCAAGACATTTCAGCTTGTCATTTTTGTATTAATTAACACAACAAAATGTGAAAAAAGGTCAAGGGGTGTGAATACTTTCTGAAGGCACTGTACATCAAGTATGCGTGTGAGATAGCATTACAAAACTACTCTCCAAAGTAGTCCTAGGTTTTATGCAATTCAAATATTTTCTCTTGCCTTTCTTCTCTAGGGTAAAGGTCTTCAAAGGTAAAAAGATTCATGGTGAATTTGACATTAAGGTGGAACAGGTGGGTTGCTTGTTCACCTTTGTTATTTTAATTGTCTATTTTATATCAGAGATGGAGAGAGGAGATTTGAGGTTATAGAACAGCCAATGAAACTCACAGGTCACCTCATGATGGGTGTTATTGAGTACAGGGCTTGAAGCACACAGATAGACAACCCCTGCATCTACACTCTTAGAAAAAAAAGTACTATCTAGAACCTAAAATGCTTCTTCAGCTGTCGCCATAGGGGAACCCTTTTAAAAATCATTTTTGGTTCCAGGTAGAACCCTTTTGGGTTCCATGTAAAAACCCTTTACACAGAGGGTTTTACATGGAACCCAAAATAGTTATACCCGGAACCAAAAAGGGTTTTTCAAAYGGAACAGCTGAAGAACTCTTTTGAAACCGTTTTTTCTAGGAGTGTACATGGGTGCTGCAGACCTGCACTTACTGTATGCAATAAACAATGAATCAAAGAAATCCCAAGACATGCACATACTGTATAGTTGAACTATGTTAAGCGGACTGACAGTTGGATAATTATCAAGTGTGATAATAATGTTGTCATATTTGTCAAATATATTAAGGAAATAGGTCACTCTGAATCTGCTAACAATATCCATGGAAAATAAAATGATCTCATGGACCCCAAAACATTTATACCCGGTGGTGACTTTATAGAACAATGAAGTTAATGCTACCCTCTGTGCTTTGTAAATGAAGACTTGAAAATGCTTCTGGATTATTTTCTCTACCGGCATTTTCAATGTCTCCTATTTCTGTCTGCTCCTTTTATGTTGCATTAGAGTGTTTCCACTATGCACCCCATGAGTCTCAGCATGTCTCATTATCTGTGGAGGTGATAATGGCTACCTTCTGCCTCAGTTTTTGGGGACAAAGCCATTGAAGTAATAGAGTAGTTCACTCCAAAATCAAAGTCTGTCAGACAATTCTGATCTCTTAAGTGGGCTAATGTGAAGATGAATCAATGTTCCACACCATCTATTTTGTAGAGCCACCTGTCTCAACTCCAAAGAAATGGAAAAAATCTAATTTCATCACGCCTGGAAAACGTTGATTTTTGCAGTGAACTATAACCGTAACATGTCCCTGTTATGATCACATTGAGGTTTGACTTGGATTAACACGGATGTTGTCCACTCAGGCTGACTTCTCTGAAATCAACCTAATAGCGCATGCTACAGGGGGCTATAGTGTTGATATCGAAGCAATCCGGAATGGAACCATGGTGACCAAGTAAGTCTACTGTACATCCTTTGAATACAGTGTTCTACATGATGTTTAAGATAATCAGACACAAATATCTATCATGACACAAGGCGAGACCCAGATGCAGACACAGGAGGCAGATTGTTGGAGTCTTACAATATTTATTAATCCAAAAGGGTAAGGCAAGAGAATGGTCGTGGACAGGCAAATGGGTCAAAACCAGTTCAGAGTACCAGAGGGCAGGTACCAGAGGGCAGGCAGGTACCAGAGGGCAGGCAGAATCAAGGTCAGGGCAGGCAGGATGATCAAGCAGGTGGGAAAGTAGTCCAGAGTCCGGCAGGGGTCAAAACCGGGAAGACTATCAAATAGAGAATAGCAAAAGGAGAATGGGAAAAAAACACTGGTTGACTTGACTAACATACAAGACGAACTGGCACAGAGAGACAGGAAACACAGGGATAAATACACTGGGGAAAATAAGCGACACCTGGAGGGGGTGGAGACAATCACAGGAACAGGTGAAACAGATCAGGGCGCGACAATATTATAAGTGTGTCCTGATTGCTTATGTTACAAGATATGCATGGTTTCTTGTTATTTTCAAGTGCAAAAGGCAGAATAAAATGTTGACATGTCTGTTTGAATATAATGTATTGGTAATGTGTGATTTTTAAATTTTCAAGGTGTTTCAGGCCAGACTTTGTGCTGGTTAGGCAGCATGCCTTCAGTATGGCCAAGAATGGAGACCACCGACACATAGTGATTGGGTTACAGTATGCTGGTCTCACGGGTGTAAACTCTCTACACTCTGTCTACAACTTCTGTGACAAACCATGGGTGGTAAGCGTGGCAATTTAAAGCAGATTCAATTGTTTGTTGTTTGCTTTCTGAGCCTAATCTAATTCAAGTAAACAGCCATGACTGCTAGACAGATCATGACTTTTGATTTAACTGAAAAAGTCACCTCTTGTGTATTATCGTGTCTCGTTTCAGTTTGCTAATATGGTGAGATTGTACAAGCAACTGGGACCAGAGGAATTCCCACTGATCGAGCAGGTTTACTATCCCAACCACAGAGAAATGGTGGGTGTTTTGCCATCTGCTTCCCTCTACTCCTCCCCCCACCACGACATGGCCATGTCTTCACACTAAACAGACCTAAGCAAAGACTATTAGGTGGCCCTTCTGTTAGAATAACACATTTCTGTGTCCAGTAAGAAAAGGACAAAGCTAGCACACATCAATAATCCATCTCAGATCTATCACAACAATCAATCTTAATATTGTCTCTGATTAGACTGAGGGTTCATGTGTACAGGTCGCAGTAGAGCCAGAGTGGGTTTGATTATTCCTGCGCCCTATGGATCCCCTCAGTAGCACTGCAATGAGATCAGTGTCTGTGCTGCCGCAGTGTTGCCCCCCTCCACACCCGCAGTCGCTGGTCTGCTCTCGGCGCAGCTCGCCTCAATGATCAACATGAATCGCTCCATAACTCTGAAAGTTTTACTGCTGCTGTTTGGGCTCATGATGCCCTCAGCATAATCACACATATTCTAACATTTACATTGGTATTCATACCCTTTACGCAGTACTTTGTTGAAGCACCTTTTGCAGCGATTACAGCCTCGGGTATGATGCTACAAGCCTGGCACACCTGTATTTGGGGAGTTTATRCCATTCTCTAAAGATCCTCTTAAGCGCTGTCAGGTTGGATGGGGAGCATCGCTGCACAGCGATTTTCTGGTCTCTCCAGAGATGTTCGATCGGGTTCATGTCCGGGCTCTGGCTGGGCCACTCAAGAACATTCAGAGACTAGTCCCGAAGCCACTCCTGTGTTGTCTTGGCTGTGTGCTTAAGGTTGTTGTCCTGTTGGAAGGTGAATGCTTACCCCCAGTCTGAGGTCCTGAGCGCTCTGGAGCAGGTTTTCATCAAGGATCTCGCTGTACTTTGCTCCGTTCATCTTTCCCTCGATCCTGACTAGTCTCCTAGTCCCTGTAGCTGAAAAACATCCCCACAGCATGATGTTGCCACCACCATGCTTCACCCTAGGGATGGTGCCAGGTTTCCTCCAGACGTGACACTTGGCATTCAGGGCCAAAGAGTTCAATCTTGGTTTCATCAGACCAGAGAATTTTGTTTCTCATGTTTCTCATGATCTGAGAGTACTCCAAGCGGGCTGTCATGTGCCTTTTACTGAGGAGTGGCTTCTGTCTGGGCACTCTACCATAAAGGCCTGATTGGTGGAGTGCTGCAGAGATGGTTGTCCTTCTGGACGGTTCTCCTGCCACAGAGGAACTCTGGAGCTCTGTTAGAGTCACAATCAGGTTCTTAGTCACCTCCCTGACCAAAGCCCTTCTCCCCCGTTTGCTCAGTTTGTCCTGGCGGCCAGCTCTAGGAAGAGTCATGGTGGTTCTTAACTTCTTCCATTTAAGAATGGGAACTGCAAACATTTTACTGCAAACATTTTTTTGGTACCCTTCCCCAGATCTGTGCATCGACAAAATCCTGTCTCAGAGCTCTACGAACAATTCCTACGACCTCATGGCTTGGTTCTTGCTCTTACATGCACTGTCAACTGTTTGACCTTATATAGACAGGTGTGTGCCTTTCCAAATCATGCCCAATCAATTGAATTTACCACAGGTGGACTCCAATCAAGTTTTAGAAACATCTCAAGGATGATCAATGGAAACAGGATGCAACTGAGCTCAATTTCGAGTCTCATAGCAAAGGGTCTGAATACTTATGTAAATACGGTATTTCGGTTTTTTATTTGTAATAATTTGCAAAATTTTGCGAAAAACTGCTTTCATTTTGTGATTATTGGGTGTTGTGTGTAGATTGATGAGAAAAATAAGTAATTGAATCCTTTTTTGAATAAGGGTGTAACGTAACAAAATGTGGGAAAAAGGGAAGGGATCTTAATGCTTTCCGAATGCACATTAAAACGTGATGATACTTTGTTATTTAACTGCATCCTGGCACATTTAACAAATAACAGCAGGTCAATTTGAGTTTACAGTTTACTCAATTAGCAATTTACTAAGAAATGCTGTGCTATACATTCTCTTTAGTCAAACAAACCTACCTGGCCACAAACCTACCTGCATGTCTGGAGCCTGTGTAGTATGATGTTTTCCAATGGGGATGTTGTGTTGTCTTTTGCTGCAGATTACCACTCCTGGTTTCCCTGTGGTGGTGAAAATGGGCCACGCCCACTCAGGGATAGGGAAGGTAGGACTGGACTGCTCTTGTTTCTGATTTTAAATGATACAAAGTAGGCCTGGATTAGTGTTTATGCTTCACAAATCAATARTATTGACATAATCTTATTCAATCATGACTCTACCCTGCAGGTGAAAGTGGACAATCAATATGACTTCCAAGATATTGCCAGTGTTGTTGCCCTGACCAAGACCTATGCCACATCTGAACCTTTCATCGATGCAAAGTACGATGTCCGCATCCAGAAGATCGGAGACAATTACAAGGCCTACATGTGAGTGAAAAAAATAAGCTCCTTGTTGTAGTGACTGAGGTCAATCCATTCTACAAATCCCCAAGCTATTCAGCACAGGCTACAGATAATTTATTCTGCATATCCCAACATTGATGTGAATAATATGATCAACAGAGAACATGCTAAACGGTAGATCTTGTCTGTTTATCAGGCGGACATCAATTTCAGGGAACTGGAAAACAAACACTGGTTCAGCTATGCTGGAACAGATAGCCATGTCAGACAGGTGAGTGTTAACACAGACTGGGCTTTTGTGCATCAGACAGACAGCAGTGCGTTTAGTAGTTACTAGCAGTGTTCTCCAACATCGTAGGTATCGGATGTGGGTGGACTCCTGCTCTGAGGTGTTTGGCGGTTTGGATATGTGCGCTGTGGAGGCTCTGCATGGAAAAGATGGCAAGGATTACATTATAGAGGTAAAAGGATTAGAAGTATTGTTAACAATTTTGCTCTTATACTTATTATATAGCTTACACTCTCCAGTTTTCTTTCTTATTTCGCATGTTTTTTTATTTAAAAAAAATATTTATAGTATTTTACGGAAGCCCTGAAGCCCAAGACCCCCAAAAATAATAATATCTTATTTGAACATCTTAGTATCTCGTTCGAAACAACTTCATTGTTCCTTTGTCTAATTAGGCCTAATTTGTTATGCAGCTTGTCAGACCGTGTAATGGTTGCTGCAGCCATTCATTCACTAATTCCATCCACTGATATGATTATGAATTGACAGTTTTTTGATAGCCTAAAGCAGGACTGAAGGCCAGAGCATGTAAGTGGGTGAGTGTGGAGCAAGGAGCAGAGAGTAATTGAGCAGCTTCTCTCCCGCTCCAATTTCACTCTGGTACTGCTCAGCCACAAGCTCTGGGCGTGCTCTGTCTAGCATTTTTGTTTCCTTTATCAGTATTATTTTAATTAGGCCTATTTGGATGTAATTATTTAGCCTACCCCGCCCAGAGTAGCCTATATCTAGTTTATATTCTACTTTCTAACATTAGGATATGTAGTTTCTATTTTGAAGAACTTCTAATGTATTAACAGATGTTTTAGGTGGGCAATACATAGGCTACTGTACAATGTATTTACATTTTTCTTGGAATAGAAACACCACAATATAAATCCATTTAGTTAAGCTAAAATAAATAATAAAGGCCAGTATCAGTTTATTTTCATTAAATAAAGGGAATAAATAATCTCAAACACCAATAAACTCTACAAATGAATTATTATTATTATAAAGACAGAAAAATATGCATGTGGAAGCTTAATTACATAAATAAATGTTAGTGGGAATAAAGCCACAATATAAACAAGAGGAAAAATGGAATATATTTTAAAAGCTTAGAATTAGGTTTGACTGGAGAAAGAAAACAATTAATACTGCACAAAAAGTGGTTGTTTTCTCTGTTATTTGATCAAGAAAAATATTTAYTTTGAATATTTTGTGGCTTTGCCCATAACTTTTCACCTTTTGATGTAAATGTTTGAGGAAAGGGTTTTATTCTTTCTGGATACCATTAGAATGACAATCGCAGGGAAAGGGACAGGCAACAACTATATCTACTATATTGCTCCACTAATACTAGTAAAAGGCCCAATGCACTTATTTTGTAGTCAAATATTTATATACAGTTGAAGTCGGAAGTTTACATACACCTTAGCAAAATACATTTAAACTCAGTTTTTCACAATTCCTGAATTTTAATCCGAGTAAAAGTTCCCTGTCTTAGGTCAGTTAGGATCACCACTTTAGTTTAATAATGTGAAATGTCAGAATAATAGTAGAGAGAATGATTCATTTCAGCTTTTATTTCCTTCATCACATTCCCAGTGTGTCAGAAGTTTACATACACTCAATTAGTATTTGGTAGCATTGCCTTTAAATTGTTTAACTTGGGTCAAACGTTTCGGGTAGACTTCCACAAGCTTCCCACAATAAGTTGGGTGAATTTTGGCCCATTCCTCCTGACYGAGCTGGTGTAACTGAGTCAGGTTTGTAGGCCTCCTTGCTCGCACACGCTTTTTCAGTTCTGCCCACAAATMTTCTATAGGYTTGAGGTCAGGGCTTTGTGATGGCCACMCCAATACCTTGACTTTGTTGTCCTTAAGCCATTTTGCCACAACTTTGGAAGTATGCTTGGGGTCATTGTCCATTTGGAAGACCCATTTGCGACCAAGCTTTAACTTCCTGACCGATATCTTGAGATGTTGCTTCAATATATCCACATAATTTCCTTTCCTCATGATGCCATATATTTTGTGAAGTGCACTAGGCCCTCATGCATTTTTGTTTCATCAAACCAGAGGACATTTCTCCAAAAAGTACGATCTTTGTCCCCGTGTGCAGTTGCAAACCGTAGTCTGGCTTTTTTATGAAGGTTTTGGAGCAGTGGCTTCTTCCTTGCTGAGCGGTCATGTCGATATAGGACACGTTTTACTGTGGATATAGTTACTTTTGTACCCGTTTCCTCCAGCATCTTCACAAGGTCCTTTGCTGTTGTTCTGGGATTGATTTCCACTTTTTGCACCAAAGTATGTTCATCTCTAGGAGACAGAACGCGTCTACTTCCTGAGTGGTATGAAGGCTGCGTGGTCCCATGGTGTTTATACTTGCATACTATTGTTTGTACAGATGAACGTGGTACCTTCAGGTGTTTGGAAATTGCTCTCAAGGATGAACCAGACTTGTGGAGGTCTACAATTCTTTCTGAGCTCTTGGCTGAGTTATTTTGATTTTCCCATGATGTCAAGCAAAGAGGCACTGAGTTTGAAGGTAGGCCTTGAAATGCATCCACAGGTACACCTCCAATTGACTCAACTTATGTCAATTAGCCTATCAGAAGCTTCTAAAGCCATGACATCATTTTCTGGAATTTTCCAAGCTGTTTAAAGGCACAGTCAACTTAGTGTATGTAAACTTCTGACCCACTGGAATTGTGATACAGTGAATTATAAGTTAAATAATCTGTCTGTAAATAATCGTTGGGAAAATTACTTGTGTCATGCACAAATGTATTGTTTGTTAACAATGCATTTGTGGAGTGGTTGAAAAACAAGTTTTAATGACTCCAACCTAAGTGTATGTAAACTTCCGACTTCAACTGTATATTTTTATTAATAAATATTTTTTATTCTGATTTTGCAGGGGGTGATGCAGCACCTTCAGCACCCTATTTCCTGCGGCTATGCTTGATTGTGAGCTATAATCAAATGTTGAACTAAATGTGTGCGACACAAGAGGTAAACAAGTTTTCCATCAATAGAATTACTAAACTTACAGTTAAAGTATCCATCCCCAATAAATGAATAAACTTCAGAAATTATAGGCTGGTATATGCTGCGAACAACATGCTTTTATTAGCCTATCAGAATCTCCTCTGATAGGGCTTCAATTGAAAGGGGTAACTTTTTATAGACTACAGTTCACAATAACAAAAAAAAAATACATTTTATCACCAAAATAAAATGAAGCGATAATAAACTTTCATGATGACAATTAATTTAATCTTTGAATTGTTGGCTAATGGTTTACTGAAACATAAATAAGCTATCCAATTTTCAATAGCACCGATGACAACAACCTATTCATTTGGTGATAAGGCAAAGCTCCTAAGAAGGAGCGCTTGAGAGGGAGATCTGTGCGTAATGGATGGATTTGGTGTTTTTATTAGCAGGAAGAAGTTTAACTAATGTCTAATTGTGGAGTATTTGGTAAACGAAAGTGTCACAATACATAGGGGCATATTTATCAATCAGGGAATTTGACATTGAATAGAGATCTTCATGCCTGCTGCCAAATCTGGTCTGACATTGCAAAGAAGATTCGTCCTGTCCCTTTGGGGATTAAGATAATTAAAGAGTATTTTAGGGACTGCCGATTGACAGCGTGGAGCTGTTTTTTACACACCAATCTGTGTTCTCTTTTGGTGATATGACCATTGTGCATGCCCTCAATGACAGAAGCTTTTTTGTGGGGTTTTTAGTGAATCTTTTATAGAACGTCTGCTCATTCAGTTGCCTGAGTACTTCAGTCTTTTAGACAGTGTAGTCTTGTACAGTAACAGCGCCTCCCTTGTCCACTAGGCGGATGACTATAGAGGGGGCATTCTGGACATTTAAGACCTGTAGCTTGGATATGTCTTTATGCACCAGTCTGTAGTACATATCCAAAGCTGGGTCAATAGGCCCAGGTGGAATGAACTTAGATGGACCCCTAAAAATAACAGTTTTAGATGCAATGTGCATATGAATTAGTAGTCAAAACGCATTGCTGTTGTGCGTCCTGCTATTCAGGCTGATTTGCCCCTATGTATTATTTTGTATATCTTTTCTGTAAATAGTTCACTAAAGTTTATTGCACCATACTGGCGTTCTGCTTATTTTCTTTCTCCAATCAAAAAAAAGTAAAAAAAATAGCACAAAGCACATTGTCTCATTGTATTTGTACATTTTAGGATTTTCAAATGTATTCCATTCTCCTTTCTCTTGTTTATATTATGGCTATATTCCCACTAATAGTCCTTTATGTAAATAAGCTTTTACATGTGTATTTCTTTGTCTTTATAATAATAATATTTCATTTGTAGAGCGACTTTCCCACTTTCAATCCACATGTGAAGCTTATTGGTGTTTGCTTGAGTTTATTTCTTCCCTTTTATTCATGAAAAGAAGTTGATACTGGCCTTTATTATTTACGATTTATTTAAGATATTTTAGCTTAATTAAATTGATTCTATTCCAAGAAAATCTCAAATAGATTTCACAGTAGCCTATGTATTGCCTACCTAAAAACATGCGTGAATACATTTGAAGTCCTTCAAAATAGAAATGACATTTCCTAACGTTAGAAAGTAGAATATAAACTAGATATAGGCTACTGTGGATGGGGGGGGGATAAATAATTACAACCGAATAGGCATAATAAAAGACTAGTGATAAAGGAAATATAAAATGCTAAGCAGAGCAGGCCCAGAGCTTGTGGCTGAGCAGTACCAGAGCTTGTGGCTGAGCAGTACCAGAGCTTGTGGCAGAGCAGGCCCAGAGCTTGTGGCTGAGCAGGCCCAGAGCTTGTGGCTGAGCAGTACCAGAGCTTGTGGCTGAGCAGTACCAGAGCTTTTGGCTGAGCAGTACCAGAGCTTGTGGCAGAGCAGGCCCAGAGCTTGTGGCTGAGCAGTACCAGAGCTTGTGGCTGAGCAGTACCAGAGCAAAATTGGAGCGGGAGAAGAAGGCACCGTTTGTTTCTCGCTGCTCCACACTCAACACACGCCCACTTACATGTTCTGGCATTCAAAAGCAGCCCTGCTTTAGGCTATCAAAGAACTGTCAATGAATAATCATATCAATGAATAGAATCATGAATGAATGGCTGCACCAACCATTACATGGTGCAACAAGCTGCATAACAAAAGAGGTCTAATTAGGCAAAATAACAATGAAGTAATTCAAACGGGATACTAAGTTGTTCAAACAAGATACTAAGTCATTCAAATGAGATCATTCCAAGAGGCTAAGTGGTATTTTTTTGCCTTGGGCTTCATGGCTTCTGTACTATTTTGATATTGAATACTGCATTATTGGGAAAGGCTCGCAATTTAAGCATTCTTAAACTGTGTAGTAACACTGTAATTACACTGGTAACAACATTGTAATACCTTGTGGCTACCTAGACTATTTGCATTTCCCCCCCCCCCTCTCTCTTTTACGCCGCTGCTACTCTCTTATTATCTATGCATAGTCCCTTTAATAACTCTACCTACATGTACATATTACCTCAGTTACCTCGACTAATCAGTGCCCCCGCACATTGACTCTGTACCGGTACCTCTTGTATATAGTCTCGCTATTGTTATTTTACTGCTGCTCTTTAACTACTTGTTACTTTTATTTCTTATTCGTATTTTTTAAACTGCATTGTTGGTTATGGGCTTGTAAGTAAGCATTTCACTGTAAGGTCTACAGCTGATGTAATCGCCGCATGTGACTAATACAATTTGATTTGTGTTTCCCCATCTCGTTCTCTCAGGTGGTGGGTTGCTCCATGCCTCTGATTGGAGACCAGCAGGATGAAGACCGTGCTCAAATTGCAGACCTGGTCATCTCCAAAATGAACCAGACAGTCCCACGCACTGCAAGTCCCTCTCCTGTCCGTCCCACAGCTGCACAGGTTACACTATTGCTAACCACCACTCAGTCTAATAGACTTAAAATGAGTCAATATTTGTCAAAAGGAGTATGTTTAGATGAGTGGTCTTTATTGTTAATTGGACAGTATATTTGGTTTGTATGTGTAACCCATTAACTTTGTGTCTCATTGTAACATGTTGGCCATGCAGAAAGCTGCATCCTCTCAGCCTATCTCACAACCCAAAGTGCCACAGGCTCAGCAACGCCCTTCTCCACAAGGTAAGAAGATGGCTCTGTAATATTAAGGCCCAAAAATTCCAATGGACACTTGCTTTTGTTCTTTAGCTGGTAACATGATAGCTAAATTGTAAAAAAAAAAAAAAAAGATTGCTTAATAGGTACAGGATAAACAGTGCTCTGTCTCCTTCAGGTGGCCCACAACAGACACCCACCGGCACTGCCACCCCTCGCCAAGGAGCCCCCTCCCAGCAGCGCCCCTCTCCCCAAGGCCAGGCCCCTGCAAAAGCCCAGCCCCCTGGTCAGGGATCCCCCCAGCGATCCATGAGCCTGGGGGGCTCCCCTCAAAACCAGAGGCCACAGCAGTCAGGTCCCCAGCTGCAGCAGAGCCCCCCCCTTGGAGGCATGGGCCAGAAGTCCACAGGGGGCCAGCCCCAGCAGAGGCCCCAGCAGAAGCCAGGCCAGCCTGCCAGGCAGCAGTCCCAGGGAGGAGGCCCCCAGGGCCCCCAGCAGCAGAGGGCTCCAGCCCAGCAAGGTCGCACTGGGGCCCCCACCACTCAGCAGCCCCGCCTTAGTGCCCAGGGCCAGGGAGACCCGGGAGGAAAACCCCCTCTGCAGCAGAAGCCCCATCCCCCACAGAAGCCCAACCAGGACCCTCCTGCTATGGGAGCCACCCCTCCACTGAAGTAAGCAAAACTTTCATAAAGCTTTCCAAAACATTCAATGCCAATATACTTTTTGCTCAGTGTATCCCAACTGTATTACTCAATAGCTCAATATTGGATGTAACATCCTCCTATTGTTTTTGGCTGTTTTTGTGAGCRACACAGGATGCTCTGTCTATCTCATTCGAGATAAGGATGAGTAATTAACTGACGAGAGGATTCTGTGTTCTAGATTTAGCTTTCATTTATTTTTATCTCATCAAGGGGATTGATGTGCATGATGGTGTTATATCTGTACTGTAGGCTAGATATTGAATTTGCAAATCAATGTAGCTATAGTTTGTCATGGGATATGTTATCAGATGTTTACAGTGCGATTTGTTATTTGATCCAAATGTTTGGACTGAGTGTGCATGAACAAGTCTTTTCAAGACGATTCCAATGGAATGTTCACACTTTTCCTGCTCATTATTCATTTTCATGTTGCACTTGAAATTACAAGGACTTATTTTGGATAATGCTAGATTTTATGGATGAGAGGTTGGTCAGGGCCGACCCTAGGCATATGCGACATAAACAACCACTTAGGGCCCCACGGCTGCTAGGGTGTCCCAACCACCCAAAAATAATAACTATAATATATAGTTTTGTAACTCAGTCAGGGTCTCAACTTACTGATGAGCATCAGAATAGTAGAATAAACAAGGTGCAATTTTCCAACAACTTTTCGTTTAGGGCCACCAAAAGGCTGGTTGACATTTTATTAAGTACCATTGACCATGTTTAATGTCCTGGTAATTCTCTAGTGACTCATGGAAAGGAGAGTTTAAATAACACTACATAATTTACAACTAAAGCAGTGTTCCTTAAAACATGTGATAGAGGGCAATGTGGAAAGGGTCAAGGAAAGGGTTATGCAGGTTTCATTATGTAGTAAATGATGTACGCTTCTAGTGTATATTGCATAGAAAATATGGCTTTAACAAGCTATTAACAGTCAAAATGTAATGTTATGAATTTAACTACTGTTCCCTGAAGGAAGGAAATGAGGTACAACATACTATGGGGAGTTGCACTTTCGCGGATCTACAATCACGCCTGACAATGAAATTCGCGCCTCGCTGGAAGCACCGCCTCCACAGGTGATAAGCGTGAGGCAAAGGATTAATTCCTTCAATTTAATACTACTCTTCACTGAGCCCAGGAACGGGTGGCACGGGGCCAAACAGGTGTTGTACCTCGTTTCCCTCCTTCAGGGAACATTAGTTATAATCCTAACGTTATGTTCCCTTTCAATCAGTCAACTTCGGTTCAACATACTATGTGGAAATATAATCACGCCCTAAGTTGATCCTGATTGATACTAAATGAAACGGTCCATGGCAGACCACCCAGACCTGACCCCGCCAGATGCGGCAGTCTGGGTATTGTGCAAACGGCCCGCTGCATAGTGACTTTCCCCTGTTCCAGCGGTAAGCACCCTATGGGCTTTACTGGGAGCAGTGACATCCAAGCGATAAAACCTCACGAAAGTGTGTGGTGATGCCCAACTTGCCGCAGGACAAATATCTCCTACGGTCAACCCTTTAAACAACGGCCAAGATGCAGCCACACCCCTGGTAGGTAACCCTTGCCACTTTCTGCTATATGCCAGCGTGATAGCCTCCGCAATCCATTGGAAGAGACACTGCTTAGAGAGCGTCCTGCTGCGAGCTGGATTAGCAAACAGACAAAAAGCTGGTCACATAACCGGATATCCCAGGTCAGTTCAATGTACTTGCGAAAAGCTTGCACCGGACACAGGGCATGTAACCACTGTTGCTCTTCAGAAGCAAAAGGAGGAGGCGAAAATGGAAATTGCTCAAAGCTAAGGACCTGTAAGACACAGTCATGACTTTCAGGGCGAAGGCCGTATTTGGACATAACATCACCGTAGAGTCGCCCGGGGCGAATTGAGTACAGGAAGGGTGTACGGATAACGCGTGGAGGTCCCCAACATGTTTAGCTGATGCCAAAGCCATGAGCAGGGAGGTTTTGTGCGAGAGGATCTTCAGATCCATCAACTCCAGAGGCTCAAGGGGGTTGCCTCCAAAACCATCATCAAGCCCCATAAAAGTACACTTTTCAGGAACCGCACAATCAGTGATAGCAGCCATGTACACGTTTAAAGTGGAGAATGCCCGGACTGAAAAGGAACCAGCCCTTTATCTTGGCACCAGAGCTCAACCACTTATACGCATACAGCCCTCTTCTGGAGGGCGCCCTTGCGGACTGAATGGTAGAAATAACATTCAGAGGTAAACCTCTAGCCATCAGATTGGCCCTCTCAGGGGCCAGGCCCATAGGAATCAAATCTCCGTCCTTGCATTCCAAACCTGCCCGTGTGCCTGGGACAACAGGTTGCTACGCAATGGGAGTTGCCACGGGTCCCTGCCTAAAAGGCAAATGATCTCCACGAACAAAGACTGCTTGGGCCAACGAGGAGCCACAAGAACCAATAGTAAGCCCTCCCGGCACACCCTCTCCAGCGTGAGCTGAATCAGAACCACTGGCAGAACGTGTAAAGGAGGGTCCGAAGACACTGTTGCGCCAGAGCGTCCATTCCCAACAGGTCACGGGTCCCTCATCGAGAACAATAGACATCACTGCGCATTTCTGAGGCTGGTAACTCTAGGTCTTCCATTCCTGTGGTGGTCCTCATGAGAGCCAGTTTCATCATAGCGCTTGATGGTTTTTACGACTGCACTTGAAGAAACTTTCAGAGTTCTTGAAATTTTCCGGATTGACTGACCTTCAAGTCTTAAAGTAATGATGGACTGTCGTTTCTCTCWTCTTGTTTGAGCTGTTCTTGCCATAGTATGGTCTTTTACCAAATAGGGCTATCTTCTGTATACCACCCCTACCTTGTCACAACACAACTGATTGGCTCAAACGCATTAAGAAGGAAAGAAATTCCACAAATTAACTTTTAACAAGGCACACCTGTTAATTGAAATGCATTCCAGGTGACTACCTCATGAAGCTGGTTGAGAGAATGCCAAGAGTGTGCAAAGCTGTCATCAAGGCAAATCAAATCAAATTTTATTGGTCACATACACTTGGTTAGCAGATGTTAATGTGAGTGTAGCGAAATGCTTGTGCTTCTAGTTCCGACCATGTAGTAATATCTAACAAGTAATCTAACAATTTCACAACTACCTTTTACACACAAGTGTAAAGGAATGAATAAGAATATGTACATATAAATATAAATATATGGATGAGCGATGGCCGAACGGCATAGGCAAAGATGCAGTAGATGGTATAGAGTACGGTATATACATATGAGATGAGTAATGTAGGGTATGTAAACATTATAAAAAGTGGCATTGTTTAAAGTGACTAGTGATACATTTATTACATCCAATTTTTAATTATTAAAGTGGCTAGAGATTTAAGTCAGTATGTTGGCAGCAGCCACTCAATGTTAGTGATGGCTGTTTAACAGTCTGATGGCCTTGCGGTAGAAGCTGTTTTTCAGTCTCTCGGTCCCAGCTTTGATGCACCTGTACTGACCTCGCCTTCTGGATGATAGCGGGGTGAACAGGCAATGGCTCGGGTGGTTGATGTCCTTGATGATCTTTTTGGCCTTCCTGTGACATCGAGTGGTGTAGATGTCCTGGAGGGCAGGTAGTTTGCCAAAGGGTGGCTATTTGAAGAATCTCAAATATAAAGTGTATTTTGATTTGTTTAACACTTTTTTGGTTACTACATGATTCCATATGTCTTATTTCATAGTTTTGATGAAAATAGTAAAAATTAAGAAAAACCCTTCATTGAGTAGGTGTTCTAAAACTTTTGACCGGTAATGCATGTTTTGTAGTAAAAAAGATAGAGGAAGATTTCCAATGACATCATTGGTGTGTATTGTGTGCTTTTTAACCAATTATGCGTAGGCATTGCTAACTAATTGTCTACTAATTGGTTGATGATGTCATTGGAAACACTTATCTTCCTCTTTCTTGTTTACTACAAAGCATAGAAACGTGCCATTTTCACATGTGGTGCTGGAGATGCTGAATATGAAGTAGAACCTTTTTTAAATGTCCCTTTAAACATTGACAAGCTTCCAAATGTAGTTGTGATTCCGTGACTGTATTGTCTTGGATGAAGCCCAGTCCCTTATGGACACAGGGGGCTCCGGCAATGGCTGCGGTAGCACCGCCCATTTAGAATAACCAAGCGACTTAATGGTAGATAGGTATACTAAACAAGAGAGTTACCCAAGCAATTCCACCGTTAGGAAGCCGGAATAGCTAGCAGTAGCTAGCTCGCCTCAGCAAGTTAACTAACCTGGCAAGCCCGTTATGCAGTGCTCGTTAGCTAGCCTGGTCTCGAAAGTCTACGTACGTCCGAATCCCTGAGGTGGGACCCAGACCCTTCTGCGATGAGAGGCAAGCGGTGCTTAACCAAGGCAGACACAGGCGGTAGGGGGATATTCACATAACCTGGTTGCCCTCTCTCTTTGAATAGACTCCCATAACTGTCGACAGAGCGCACAGGAGCCGGTAGACATTCTAGTCGACCAAGCACCCGATCCATCTCTGCGTTCCGCAACTCCGACTCAGCCAAGGTACGGG
The DNA here is from genome assembly GCF_002910315.2 of Salvelinus sp. IW2-2015. Lineage (NCBI taxonomy): Eukaryota > Metazoa > Chordata > Actinopteri > Salmoniformes > Salmonidae > Salvelinus > Salvelinus sp. IW2-2015. The sequence goes on along the minus strand of NC_036855.1, from coordinate 20,263,627 downwards.
TACCCAGGAGAGGAAGTCACTATTGGAAACACCAAGCTCCGTAAGGAATGCTACATGATTGTCAAGAGAACCTGAGCCGTGGACTAGTTGGGGAACAGTGCAAGCCGTCTCTTAGTCTTGCACACAAACTGATTTGAGCGAGAGCATCCTGAGCATGCACCGAGCTGAGACATACAAGACAACAAACATTATCTTTTAATATACTGGGGCATGGTCGCGAATCCGGCTTGTTAGTAGTTTTGTCTTAGTTATTGCTATAGCCAGGCAAAGCCATTTGAAGAATAATTCATTGTTTGTGATTAGGAAACTTATGAGAACAAAGTACAAACTTCAGCACTGTCACGGCTGTTGAAAGGAGAGGACCAAGGTGCAGCGTGGTGAGCGTACATTTTCTTTTTTTTAATCAAAATGACGCCAAACAAAACAATAAACACTACAAAAACAAACCGTGAAGCTCAAAAGCAAAGTGCCCTAAACAAAGTCATCTTCCCACAAAACCAGTTGTGGAAAAAGGGCTACCTAAGTATGGTTCCCAATCAGAGACAACGATAGACAGCTGTTCCTGATTGAGAACCATACCCGGCCAAAACATAGAAATAGAAAATCATAGAAAAACAAAACATAGAATGCCCACCCCAAATCACACCCTGACCAAACCAAAAAGAGACATAAAAAGGATCTCTAAGGTCAGGGTGTGACAAGCACACAACGTCCAGGGGGTGAGCACGCTCTACTATTAACAGACAGTTTAGTTGACGTGACTTAAGACAGTCTCGTTTTCCAATTGTTTGTTTTAGTAGCGTGAATTGTTCCTGTTCACACCGAGGTAAATAGTGGAATAATTGAGGGAATGAATCCGAACCTCACACTTATCACCTGTGGAAGACAGGGCTTCCAGTGTGGCGTGGATTTCATTGGCCTTGTCAGGTGTGATTGTAGCTCCTCCAACCGAAGTCGTGAGAGTGCGACTCCCCATAGTATGTTGTACCAAAGTTGACTGACTGAAAGACAACTGCAAGCAATTTCTTCAATTAATTTATGTTTGTGGCGTCGAGTCCAGAACATGGAACTAGGAACACTGGTCAAGGGGAGGGGGGATGGGGGATGATTAAAAAAGCATGCCTTTGCATCCAGATCAATCATTCAGTATACATATAAAGTTGAGCTGATCAGGGCACTGAATCAGTTAAGTAAGGAATGTCCATACATACTGAAGGAACTCTGTCTATCCCCTATGTATGGTCTCTTTCTTTCTTTCTCCAGCCATGCTCTACACTTCTTACCATTACACCCTACACTTCTTACCATTACATGGGTTTGCTGCATGACTTTAATAGCCTCTTCCTCTCCTCTATTGCCATTTCCTCTCTTTATAGCAAATCCCAGTCTCTTACCAATGCCTTCAACATTCCAGAAACCCCAACGCCACGGGCCAGCCTTAGCCAGGATGAGGTGAAGGCTGAGACCATACGCAACCTACGCAAGTCTTTTGCTAGTCTCTTCTCAGACTGAGAGATGGAGTAAGCCCCCTCCTACGCCGACAGACAGACTGAAAGGCAGACCCTCCCCCTTCCCCTCCCCAACACACAATGGACCAATAGGACTAACACCTCCCTATCATGGACATTGATGTACATTGATGTGAAAATGCACATATAAAACATCCACTGCCTATACAGACATAGGATCTTAATTTGACCAGTATTGTCGCAGCAAAATAATCCTGCAGCAAAAGGATTTTAATTTGGCTATGTGAAAAGTACAATACGCCAAGAGGTTAATATAACCCAGGCTGTATCACAACCGGCCATGATTGGGAGTCCCATAGGGCGGCGCACAATTGGCCCAGCGTCATCCGGGTTTGGCCGGTGTAGGCCGTCATTGTAAATAAGAATTTGTTCTTAACTGACATGCCTAGTTAAATAAAGGTTAAATAAATAAAAAATATTTAAAACCGTGTGTTAGTGTGGGTTTTCAGTGCATTTATGTAAATCACAAAGCTCATCTGCATTTCCTGTGGTGCAGGAAAAATCTCCACAACAAAAGAGTGATCAAATMAAGATCCTACATCTGTACATTTGAAGACCACACATAGAATATAATACAGATAGCCCATGGTAAAATCATGTTGTTTCCACTTTATTTCAACCAGAAAAATCTACGAGATGTCGTTGAATCAACGTGGAAAACTGATTGGATTTGCAAAAAAGTCATCAATGTAAGGGCATTTTGGTTTTTTTCACCCAACTTTTAACTTAAATCCAATTACATTATTTTTTTTTTTACTCGACCAAATGTAAATCAAAACTAGATGTTGAACTGACATCTGTGCCCAGTGGGAGGTTTGTTGCTCTCAGTCTGAAACATTCCCTATCACCTTCACATTCCAAATGATTCCTACAAACACACACACATACAGTACACATCCACTTCTCTTGTTGTTGCACGTGTGTTTAAATTTCAGATAAAAGTAAGGGTGAAGATTCTTACCCCATCAATCATCAGTCCCTTTTTAAATGGTGTTGTTATATATTACATTTCAGTGGGTGGCCTATGTTGCCACAGTTTTTATGTATTGGGAGATATTTACTTGGTCACGATTTGATCATTTGGAATTGTTTTTATGCTAGTATACTGGAAACAATACACTGGTAATCGTCATGATAGTGTTCCCAGTTAAATTAAACTTGTCGGCACGGTGTTGTTCACACTACAGTAGGTCAGTTCAGTGTTACAGTAAAGCAACACTACAGTAGGTCAGTTCAGTGTTACAGTAAAGCAACACTACAGCTGTTTGAGTTGCTCATTCATTCTAAGTTATGATTTTTTAGATGCATGTCAATAAAGGAGATATGGTTGCAATTTCAATCACTCACATCGCCGCTTGTAACTGTGTTGTCACATGTAATTAGCTAGCGTAATTAGCATAACAAAAGTATGTGTTGTTTTTGTGAGAATGCCGTTGCTGCCTCCCTCTCCCTTCTTCTGTTAGATTAAGACAAAATCTCAATAGCTCTCAATTTGGAAACATGCCTTAGACAGGCACAAAGTTCAGTCAGATAGTATTGTCTCAGGGATGTCCTGGTAAGTGACACACTGGTGTCAGGGGTCAGGTCTTCCAAACGTTGCACTGAAATGAGGATGATGAGCTACTGCAAATGAAAGCATGTGTGTTTATTGAGGTAGAATGTATTTGTTCTTTCAAATGTATTTGCACATGAAATATAACAAAATCATACTTGAAGACATGAGTCAAGTGATATTTTTGAGATTTTAATGTCAGATTGTAGAGACACAGCCAGCTCAGTGCTCTATTTTACCAGCCATCACAAGGGCCTGGGATGCTGKTGTTTCTGTGAGTGGAGAGTTTTGGTGCCTGTCCTGTCTGTCCCCTGGCTCCCAGCAGGGTCACAGCTTGTGAGCAAGGGACCTAGTCCAAATAAATGCTCAGCCAAGGAATGTACCATGGGTCATGTAGGCAGTGTAAAATAAATGTACTGGTATGTCCCCTGTGGGATATACAGTACCACTGCAGTATACTTCTGTTTGATTTTCTACACGTAATACTTTCTCCCCAAAACATTAATGACCCCTTTGATCATTGGTCATAAAACAATCCCTAGATATTCCCTGAGCCCAAAGCTGAAACCTTCTGTTTCTAGGGCACTGAATATGTCTTCCAAAAAGAGTGTGTTCCAGGCAATCTGTTTTTTGGAGCTAATTCGGAAAGTCCCAATCTCCCTGCAGAACCCCTCTGCTTCCTCTACGCATCGACCCTTGGTGTATCCACAGTGAACCCTTGTAATAAGTGGTGCATAAACGTGTAAATGTTGTTTTGTAAAACCAAATAGAAGTGTTGTACAGATCGTGACCTATGAATGATGCAGATTTGTCACGTTTCCCCCCTGTTGCTGGCTGTGCTTGTTGATATTTTGTGCAATGAATACTTGTGGATTTTGGTTTMGGATTTTTGCCATTTATATCATTTTTAAGCCCTTTTTCTGTACTGGCATTCACTATCATGAATTATGCATTATTTCTACTTTTTGAAAAAGCTTTTTTATCTTATTTTCTCTTGTATTCAGGATTACATGTCTACGTTTGAAAATGTGTATTACACATCTTATCATGGGCCTCAATGGAAATCATAACTCAGCAAACAGAATTGTCAGGGTATACCGTTGAAAGAATGGATCAGAGAAGCCTCAAATGATACCTGCTACAAAAAAATTACTTGTCTGGATGAACACGTGATTGGTATACATTTGTATTGTTTTACTCAGCTCTCTGCTACTGCCTGTAACAGAGAACATCCATCAGAGAACATCTTAGCTGTGTTTGGAGTTATAGTCCTCCGGGGGATTATACATTGGAGTGTCATGATAATTGAAACAATCTATATGAATCCTGTTTGTTGATATTCATAGACATGGGTTGAAATGTTTATTTAGTTTACATTCTTTTTGATGGATAGATTTGAATGTATGTTTACAATTTGTATGCCTTTTTTCTTTGCTTAAGTAGTTTTCCTAACTGCAGATGTAAGTATATTTTATTTTGTTATCTGCACTATGAATTTCTGTGAAATTGATGGTCAATATTGATGCCTGCCAGATGTATGAAACAAGAAATCTATATGTATCTAAAATAGACAAAAATTATAAATATTACATATATTGTAAATCATCGTGGAGTATTCAAATAAATGTAGAAAAGTATATGTGATGTTATTCTGATGTTATTTGCAATGTACCTAAATAATTATGCTATCAACATGTGCACATATTCAATAAAGTTCAAGACCATTAGTAACAATGAGGAACCATTTTCTTCATAATGTTCAAATGATGATCAAAAATAACATTCTGAGCAGACATGATGACAGCAAGCCCAGTGGAAAACTGTGAAGGGCCAATGGCTCATTTCCTCTGTGGAGTTGTAGAAGAGCTTTTCAGTCGAACAACTGTCATATTATGCTTTATTGGTGAAAATAGGTTTAGCTCTACCAATGTGACCACAAGGTGGTGCAGGGTTACAGTCTGACTGACCAACTAGTTGGAGACTCAAAGGCCTCTACAGTATACTTTACTGTGAACTTTATCACATCACAACCACCAATTTTTTAAATTTTATTTAACCTTTATTTAACTAGGCAAGTCAGTTAAGAACAAATTCTTATTTTCAATGTTGGCCTAGGAACAGTGGGTTAACTGCCTTGTTCAGGTGCAGAACGACAGATTTTTACCTTGTCAGCTCGGGATTCGATCTAGCAACCAATGCACCAACATGAGATCCTAACTTGGGATACTGTAGAGGGGAGTGACCTAAATTATTGGTGTATTTTCTGATGTCTTTCTTATCATATTGTTGTAAGGACAGATATAATGTTTTAATGCTTGGAGAACATGTAATAAGAGCTACAGAGATACAGTATATTATACCTAGGGCCCGGTGTTTTGCGTGATCATGTGACATGACTGGATTTGAACCTTTTTATTAAATGTTTTTCATCAAACTGTTCCCTTTTCATTTTATGTCAGATGGTCCAGCAACATCCTCAGACAATTGCTTAACTGTTTTGTATAATTCTTGTTTCTGTGTAAGGCTTAAACAGGATAAAATTGTGTTAAGTCACATGATTCTACAGAACACAGGGCCCTAATTATACAACAGGTGTGAGCAACCTTAAAAGGAATGAGAAGTCAGAGTAGTCACATTGAGATTTACATTATTTTTCAATTGAGCCGTGGCAGTAACAAAGTGCTACAGAGTAGATTATAAATGTCTGGTAATCTTTTAAGATTGTACCCTACTTTCATGCATAATATGCCAGCTATGCAAAAGGGATAATGAACATGGCATGAGGTGGAAAAATCTGGTGAATAAGATTTACTGCCAGCATTACTACAAAATACTACACACAAATGCCAATGTTGAAGTGATCCCATTAATTTAAACAGAGCATGCATAGAACATATCCAAAGATGATCAAGCCTTTTTTTAATCTTATTTTTTGTGCAACAAATGTGTTCATTCAAGGTTTATATACAGTACAACAGCCAAACACACGAGCTCTGTAAAGTTCATAGAAACTACTTGTCACTGTTGGAACTATTGTACCAGACAAAGGCAGCATCTACCCCATCCAGCCAAAGAGATACAGAGGAGACTGTTATTACTCCTTCCCCATCTTGGTCTCTTTACTTTCGTCAAAGGATTTGCTTCATAGCCCAACATTTTTTTTTTTTTTGCTTGTTTGTTTTTAGCTTTATTTTGTATATGAATAATCTAAGTATGCTCTCTGAGAATATAAACTAACACAAAGAGTGCCAGTATTGGTTTTGCACCCAAATATCTGCTGCCTCCCTAGAGTTCTCTTGCTGTGACTTGGCCTGGAGAAAAGGTTGTTAAAGGTCCAATGCAGCTGTTTTCATCTCAATATCAAATTATTTATGGGTAACAATTAAGTACCTTACTGTGAWTGTTTTCAATTKAAATGGTGAAAAGAAATAGTTTCTTAGCAAAGAGACATTTCTCAAGCAAGAATGTTGCTAGAACTGTCTGGGAGTTGTCTGAGCGGGGAGGTGGAAACTGGATTCACCTGGTCAGTCTATGTCATGGAAAGAGCAGGTGTTCATAATGTTTTGTACACTCAGTGTATATAAAACACAGGAAAATCACGTATTTGACTGCACTGAGCCGTGACTTGATCTTAAAGATCAAGTCATGGATGTGTTGCACTGCTGTCTTGTAAAAGAAAAGTCCCTGAGCTCTGTCAAAACTCCATAGTTGGCCAATGCAGCAGAAGGACATACTTAGCGAAGGATGAGGGAGGGAGAAGAGTTCGATATTTTATTTGCAGTCGATCACTTTCCCAGTTTCCCCAGAAAGTTTTTGTTATACTCTACTGTGTCTGGAGTGCACAATCCAATTTGCACAGGATGTTATATGGTTTCAAAGCTGCTAAATGTTCTGAAAGGTCACACTTGATTTTAAAGTTATGTCTGCCTGAATTTCTTATCTACATACTAAGAGTGCAGCTGTTTCCAACCTGACCATAAATCTTCAATAATATCTGATGACCTTCTAGACAGTGATGTACTTGCACAAAATCACTCTCTGATCTCCTGGCATACAAATGGCTTAGTGTCATTCACTGCTACCTAGCCACGTCACGAGTTGATATGACATGAGAATCGCACTGACAACCCCATGATGACAGTGACATATGAGATGTTGTCAATCTGTCAGAAGGAAGAAAAGTGTTTTAATATGACAAAATAACATACATTCCAGTGCAACTTTGTGTATTAGTTCAAGGAGCAAATACAGAAAACATATTTAAAAGCTTTTCGGAAGTAGTTCAGGTCTACAGCTCCACACAAGCCCTGACTGGTACTGTTAGTCTGCCATGCAGTATCGAGGGAAATGTCCTTAATGAGTTCAGCTCTCATTATCTTGCTGGAGATGAATAAAGGATTGAGGCATCTTTGTGATAACATTAGCCTTGCATTGTCACCGACTGGGAGCGAGGGAGATGGCAGAGATGGGGTCCGTGATGTCTCTTTCTCTCACTGAACGGAGATATTTCTAGAGCTGACCTACTTAAACAGCCCTGAGATGCTGTGAGCACAGGTGCATCTGGTTCTGACTGTTTCTGAAACCCAGACAGACACAATAATTAGCAGGATTCACATGATAAGAATGGAAAATGACAACCTCAAACAGCACAGCTCATCAGCTGACATATCACATTAGGGAATGACTGACGGCTGGGCATGTTTGAGCCCTTCATAGATGTTTACAAGACTTGTACAGTAATGAAATGTGAAATTCAGTATTCACGGTTGTATTTAGAGAAATMAGCTGTCATGGTATAACTCAGTTCTTGTCTAAATAAAAACACTGAAAGTAAATCTGGAGATTTGATACTATTTTGCAAGTAGAGTGATTGCATATTTGGCAGCTGTGAAAATAAATAAAAATGTTGATCTCATAAGTTGTGATTGCTTTTTACTTTCTTCAATCATGTAGGCCTATCTTAGGCTTGTACAATCCCTTTGTTGAGGTGCTTTTAGCACTGATGGGAGCTGTCCTATTGTGGACGGCAGAGCAAAAGCATCGTTAGAAAGAGCTCATTGATTCTATTAACTGAAGCACTGAAGATTTGTTGTCTGTCAAGTCATGTTAGGCCTTTTTAACAGCACGGCATGAATGACCTCCCATTGACATCCTTACTCTTCAAAAATCAATCAATAAATTAACAAATGACTACATGTGTCATCTAAAAGCTCTAATTACATTTAAGTTAAACTTAACATGACAATGCATTTCTCTGTGTTTTAGAATCCATTAGGCTCAGAAATTGTGGGAAGTCAGAAGTTTTCATGGGTATTCTTCAAATGATGTTTGCACACATGGTCTAAGCCCACTAAGTCTCCCTGGCCAACATGACAGATGATGAAGAATGAGAGACTGAAGTGTGTGGCACAGATTTAATTAAACCGCTCCCCAGGATGTCTCTCTGCCGCTCAAGAGACTAGCAGAGAAGAGTTTCTGTTTGCCGAACACAGTAGCAAATAGTATTGTCTATTCTTACATTATATAAGAATTGACAATACGAGCAGTGTACAGTATGCCCTAAAGACTGATTTGAGGATCTGCTCTAAGGGTCTGGTTGGTAGGCTTCATCCAGTTTGGAAGTATACCGTATGGTTCCATAATATTCCCCTTATTGCACAGCATCCGGCATAATATAAACCTCTCATTGATCACTCTTGATAATATGGAATGGATGGGGAAGTGATTGGATTTTGTTTACCTCATTGCATTCAAAAATTTGGTAGAACGCTTTACCCCCTGGATCCACTCACGGACTGTTACATATTTACAACCAATTTTCGCCTTCATTCATCTCTGGATAGAGATAGATAGTAGTAGATTTTGATGGTCTCTATGGGCAGCTCCCATCAGCACTTTACTTCATTCCCTTTGAAATCAATTCAGCCTTTTATTTTGCTCCTACTCAATATGGGTTACCATGGATACTGCTCCCAACTGTTAGCTAGCTTCATGCATTTGTTTATGACTGTACGGTTTCTTGGTGTGGTATATACTGTATATCTCTCAAAACTACAAAACATAAATGCAATAAACCGACTGTCGTTGATGTTAACATGTAGCCTATGTTGTGAATGCATGTGTAATACTGTGATACCCACTGTGATACTCAATACCACTTCAAACTGCTTCAATTAGGGATACATAAGAACATCTCTGCTACACCATACAAAATGCCTAAGAAAATTCAGGGTGATGAGGATAAAAGAGACAAAGATGCCAAAGGGTCAGAAGCTCAGGCGATTTAATAGTTTATAATGTTTGTCACTCATGAAAAAGCCCAATCATCCTGTCTGCATATGAGCCAGCCTGACTCACTCCCCTCCAGGCCTGACCACATTCTGTGTCAGGGTGGGAGCTTCAGCTCCCTATTAGTCAGAAGACTTAACACTACTGCACTCTTGTCTAAATCCTCATCCCATACTCATGGATCATTTAAGCCCAGAGGCTGGTGCCCCATTGCAGCGTGGTTGCTCAGGTCTGTTTGGGCAAAGCTGATGGATACATGGGCCTTAGAGTAGTTTGGTTTAATTTGTTGACTTTTTAATCCTCTCAGTCTTGACCAATGGATTTAGAGAAAGACTCTCCAAAGGATTCCTCAGATTCACAACACTGTTCTTCACTCAATCCCTAGAGTCTGAGCTTTGGGTTAAGCKTGGCCTGATTTAAAACATCTACATATGTTATAATGAACTTTCATGGACTGTAAGAACTCTTAGATAGCACACATACAGTAATAAAAAAAAAATCCACACATAATTCAAGACCCAAGACTGTGATCTGTATGTAAAATATTAACCACCAAGGGGAGCACAGACAACATCTTGAGATTCCCTGMAGAATATCCCTTGAAACATTCAAACTGCATACATTTTTTTTTACATGCACATAGGCTTACATTTACCCCCAACAACCCCCTCTAATGTATTTTCCTTTTTCCTTTATTTTTACTCCAAGGTGAAAGACTTTGCTTTTGATGGGCTGCTGAATCTTCTATTATTGGCTGGCAATGTTGTAAAGAATAGGTCTGAATGCCTTTGAGAGCTGTTATCTCTTATATAATTGTATAACAATCTATGGTTGATATAGAAATATCCATGTAAGTGTAACAGATGTCCCACAAAGACAAGAAGACTGGTCTCGACACCAGTGTAACAAATGTCCCACGAAGACAAGAAGACTGGTCTCGACACCAGTGTAACAAATGTCCCACGAAGACACAGAGACTGGTCTCGACACCAGTGTAACAAATGTCCCACGAAGACAGAAGACTGGTCTCGACACCAGTGTACTGATGTCTGCACGAAGACAAGAAGACTGGTCTCGACACCAGTGTAACAAATGTCCCACGAAGACAAGAAGACGGATCTCGACACCAGTGTAACAGATGTCCCACGAAGACAAGAAGACTGGTCTCGACACCAGTGTAACAGATGTAGCGGTCCCAGTTGATCGGTAGTTTATTTTCTGACGATAGACACAAGGGAGCACATTAGATGTGCAGGACAACTGTATGTTGATGGCTGTAGATTCATAATTTGTCGCTTACATGTCAATATCAGACAATATCATAACATTGACAGTGTCACGACTTCCACTGAAGTCGTTTCCTCTCCTTGTTTGGGCGGCGTTCGGCGGTCGGCGTCACCGGTCTTCTAGCCATCGTCAATCCACTTTTCATTTTCCATTTGTTTTGTCTTGTTTTCCTACACACCTGGTTTCCATTTCCCTCATTTTTTGTTGTGTATTTAACCTTCTGTTCYCCCCATGTCTTTGTGTGGAATTGTTTGTTGTAAGTGCTTGTGCACTTGTTTACTAGTGCGCGTCGGGTTTTTTGTACCCATATTCTGTTGTATTTTTATGCCGTTGGTTTTTGGATTAAACTGCTCCGGCTACTACCTAGTTCTGCTCTCCTGCGTCTGACTTCCCTGCCACCAGTTACGCACCCCTTTACAGACAGAGATTGTACAAAATACAATAAATGTAAGTATCTGAAGATAGACACAAGGAAGCACATTAGATGTGCAAGACAACAGTATGCTCATGGCTGTAGATTCGTGATTAGTCTGTTAGCATAGAAATAACTGTGAATTAGCAGGGGCTAATGTGACCATTACATCTCGAGCATGATAGCTAACTCGCTCTTACAGCAATAAAATACAATTGCACATTCCAGGATGCCCTCAATATTTAACAGGTACTGTACACATATACCGTATACACATAAGGACATGTACATAGTGAACTCGTACACATTGTAAATATCAAAATAGAATATAGTATTTCAGAACGTGACCTAATGCTTGCATATCACTGTCACACTGGGAAGATTTGATGATCACCATCTCCCCTATCTGCAAATGTAACCAATGGCCTAACACCTTATTMATATGTAAATTCATCCAACCAATAGGAATACCTAAACATCAAATATACATTTCTGCAGAGGCAAGTGGAAACATAACTAACCCTCTTACATAAGAAACACAGAGACTTATCAACATGTTCATGTTGGGGGCCACTCATCCACCAAGAGCACATAATCAACTCAGAGACTTTTACAAAGGTTTCCTCGATGACTTTGGCAATATGGCTCTTTGGAGAGGATACATTGAAAGTAGTCAAGTCAAGACCCAGTTTACAGACAGAGGACAGGAGTCAAGCTTTGTTTGCAGTTCCATTTTGCTACTATATGGTGTTAGTCTGATTGATCCCTTTGGCAGGGGGCTCCAATCAACACAAGGACATTGATTTCCTCCCCCAAGGGCCTCTGAAGAGGCAGAGACACCTGCTATCACAGCTGACAGATATTAATGCCTACTAACAAACAGCTGACAGTATCTGATGCCAGAGTGTGGGGCAGGAGAAGGTGAGTCAACCATGTGCCGTTAGATCCCACTCTCAGGGATATTGGATGCTAAAACACATCACAGAGTGAGATTCTCAGTGCTATCATTCTAAATCATATCTTATACAGTACCAGTAAAAAGTTTGGACACACCTACTCATTCCAAGGTTTTTCTTTAGTTGCACATTTTTTTTTACTACATTGTAGAATAATAGTGAAACATCAAACCGATGAAATAACACATATGGAATCATGAAATAACAAAAAAAGTCTTAAACAAATCAAAATATATTTTATATTTGAGATTCTTCAAAGTAGCCACCCTTAGCCTTGATGACAGCTTTGTACACTCTTGGCATTCTCTCAACCAGCTTCATCAGGTAGTCACCTGGAATGCATTTCAATTAACAGGTGTGCCTTATTAAAAGTTAATTTGTGGAATTTCTTTCCTTCTTAATGCGTTTGAGCCTATCAGTTGTGTTGTGGCAAGGTAGGGGTGGTATACAGTAGATAGCCCTATTTGGTAAAAGACCAAGTCCATGTTATGGCAAGAACAGCTCAAATAAGCTAAGAGAAACGACAGTCCATCATTACTTTAAGACATGATCAGTCAATCTGGAAAATGTCAATAACTTTGAAAGTTTCTTCAAGTTAAGTCGCAAAAACCATAATGCGCTAGTGGGACTATAATTTGTTTTTCAACAGGACAATGACCCAACACGCCTCCAGGTTGTGTAAGGGCTATTTGACCAAGAAGGACAGTGATGGATTGCTGCATCAGATGACCTGGCCTCCACATTCACTCAACCTTAACCCAGTTGAGATGGTTTGGGATGAGTTGGACCGCAGAGTGAAGGAAAATCAGCCAACAAGTGCTCAGCATATGTGGGAACGACTTCAATATTGTTGGAAAAGCATTCCAGGTGAAGCTGGTTGAGAGAATGCCAAGAGTGTGCAAAGCTGTCATCAAGGCAAAGGGTGGCTACTTTGAAGAATCTCAAATCTAAAATATATTTAGTAGTGTAGATGTCTTAACTATTATTCTACAATGTAGAAAATAGTAAAAATAAAGAAAAGTCCTTGAATGAGTAGGTGTGTCATCATTTCAATCTTCATGAGCACTATCTGTACCGTGTATCTCTCCTCTCTCTGTGTGAGACTGCTTTAGTAAGCAGTTTTACTGCAGCAGCTGGTGACTACTGCTTTGGGGCCCACATTGTGCTGTCACCATCATCAATTCAACTAATGCAGAAACTGTGTCTAGGTGAGATTGAGGAGCAGGTGCGGGGAGCTGGAGTCATTACCCTGTGCTGATGAGAGGTCACTGTTTCAGAGGTTTTGCTTTGCTATCTTGTTTTTTACTTCACTGAAGAGCCCCAAATAATTTTGACATGTATCCACCATTTTATCATCTGTAGTCTTTCTACTGTTGTGCAAGAGACTATTGTGAGTTAATCATATGTGACAAAATGAGTGAAGAACTTGTGTGAACACAGCAGGGAGCTTTTTAGGTGTACATTTGAACATGCTGCCATGCCTCATCTCACATAGTACATTTTGGTGAGGAAATAATGTCAGTTTAATAAATAACATGCCATTAATAAGCAAATAATGAAGAGTTAATTTTCATTGACAGGATACCTGTGAGATCTCAGCGAAAATGATTGGTGAATTATCTTCCCATATGAACAGTGATGCAAAATGAGCCTTAATTTTTGTGTCTGCAGCTACTTTCATGAACACAGATAGTATGCAATTCTCCTCACAGACATGTATTTAATAAGCATGACAAAGTCCCTTATAAACGCTCATCAGCACGCAAGCATACGAACTCACATGCTAATGCACGCGAGCGCGTCATTTAATGCCCATAAGCGCAGACTCAGACACACCCCCTTATTGCTACGAATGCTTCAGATAAACTATGAGGGCGCACTAAATCACTGTTGACTGTGTTGTGGATAACATGTAGCACTAAATGCGAAGATGGCATGATTTTTTATAAAGACCGTATAAGAAATGTAGTAAAGCTGCACCTAACAGGAGCCAAGGATTGATCATGTAGCCTACATATGATGGAAGCGGATCATTGGCGTGAAGGGTAAGATGATATCCACTCCTATTTGATGATGGAATGAAAGGACGGGTTTCAAAATTCTCAGTTTTTCCTCTGAGTACGGCCACAACATTTTGGTCTATTTGAGCGTGCGATTACCTCTCCTCGGATGATYTCTTCGATGCTCAAATACATTGGGTCAGCAATGCCGTGCCGCATCAATAAACGAGGACAAAGTGTGCTTCAGATCTTGGTGTGCCAAAATCACACCTTTGAAAATAGAAAAGCTCAATGATAACTGTCCTTTCAAATGTCCTTTCAAATGCAGCCATCGGATCAAATCACGACACTGTTACAATAGCGCATATTAGACCAATTTTTTTCAATGCATTTTCCCAACAGTTGTCTCAGTGGATAAACTGTTTACTTTCTTATCAATTGTTTTGAGGGAATTTGACAATTTGCGACATGGACAGGTTGCCTATGTAGGTTAAGTTGGATTCGTTTCACGTAGAGAGAGTGCATAACTGTGGCCCATCGAGCATCTATTGAAAACTAGCCTATTTGAATGTTTCAGTGTGTGCTGAGTGTATCCAGGCGACATGGCATGTGGTATGTGAGTGTAGCCAATGTTATTTGTACTAGTTTACAGTGTTAAAGTGAAAGTGGTCCCGCTTGCCCCTTGATGCACTTCTGTAGCCTATGGCAAAATATTTTATTTTAACTCAAGTCTCTCTTCCATCGATGATATAGACCTATATAATCATGGACAAGTATTATATTGCCTATGCACAAACCAAATAAACGATGTCTGTCGCCTACTCTGTATACTGAAGACATTACTGTCAGGTAAATGGCTATTTTCTCCAGATTGCAATGATTTCCTAATTTTCAAATGAGACAATGCAAACAGAGTAGGGCTATCACGATTCAGCCATATAATGTTAATTCTGATATCTGGATTTCAGCAACATCAAAAGAGACAAAAAGTTACACATTCCAGAGATCCACCATAGTTCAGCTCAAATGTGTGTTTTCTTATTTTATTAGCCTCTGGATAAATAGCCTTCTTTACCCAAAGGACATACAGTACCAAGGCCATAAATCTGCATCCTCTGTGACCTTTTATAAAAAATGCTGTCACTGATGACTTACCCTCTAAAAAGGACATTCAATGCCTTTATCAGCATGAGAGCAAATCAGGCGACTTTGTTTTGTTGGGCGATAGCATAATGGATTGCATGATGGTGGAAAGAGGGTATGATTGTACACACACACACACAAACACACATACGTCTGCACTTCAATGTCAGTGTTGTCAATTTACCTACTTTCTGAGTAATATTGTATATTATTAATCAATTCCATCCTCTTTGCTATTTTTGTAGCATGGCTGACACAGATGCCAGATTGATTAGAGAATATTCATGCTTCAGTGGCATTTCAGTGGTGGCCCTCAATTAGACAGCGACCAATGTAATGAAAAATAAATAGCCATAATTAAAAACATTTATCTTGTCAAAAAATATTTGATAATGCTTCATCTTACAGTCTGCCACAATATTTACTGTGTATTTCCTTAGAAATAACATTGTAAAATAGTAGTAACATAATAATAATCCAATAATTATATTGTTGACACAAACACAACATTTATAAATATTTTGATACCAGGTTGTTAGTTACCAATTGTGTTACACCCGACCCAATGGTGTAATATTTAAAAAGGACATATTTGCTGTATGTTGAAATCTGTTTTGAAAATTGTAATTACAAGATGAGTCAGTGACTGTAACCATGGTACATTATTTAATAGTATCTGTAGGTCTGGTAAGGTTATGATGGTTGTGTGTAGATGATATTTAGGTGTGTTGTGGAGACATGACGGGGGAGACGTTTGGTCAGACCTCTCTCCTCAGGATGAACAGATGGTATCTCAGGGTTAGCTCATGGGCGAGAGCCAACAAGGGAGCCTCTATGTTTGTCTCTCTGTCATGAAAATATGCTTTAAAAGTCAAACGAAAAAGCATTACAAGCACGGTCTATGTGCAAAAATATTGAAATATTTGCACTATTTGAAACATGGATACTCAGATACTCCCTTATTCTTGGTTTTAAACAGAGACACATTATTTATATTCCATTTCTTCATATAAATAGTGGTCAACTATACCCCTTTGTTTATTACAATGTATTGTTGTTTAAGATATGAATAACAAGCTATGTACTAGTGAAATACTCTGTGTGTACTGAAAGCCACTATTCCACTGAATCTATTCTGTTGAAAATCTATTTATTGTGTGAAACAAAGAGTCAGTGATCTTGACTCTTGAAAACAAACCATTGGCATCTTACATAGCCTTTATTTTTTATTTGTTTTGGGGGGGGGGATTGACTGTCGTCTACAATCAATGGAAAGGGACTTATTTACTGAGGAGTTGCCAGTCACTATTATACTTTTTGTATATATTATCACGACTGCTCACGCTCCCCCTCACTGGCGCTCGAAGGCGCCAGGCTCCCCAGCATTACGCACTCCTGCCACCATCATTACGCACACCTGCCTTCCCCCGTCACGTGCATCAGCGATTATTGGACTCACCTGGACTCAATCACCTCTGTCATTACCTCCCCTATATCTGTCTGGTTCCCCGCTCTGTTCCCTTCTTCAGCATTAATTGTTGTTTGTCGTTGTTTACCTGTGTGCTGACGCTGTTCCTGTTTTGTTACCTGTCTGTTCCTGAATAAATGTTGACTCTTCGTATCTGCTTCTCATCTCCGGCGTCGGTTGTTACAGAATGCTGAAGCCTTCATACGAAGCATCGGGGAGTGCTGCCGATGGAACAGGGGGTGCCTGAACCAGCTCGTCGGGCTGTCACGCCCTAGCTGGTGCTAGAGGTTCTTGCCCCGGTTGGCTCGGAAGCCGCCCATCCCACATCGGGCCTCAGCCGGATCGTCAGGTTTTTACGCCCAGCCAGCTCGTCAGGCTGCTACGCCTCCGCCGGATCATCGGGCTCCCACGCCTCAGCGGGATCGACAGGCTTTCACGCCCTAGCCGGATCGTCGGGCTCCTATGCCTCAGCCGGCTCGCCAGGCTCCCATGCTTTTGCCGGTTCGTCGGGGGGTTCCGCCCAGACGGCTTGTCCTGCGCCCGTGCCTCAGCCGACATGTCAGACTCGCCCAGGTGGGACGCCAGGTGGCACCTCTAGAGGGGGGTACTGTCACACCTGCTCCCGCACCCCCTCCTTGGTGCTCAAAGGCACCAGGCTCCCCAGCATTACGCACTCCTGCCACCATCATTACACACACCTGCCATCCCCCCGTCATGCGCTTCAGCGATTATTAGACTCACCTGGACTCAATCACCTCTGTCATTACCTCAAATATATCTGTCTGGTTCCCCGCTCTGTTCTCTGCTTCAGTATTAATTGTCATTTATCGTTATTTACCCGTGTGCTGACGCTGTTCCTGTTTTGTTACCTGTCTGTTCCTGAATACATTTTGACTCCCCGTACCTGCTTGTCATCTCCGGCGTCGGTTGTTACAGTGCCTTGCAAAAGTATTCATCCCCCTTGGCATTTTCCCTATTTTGTTGCATTACAACCTGAAATTTAAATGTATTTTTATTTGGATTTCATGTAATGGACATACACAAAATAGTCAAAATTGGTGAAGTGAAGTGAAATGAAAAAAATAACTTAAATATATATATTTTTTATATATATATWTTTTTTAAACTGAAAAGTGGTGTGTGCATATGTATTCACCCCCTTTGCTATGAAGCCCCTAAATAAGATCTGGTGCAACCAATTACCTTCAGAAGTCACATAATTAGTTAAATAAAGAGGGCTGCCCACCAAAAATCATGGCCCAGGCAAGGAGGGCATTAATCAGAGACGCAACAAAGAGACCAAAGATAACCCTGAAGGAGCTGCAAAGCTCCACGGCAGAGATTGGAGTATCTGTCCATAGGACCACTTTAAGCTGTACACTCCACAGAGCTGCGCTTTACGGAAGAGTGGCCAGAAAAAAGCCATTGCTTAAAGAAAAAAATAAGCAAACACATTTGGTGTTCGCCAAAAGTCATGTGGGAGACTCCCCAAACATATGGAAGAGGGTACTCTGGTTAGACGAGACTAAAATGTTGCTTTTTGGCCATCAAGGAAAGCGCTATGTCTGGCGCAAACCCAACACCTCTCATCACCCCGAGAGTACCATCCCCACAGTGAAGCATGGTGGTGGCAGCATCATACTGTGGGTATGTTTATCATCGGCAGGGTCTGGGAAACTTATCAGAATTGAAGGAATGATGGATGGTGCTAAATACAGGGAAATTCTTGAGGGAAACCCGTTTCAGTCTTCTAGAGATTTGAGACTGGGACGGAGGTTCACCTTCCAGCAGGACAATGACCCTAAGCATACTGCTAAAGCAACACTCAAGTGGTTTAAGGGGAAATATTTAAATGTCTTGGAATGGCCTAGTCAAGCCCAGACCTCAATCCAATGAAGAATCTGTGGTATGACTTAAAGATTGCTGTATACCAGCGGAACCCATCCAACTTGAAGGAGCTGGAGCAGTTTTGCCTTGAAGAATGGGCAAATATCCCAGTGGCTAGATGTGCCAAGCTTATAGAGACATACCCCAAGAGACTTGCAGCTGTAATTGCTGCAAAAGGTGGCTCTACAAAGTATTGACTTTCGGGGGCGTGAATAGTTATGCACGCTCAAGTTTTCTGTTTTTTTGTCTTACTTCTTGTTTCACAATAAAAATTATTTTGCATCTTCTAAGTGGTAGGCATGTTATGTAAATCAAATGATACAAACCTCCCAAAAATCAATCTTCATTCCAGGTTGTAAGTCAGCAAAATAGGAAAAATGCCAAATGGGGTGAATACTTTCGCAAGCTACCGTAGGTTTGGATCCTTACACAATCATTCCTAAAGTGCTTGAAACAAACCATTGAATTATGGTTRAGTGACTCTTTTTCTCTAGAGTGAATGATTACAGATACAGATATCTGTACAGATACAGTTTTGCACTATTTTCATGACCAGACTTTGTATGTAAGATCCCACTAAGACTACGTCTAATTTGCCATTACAATACAATACTGATAATTTACTACCTCTTAGAAATGCAGTACTTTTTTTGAGGGGAACATCCACAGTTTCAGTATTTGTTGCTTTAATTGTTTCTCTCTTTTTAAATGTCAATTTATGGGCCTTGCCTATATTAGTACACTCTTAGAAAAAGGGTTCCAAAGGGGTTCTTCGGTTGTTCCCATAAGAGAACACTTTTTTGGTTCCAGATTGAACCATTTTTTGTTCCAGGTAGAACTCTTTTGGGTTCCATGTAAAATCCTCTGTGGAAAGGCTTTTACATGGAACCCAAAAGGGTTCTACCTGGAACCGAAGGGTTCTAGCTGGATCCAAATAGTGTTCTTCAAAGGGTTCTCCTATGGGGACAGATGAAGAACCCTTTTAGGTTCTAGATAGCAAATTTTTTCTAAGAGTGTGTTGTGTTTCTCAAGTGTTGATCTTGTGCAAGATATTAATCTTAGATTTAGATGCTGTGTAAAGCATCTTGGCAATATGATGGGCAGTAAAATCGAGATTTCCCACTCTCCTAAAATTAGAACAACCTTGTGCGGCACACTGCAGAAAAGCACATCGCAGCATGATACAATTAAATCCTTCATCTGTTTCTTCTCAAGCTGTGTGAAAATCCACAGATTACAGGCTCCAAGTTAAGATGCTTTACTAGATGTGAACTTTTCCTTCTTTTCATTGGATCTAGAATGAAATAGGCCTACAGTATGGAAGATACAAGTGCTGAAATAACCTCTCTGTGCTACGGATCCCTTTAGCGGGATCATTTTCCTAAACAACCGCTGAATTGCAGGGCGCAAAATATTACTAAAAATATTTATAATCATGCAATCACAAGTGAAATATACCAAAACACAGTTTAGCTTGTTGTTAATCCACCTATCGTGTCAGATTTTGAAAATATGCTTTACAGCGAAAGCAATCCAAGCTTTTGTGACTGTATCAATCAATGCTAGAACAGCTAGCCCCAAATTAGCATGGTCACGAAAGTCAGAAAAACAATAAAATTAATCGCTTACCTTTGATAATCTTCGGATGTTTGCACTCACGAGACTCCCAGTTACACAATAAATGTTATTTTTGTTCGATAAATATTACTTTTATAACAAAAAAACTCCATTTGGGTTGCGCGTTATGTTCAGAAAACTACAGCCTCGTTCCGTTCGACATAAATTCCCAAAAGTATCTGTAATGCTCGTTAAAACATTTACATTACATTTACATTTAAGTCATTTAGCAGACGCTCTTATCCAGAGCGACTTACAAATTGGTGCATTCACCTTATGATATCCAGTGGAACAACCACTTTACAATAGTGCATCTAACTCTTTTAAGGGGGGGGGGGTTAGAAGGATTACTTTATCCTATCCTAGGTATTCCTTAAAGAGGTGGGGTTTCAGGTGTCTCCGGAAGGTGGTGATTGACTCCGCTGACTTGGCGTCGTGAGGGAGTTTGTTCCACCATTGGGGTGCCAGAGCAGCGAACAAGATCATGAAAGATCAGAGAGCGAACAAACATGTCAAATGTTTTTTATAATCAATCCTCAGGTTGTTTTTAACATACATAATCGATAATATTTCAACCGGACCGTAACCTATTCAATAAAAGAGAGAAAGAAAATGGAGAGCTACCCCTCTCGCGCGCAGGAACTAATCAAAGGACACCTGACTAGTTTTGAATAATCTCGCTAATTTTTCAAAATAAAAGCCTGAAACTATGTCTAAAGCCTGGTCACAGCCCGAGGAAGCCATTGGAAAAGGAATCTGGTTGATACCCCTTTAAATGGAAGAAAGACGGGAAATTAAACAGATTTAAAAAATAAAAAATCACTTCCGGGTTAGATTTCCTCAGGTTTTCGCCTGCAAAATAAGTTTTGTTATACTCACAGACAATATTCTGACAGTTTTGGAAACTTTGGAGTGTTTTCTATCCTAATCTGTAAATTATATGCATATTATACGATCTGGACCTGAGAAATAGTCCGTTTACCTTGGGAACGTTATTTWAAAAYAATAATAATAATAGAAAACTGACCCCTAGCGTCAAGAAGTGAAATAATCATTTGATAATTTATGTTGTTAATCTCTGTCATCATAACATGTTAATGTCTGTGTAGAATCACTTCTACATTTTTAAAGAAAATGTGTGTATGTTTTAATATGGATATAAAATGCTTTTATATCTTTCTTTTCTCAGGCCAAATTGATCTTGAATCAATTTGAATGGGGAGATCGGAGGAGTCCCTATAAGATGACACGCACAGATCCCCCTGATATATTGGTATCTACTCTGTATCGGGACATCAAACTAAATCCCATCACTGGGCACTCCATTTCGCTCAGCCCCTTCCAACAATGTGACTCGCAAATGATTGACAAACTGGAGCGACACACGGAAACCATTAACAAAAGACACTGCCGTAGCTTTGACTACCTTGAGTCATTGGACGACCCACAGCCCTTTTCTGCCTCAATGGAGTATCCTTACAAGAGGACTGAGCATCAGAGGGTGCATAAAGAGGTGACCTGGAATGGCCTGGATCATCCAGGACACCTCCGTTTCTCGTCCCCTGATCTGTTCAACACTAGACTACACCCACCACAGCATGCCAACCCAGACAAAACCAGTCAGGCCACGAGGTCAGATTCAAAGAAGAGGACAAGATCAAAAAGTGCTCCCAGAGTCAAGACCACCCTTACCCCTGTGCCTATGTCAGTCTCCCCACCGGTAACCAGGAGAGGACGAGATGTTCCACAGGCTGTACCAAACCCCCCTCTAAGGACATCTGAACCACACCGGGACTCTTACTCCTCTAACCAAGCTTTTTCGAACGAAGTACACCCTATAAAACTGCAACCACACTCTCCCCTCTACGTCTCAGACTGTTTCTCTGAGGAGAGCAAACAGGATGAGCCAGCCATCACTCCTCATGTCAGGTGCCGTGTGGATATCAAGCCAGATGCAGCGGTCCTGCAGCACACAGCCAGGAGGTCTCAGAGCATGAGGACTGAACATCCCTGGCAGAGATACTCCTACTTCAGTCAGAGCAGAGGTCTGTCTGTGCCACGGCAGGTACGGACACCCACACCAAACGACTGTTAC
The DNA here is from genome assembly GCF_002910315.2 of Salvelinus sp. IW2-2015. Classification (NCBI taxonomy): domain Eukaryota; kingdom Metazoa; phylum Chordata; class Actinopteri; order Salmoniformes; family Salmonidae; genus Salvelinus; species Salvelinus sp. IW2-2015. Next base: position 20,241,393 of record NC_036855.1, on the reverse strand, counting down.
AGTGGCGATTATAGACAAACATATCAGTACACTACCTGCGGGCCCCCCAGCTACATCCAGCCAGTAGACATGCGAAGGGTGCCCTCCACTATAATGCCAAGGGAATACTTGTCAAGGGAGCAGAGGACTCTTTCAAACCCCAATATACCCACTAAATTCTTCTACACTGAGGATCCGACCAGATACCCTGTCCACCCCTCTGCTAGAGCGTACTATCAGGATGATAATTCAAGCCTCACCAGCCAAGGCAGTACTCTTAATGGTCAGTATATGCATGATCCACGGACTCGCTGGGTTCACACTGACCCAGTCCGGCCATATTACACAGAGCAACACATGTCCAGCAGAGACCCTGTGCAGGCTGTCTATACCAGGCCTTACTCCACAAGCGAGGTAGGGCCATACTTTGCTCAAACACAACAGGCAAGAGCATACTATGGGGAAGAACCCAGGGGCTATCCCTGTCAGTCTAATGGCTCCAGGATGTTATACAGCAAGCCGTACAACCCCCAAGCAGAACAGTATATTCCTTACAGGGCGTATCACACGGAGGGCCGTCGACGTACACAAATGTCCCAGGCCTATGCAGATGACTGGTATCGTTCAAGTATATCTGGATACTCCAACCAGTCCTCTCAGCTGACACCACAGAGAGTAAGACAAGAGCCAGTAATGTCCCCCTGGTTTGAAAACAGTCATGTGGAGCCAACCAGCCTGGGAGCAGAAGTCAGAAAACACTCAAAGTCCTGGGACAATATTCTTTATCCTCGTCATGACAGGGAGCAAGCAGTGCCGTGTGGACGCAGCTATGATAATCTGTTATACCAGGGGAGACATGCTCTGTTTCCTAATGATACACCAAAGCCAGTTATACTCAATCTATCTAGTTCACCAAGGCGCTATGCTGCCCTGTCCCTCTCTGAAAACTCCTTAGAGAAAGGTCCAAACAATCCTGGAAGGAACACTAAGGCTGGGCTATGGTTTGTAACTCCTGAGATCACGATAACCGACAATGACATACGCGCACGCAACCACAAACAGCAAGATGTGCGTTCAGCCACCTGGGATGCACTGGATTGTGAAAAGGTGCCAACTCTAAATGTTCTTCATCATCAAGAGCAGCCATCTGAGTCAGCGGAACTGACCAAAGACAGACAACACAAAGATTATTCCCTGCAGCAGAGCCTAGAGCAACTGGACGAGCTGCTAGCTGATCTTGTCACTGATTACAAACCCTCAACCAGCAGGCGGCCTAGTCAGGATCTAATGGACCAACTAAAACAGTTGATTAGTGAGGATGATGAAAAAGGAAAGCTAATATCTTCAGGCCTAGAGAGTCTAGGAGGCCTAGAGAGTCTAGGAACTCTGAGCTCACCAATCGCCTCCACTAAAACCAGCCCTGACACCATCAAAGACCCAGACAGTGGGTGTGATGGCTTACAGAGCATACAAAGGAGTCCAGAGGAGATCTCCCCAGACCACAGCACAGACGACGATGACACCATGATGTGTGCCAACAAGAAGTGCAAGCGGACAGAGACCCTGTTCAATGCCTGTCTTTACTTCAAATCCTGTCATAGTTGCTACACCTTCTACTGCTCCCGGAACTGCCGTCGGGATGACTGGGACAGCCATAAAGAGAACTGTCTATATGGGCGTATCAGTAGTGTGTGCAGGCACATGCTGAAGTACTGCAGAGAGAACTCTGAGATCCATAAAGCCTTCTCTCGCATTGCCAAAGCTGGCTACCTTTCCAGAGGGAGAGGCATTCTTTTCCTGGGCTTTGCTAACCCAGGGACTGCTGACAACTTCCTGAAGGATGGCCTTGAGAGCCTTGTCATGTCCCCCACATATCTGTCTCTAAGAGAGCTGGACAGCTTCAAAGACAACCTGGGGGATTACTGTAAGGACCTGCAGCAGGCTGGCAATGAMTATGACCCCAATGAATGTTTTCTCTTGAATGTATCCATAGCTGTTGGTGAACTAGTGCCTAACAGACCCTCACCAAGAGTCCAAACACCAACAGTCCGAAAACATGCAAAGATTTCGTTGGCCTCCTCCAGCCCAGATAAAAAGGTCTTCAGGAAGGAAAGTGACATGGAGACACTCATTCTCACCCCGCCACCAGGCACACCTGATATTGACAAAGAGGGAAAGGAGGGTATGAAAGCCAGAGAGATCTGCTTTATCAATATCCAACGTGAGCTCAGGACCAGGGGAGTCTTCCTGCGTCATGAGTATCCCAAAATATACCGTCAACTCTGTGAATTTGTGGAGAGCAACAAGAGATTCACGCCCACTACCATTTACCCCATAGATAAGAGAACAGGGAAGCAGTTCATGTGTATGATCATGGCTGCTTCTGAGCCCAGAACGCTAGACTGGGTGGGCACCCCCCATCTCCTGGATGATATTATATAGTACTGACCTGTGCACCTCTGATGTCACCTATATGTACATGTATATACATATGATTTAACAGATATTTATGATGGATGTTTGTAGATACACATGCATTTTACATCAGAAAGTAAGATTGTTAAAGGGATACTTCAGGATTTTGGCAGTGAAGCCCTTTATCTATTTCCCCATTATCACATGAACTCGTGGATACTATTTTATGTCTCTAACTAGCACAATTACTAACTAGCGTTAGCGCAATGACTGGATGTCTATGGTAACTGCCAGCAAGCTAGTAGATACCATAGACTTCCACTCATCGTGCTAACGCTAGTTAGCATTGGCTCGCGAAACTACCTCTAACTTCCTTCAAACTGGATGCAGAGACATAGAAACGGTATCCATGAGTTCATCTGACTCTGGGGAAGTAGATAAAGGGCTTAATTGCCAAAATCCTGAAGTATCCCTTTAATAAGACTACCAGAAGTAATGTTTGCATATTAATCACTAAGAATTCGATATCATTTAGAAGTGATTCATACAAACAATGTGCAGGAAAGGTTGACTGACGTTGCACACACAAACAAACTATAATGTAACACTTTATCATTGTAGTTTTTGGTTGAAGTAGCGTTGTTTTGATCCTGTTACACTGAAATAGTTTGATCTGCATGTAAAATGGTCATGCTGTATTTTCAAGTCATTATTTAGTTTTAATCCCTGTTTAGACAAGGTACTGTCTGTGTTGATACCATATGAACTGGGTTGGAACAAGCACAAATAATTCAAAATGATCTATAAAAATATAACTGAATATAACTGAATATAACTGATGGAGGCACTACTATTAAGAGCATTTCTAAAGTAAACTAGATTAAAGCTTCAAAGCATAATCTCCACTAGTGTTCTACTTGTTGAAGCTTTTCTCAGCAGCTGGAATATATAAAACAAATACTGACCGTTGTATTTCTGCAGATGCTTCAATATATACAGAAAATTATTCTAATTTGAATATCAAGAATCTCTTGAAATTGCTGTGTTGTGCCAGGGTCTGGGTAGAAATCTTAGTTAATACTATTAATATCACTGCTGATAATAATACTTTCATTATGCCTACATATGGATAAAAAATCAGGTGTCTACATCTACGCTCTGAATCCTCTCACCCCTTGAGTTTCCCAGTTGTTGATTTTGTTTTAGGCATTTGAATTGCACCCTCTTTCATCACTTTGTTTAGATTTTGTACTGATTCTACACTGCTAAATTCATTGTAACACGCTTGATAACTTGTTTGATAGTGGCCTTCGGTAGAAAATGCATTTGACAGAAAGCAATGTGTGGATTTGTTTTGTAAGGCTTGACTCTTGACTGTAAATTAATGTGGTGCATTTGCTTGACATTGCAAATGAACATTTATTTTGCTTAAAGCACGTTATTTATATTCAGGTATTTTAATATTGATTATGCTCATCATAAGACTGACAATGGTTATAATAAACTGACATTCAATGCTTGGAAATTGAATATTATTTTCAAAGATATATGAAATATTAGTACTACTATTTTTGGTTGAGGAAAAAATGTTGTAACTAACACATTTGTTGAAGAATATCTATTAATATCCTATTCCGCACAAAGTATTTCATACCTGTAAATGAACACACAAATGAAATAAAAAGAAGAAACAAAAGAGCAACTTAACATTTAAACAGGACATATTGGTAATGATAAGTTGGAGCTTTGAGCTGCTATGAGCTTCTTTTGCACTTGAACATAAATTATACAGAATGTCTCCTAATGCATCTACACAGCACTGAAACAAGCATGTTATGTTTCCATTGATAGAGCCTGACAAATCTAAAATTGCTATTTTTGTCCTCCTGCAAGATGTCACCCAATTTTCTATTTTGTGATGTTTATAACCCATGTATAATAATCTGAAAATAAAGACTGACCTTTCTCTTTGCATTTCTCTTCTAGAGTAAACCATGCAGAGCCTTATATTCAGACATATCAAGGCTCTTGAGTAAACCATACAAATCACTAAAACAATGATCATACAATGTGATACATAGACCAAGTTGAAGGACACACAATAACAACTTGGTATTTAGTCTTTCCCCTTTATTTTTGTTGGTCTTACAATTTAGGACCAAAATAAACACTATGTATATGGGAAGTCTGTAGTTATTCACACTTCTATCAGATAGCCCTGAAGGACAGTCGGAATTACTTGAAGACTGAATAAATTGAACATCCTCGTCTAACTGATGCATTAATAAACTGTAAATCAAATCAGCCATGCCACGTTAAAGACCATTCTCTGCACTGCAAGCGAGAACTCCAGAAAGCCTACAGCCCAAAAACAGACCAAGACAATGCAGATAATCATTTAAATGGTATCTCAATATTACTTAAATATTGATAGTGACTCTGAATTTGCCAACAGACACTATCCCATCATGATAGTGCATCACCCTGCAATATGCAGGCACATGTGAGAAACCAGCACTACTTCTGCTGCTCCTAAAATAGACATCTCAATATTCTTATGTTAGACAGTGCTGTATCTTTGTTTTTCTATACAAATGGAGCTGGATGGAGAGAAAAATCTGGAGAAAAGCCATTTTGAAGAGTGTATATGAAATCATAGAACTTGAGCACCACCTATTGATGAAATCTAGACATTGCTAAAGTGGCAAATCAGAATAGTCAAAAACTGTCCCTTCATATTATTTGTAAACAAAGTTTGTAGCTTATAGCCTACAAATCTGTTTCATTCATACTCAGTCTATATTGAGAAATATTCTATGACTAGATATACACTATATTTTCTCCAGGAGGTATCTTTGCCACTGTAGGCCTAATATCCTAACATTTGAAAACAGATTGTTTATGGACTTCACAGACTGCAACTATGGCCCAAATCGGAGTCCAGGGTCCTCTATGGGTCCTTGAGGGTGTCCCAGGGGGGTTCTCAACAAGGTGGGGGGGAAATATAACATTTCTTTCACACCCATATTTCACTCACAGTCAGATTGCCTTCAGAACCCATCAGGAGAAATTATGATCATAGTTATTCTCTCAGTCATAATTAAGAAAGTAAATTCGTCTATTTTGTAAATTAACACACAACAGAGAGAGAGAGAGAGAGAGAGAGAGAGAGAGAGAGAGAGAGAGAGAGAGAGAGAGAGAGAGAGAGAGAGAGAGAGAGATATTGGACTAGACTAGGCAGTTGGCCCCTTAATTTAATTGTGCAAGGAGTATACATAATTTGAACCATAGGGATGCCTCCAACATATAGTGAAAAAACATAAATAAATGAGGTGTGCTTGTCATAAACAAAGATTTTCTAGATTTTGCTTCTCCAGCCTTAGCCTTGAGATTAACCTTTTAGGGACTCACTTCAACATAAATACTTTAAGAAATAAGGAGATAGGTATCTCATTAGTCAATGAATGTAGAAATGTATAACGGCCAACCCAACAGACTGTCGACCAATCGGGTCACGCGGTTGCTAAACTAATCGTCACGAAATCCCTTGTAAAAAGACAGGGTTTGAGTCGAGAAAGTGCTTATCTTCCTCAAAAGTACGCATTGTCACGATTTCAAAACGATACGATGTTACAAAGAACAAGTAAAATATCTCAGATCTCGGAAATGATAAGTAATGTTGTCCTTGTTGTTCACGTAATTCATTCTAATGTTGGATTTTTGAGCTAGCGTCCAATTCACTCCCATTCACTCCTTGAAGGAGTCTCTATGGGGGGTGATAAGGGCCATAATTAAGCCCAGGAAACTGTACCACTGTGTGGCTGCCTTACTAACGTCTGCATGTCGCCTGCATGTTACGTTAACTAACATGTCGTGATACCAACGCCTTACTAACATCTGCGTGACTCCTGCGTGTTAATGAAAGTCATAAGGTGTGTAGCCTACATCAGACAACCAATAAGAGTTGTGTCCGTGGCTTTCAGTCAAATAGAGGAGTTCATAGGCTTTCCCAGATGGAAATTTGGGATACTTGGGATGTCCCTACCTCAATCGAGGATACATGTAAAATGGTTTAGTTTAGTGTCAGTTAAGGGTTTTAGTTTAGTATTCAGGGTAAGGACGTCCTAAGGAATCCGGATAGCAGTGACATTCACAGTGAGAAACGGGCATGGTATTTGAGAGCTTGGCGGTGACACAGACATTCATTTGGTAGTTTTTTTTACAAGCAGCAGAGGCGATTTTCCAATGTCTGCCCCAGATAGTTTCCTTAGAGACGATGAATGTAATTACCAAGATGTCTGTCACGCCCTGACCTTAGAGATCCTTTTTATGTCTCTATTTTGGTTTGGTCAGGGTGTGAGTTGGGGTGCGTATTCTATATTCTATTATTTGTATTTCTATGTTTTGGCCGCGTAGGGTTCTCAATCAGGGACAGCTGTCTATCGTTGTCTCTGATTGAGAACCATACTTAGGTAGCCCTTTTTTCCACCTATCTTTGTGGGAAGTTGACTTTGTTTATGGCACATAGCCTTTAGCTTCACGGTTTGTTTTTTGTAGTGTTTATTGTTTTGTTCGGTGTCATTTTGATTAAAATAAAGAAAATGTACGCTCACCACGCTGCACCTTGGTCCTCTTCCTTTAAAACCTGTTGAGGATAGGGGGCGCTATTTACACTTTGGGGGAAAATCGTTCTCAATTTAAACGGCCTCGTACTCAATTCTTGCTTGTACAATATGCATATTATTATTACTATTGGATAGAAAACACTCTCTAGTTTCTAAAACCGTTTGAATTTTGTCTGTGGGTAAAACAGAACTCATTTGGCAGCAGACTTTCTGACCAGGAAGTGGAAAGTCTGAATTCGATGCTCTGTTTAAGCACCTGCCTATAAATGGGCATGATACGTATGACTATACGTGCACGTCATACACCTTCCCCTAGACGTCAAGAGGAAGTGAGAGGAGAAATGAGTTGATTATCTTGGCCTGAGATGGAATGAACCCTCTTGGAATGACGTGTCCTCCATTTTTTGTTTTCTGCAAGGCGCGTGGAGGGACCTGTAATTGCCTTCTGAAAAGCTGTCTTTACAGGCGAATACGATCTCCGGCTTTGATTTTATTTGATACATGTCACAATATCATCGTAAAGTATGTTTTTTCAATATAGTTTTATTAGAATATTGATATTTTTTCGGGACGTTAGGCGTGTTGCGTTGTCTGTGTTTGTTGACGATGGAGAGCTACTTGCCACTTGGCTAGTGCGCTTGCTAATTCAAGAGGGACAAAGGACATTCTAAAACCAAACAACGATTYTTCCCGACAAAGGACCTCTTGTACAACATTCTGATGGAAGCTCATAAAAAGTAGGACTCATTTTATGATTCTATTTCATATATCTGTCGAACTGTGTACTATTAGTTTTGCGCTCAGGTTTTGGTCACTATCTCGCCATAACCTAAGCCTTATGTCGTAAAGAAGTTATTTTTAGAATTCTAACACTGCGATTGCATTAAGAACTAGTGTATCTATCATTTCCTATACAACATATATTTTTTTGTAATGTTTATGAATAGTTATTTGGTCAGAATAGGTGAGAGTCTAATAGAAATATCTGCACGTTCTGGGAAAAAGATGCTACGTTAGCACAGTGTGTAACCACTGATTTCAGCTCTAAATATGCACATTTTCGAACAAAACATAAGTGTATGTATAACCTGATGTTATAGGACTGTCATCTGATGGAGCATATCAAGGTTAGTCAAAAATTATATATCTTTTGCTGGTTTGTTACGATCGCTAACGTGCCTATTGCTATCGCTAACGTGCCTTGATGAATGAATGCGGTAGTGTGGTAGGCTATTGTAGTAAGCTAATATAATGCTATATTGTGTTTTCGCTGTAAAACACTTAAAAAATCTGAAATATTGGCTGGATTCACAAGATCTTTGTCTTTCATTTGCTGTACACCATCGATTTTTCAGAAATGTTTTATGACGAGTATTGAGGTATTGCACGTTGGTGTCTGTAATTACTCTGGCTGCTTCCGTGCTATTTCTGACGGTAGCTGTTATTGTAGCTGCAATGTAAAACTGATTTATAGCTCAAATATGCACATTTTTCGAACAAAACATAGATTTATTGTATAACATGTTATAAGACTGTCATCTGATGAAGTTGTTTCTTGGTTAGTTTGGTTGGTTCTTGGTTAGTTAGGTTGGCTTTGTGCATGTTACCTGTGCTGTGAAAAATGTCTGTCCTTTTTTTGTATTTGGTGGTGAGCTAAAAAAAAATATACGTGGTGTTTTCGCTGTAAAACATTTTAAAAATCTGACATGTTGGCTGGATTCACAAGATGTGTATTTTTCAAATGCTGTATTGGACTTGTTAATGTGTGAAAGTTAAATATTTCTAAAAAATATATTTTGAATTTCGCGCTCTGCCTTTTCAGTGGAATGCGGGAGGAGTTCCGCTAGCGGAARGCTGGGGTTAGACAGGTTAACGGCAGTGACAATGTCCTTGATCCAACTGAGGAGTAAATAGACTATATAAGTCAACTATGTAAGTTGTGATATCGTTGGGAAATATTTAGGCCTACTGTGTTGATAAGGCAAATTTGGTTTATTTGAAAATAATTTGTTTTTTTGTTGATAATGAGTTGATAACGTATTGTCGAAAGCACGTAGACAATATTATTCCTATACCCACAAGCATCCCCCATTCAATTTTGTTCCTATACCCAAGAATGCAAAGGTAACTGAACAAAATGACTATCGCCACATGGCACTCACTTCTGTCATCATGTAGTGCTTTAAGAGACTAGTCAAGGATCATATCACCTCCACCTTACCTGTCATCCTAGACCCACTTAAATTTGCTTACCGCCCCAATAGGTCCACAGATGATGCAATCGCCATCACACTGCACACTGCCCTATCCCATCTGGACAAGAGGAATACCTATGTAAGAATGCTGTTCATTGACTATAGCTCAGCATTTAACACCATAGTACCCTCCAAGCTCATCATCAAGCTTGAGGCCCTGAGTCTCAACCCCGCCCTGTGAGATTGGGTCCTGGACTTCCTTACGGTAGGAAGGTAGGAAACAACATCTCCACTTCACTGATCCTCAACACCGGGGCCCCACAAGGGTGCGTTCTGAGCCCTCTCCTGTACTCCCTGGTCACCCATGACTGCGTGGCCATGCACACCTCCAACTCAATCATCAAGTTTGCAGACGACACAACAGTAGTAGGCTTGATTACCAACAACGATGAGACAGCCTACAGGGAGGAGGTGAGGGCAGTCGGAGTGTGGTGTCAGGAAAACAACCTCTCACTCAACATCAACAATACAAAGGAGATGATCGTGGACTTCAGGAAACAGCACAGGGAGCACCCCCCTATCCACATCGACGGGTCAGCAGTGGAGAAGTTGGAAGGTTTTAAGTTCCTCGGCGTACACAACCTGAAATGGTCCACCCATACAGTCAGTGTGGTGAAGAAGTTGCAACAGCGCGTTTTCAACCTCAGGAGGCTGAAGAAATATGGCTTGTCACCTAAAACCCTCACAAACTTTTACAGATGCACAATTGAGAGCATCCTGTTGGGCTGTATCACCGCCTGGTATGGCAACTACACCATCCACAACTGCAGGGCTCTCCAGAGGGTGGTGCGGTCTGCACAACGCATCACCGGGGGCAAACTACCTGCCCTCCAGGACACCTACACCACCCGATGTCACAGGAAGGCCAAAAAGATCATCAAGGACAACAACCACCCGAGCCACTGCCTGTTCACCCCGCTACCATCCAGAAGGCGAGGTCAGTACAGATGCATCAAAGCTGGAACCGAGAGACTGAAAAACAGCTTCTATCTCAAGGCCATCAGACTGTTAAACAGCCATCACTAACACAGAGAGGCTGCTGCCTACATACAGACTTGAAATCATTGGCCACTTTAATAAATGGATCTCTAGTCACTTTAATAATGCCACTTTAATAATGTTTACATATCTTGCATTACTCATCTCATATGTATATACTGTATTTTATACTGTCTATTGAATCTTGCCAATGCCGCTCTGTCATTGCTCATCCATATATTTACATTTATATATTCTTATTCCCTTCGTTTACTTAGATTTGAGTGTATTAGGTAGTTGTGGAATTGTTAGATTACTTGTTAGATATTGCTGCACTGTCGGAGCTAGAAGCATTTAGCTACACTCACATTAACATCTGCTAACCATGTGTATGTGATTTGATTTGATTTGATTTGACATGATCCGTCCAAGGCCTCAGCTGGACGCCTAAAACGTGAGAAATGAAAACAAAATTTTACAGTAGTGTGTGTGTGTATGTAGTTCCAAGAAAACACATGAGAGTGATGTGCCCTTCTGTGTCAATGTTGAAATACCATAAKTGGAATATGGCAAAGTAGATAGTGATATGAGTGAGATCACATGAAAATAAAGACACCTTTGGATCTAAAATGAGTATGGGATTCCCTCGTCTCTTTTTTGTCATTGCTGATGAAAATTGATGTCAATGATGAGTGGTTTGTGGCTAAAAAAGAAATGCAATTTTCTGTTGATTTTGTTTTGTACTGTAGAAAACAGGATGTGGGCAGTAGTATTCCAAATATGTATCTGTTTGTTTCATATACTTGTGGCCAAAAGATTACAAATAAATTGTTTTAAAACAAGGTGCTGAACAATGTCAAATTTGCTGTATAGTTAACACAGTGGATAAATTGTGAAATTAAGTATACAAACACCATTGAATCCACCAAACATATACTTTTTGTGATGACTTTTTCTAAAATCATATCTCACATTATTATAAATCTAAAATAATATTTATTCAGCTTCAATTTGATTCAAATCAAATTTAAATAAAAAACACAGAAAGAACAATTGACATCAATGTCACACCCTGGCCATAGAGAGGCTTTTATTCTCTATTTTGGTTAGGCCAGGGTGTGACTAGGGTGGGCATTCTAGTTTCTTTATTTCTATGTTTTGTATTTCTATGTTTTGGCCGGGTATGGTTCTCAATCAGGGACAGCTGTCTATCATTGTCTCTGATTTGGAATCATACTTTGGTAGCCTTTTCCCACCTGTGTTTTGTGGGTAGTTGTTTTCTGTTTTGTGTCTGCACCAGACAGAACTGTTTCATTTTGTTCTCACTTTGTTATGTTGTTTCAGTTTGAATAAATGAWCATGAACACGTGCTGCGCTTTGGTCCTCTTCTTCAGACGAGCGTTACAATCTATTAAAGTGCTGCACAATGTGAAGTTGACTGCGAAGTCAGTTTCTCAGTCTCCCTTAATGTGAAGTTGTTTCTCAATTTTCAAAGACAGGAGACATAGGGTTCCTAACCCACAACATTTTTCTTTAAAGAATAGTACATCTAACATTTGTAGATGATGATGAAATTGAAAGTCACGACAGAACATTTTATATCAATGAAAGTGCTGAACAAAGTCAAATTGACTGCAAAGTCAGTTTCCCAAAATACCTTGAGCACTGTTAAGTCTCTGAATTGTGAAAGATAATAGCCAGAGGAAGCCCATCTAATCCACAATTTACTGTTTTAAAGAAAAGCACATGCATTTCATACAAACATCTCAACTGAACACACATAACAGCTAAATTGAATCCATCAACCTAACATCTTGAATTTGTTTTAATTAAAATATTCTACACCAAATGTGGACATGATCTCAAAGAGATAAAATTGTCAATTTGGTAATTACACTTTAGAATGTATTTTATCCATTTTAAAGCATGACACCTAACGACCTAAGCAAAGCCACATGTTGGGGCTTGAATTATGCCTTTCACCATGAACTTCTTGAATTGTTCATAATTCTGGTGCATGGGTAAATGTAGCACAGCTCCGCAAGTGTTTGCCTCAGGGTAGACCCTGTGTGTTCAACAGGAACTCTAATGTTGGCCATGTGTCGAAGCCAAGTAGAGATATTTCTTCTGCTCCTGACACAATTGGAGGACCATTCCACACGTAACAGGTGCACCGGGTCCTGTAAATTTGACCGATCAGTTTCGAACAGGGTTCAATTAATCTGAACAGCATTATATTGATACATTGACAATGTAGTTGTATTCAAATATTATATGTTTTATAAGACAATAGCAATCATGAATTTACCATCAATCTCTATGAGGAAGTCCCTCCAGCAAATTATAACTAGTTCCTACCGTCTTCTGCTGTTAGTACCCGCCGGGGAGCGTTTTGGTAGGAACAGCTCCAACAGGTCTTCAGCTGTCAATGGCTTTGTGACACCAGCCACAAAATGCTCATGAAGCATTGTGTGGGTGTGCCCTCAGACATTCTAGAAGGCCAAGGGTCTTCAGCCCTTCTGCAAATCTAAGACAGGAATTTTTTAAGGCAAATCTCAAAAATGACCTAATATTTATCAGTCATTTCTACATAACTACTTTATTTATCCCTTTTTATTTATCTAGGCAAGTCAATTAAGAACCAATTCTTATTTACAATGACAGCCTACCTCGGCCAAACCCTAACCCGGACAATGCTGGGCCAATTGTGCGCCGCCCTATTGGACTCCCAATCACAGCCGGTTGTGATACAGTTTGGAATTGAACCAGGGTCTGTAGTGATGACTCTAGCACTGAGATGCAGTGCCTTAGACCGCTGCACTACTGGGGAGCCCATTTGACCACAGCAGAGTTCAATATTATAATAATAATAATATAATAATATCTATAATTTAGCCCAAACAACTACCTCTTTCCCTACTGTATTTATTTATTTATTTTGCTCCTTTGCACCCCATTATTTCTATCTCTATTTTGCACATTCTTCCACTGCAAATCAACCATTTCAGTGTTTTACTTGCTATATTGTATTTTCTTCGCCACCATGGCCTTTTTTTGCCTTTACCTCCCTTATCTCACCTCACATGCTCACATTCTATATAGACTTATTTTTCTACTGTATTATTGACTGTATGTGTCACGCCCTGGCCTTAGTATTCTTTGTTTTCTTAATTATTTTGGTTAGGTCAGGGTGTGACATGGGGAATGTATGTGGTTTTTGTAGTGTCTAGGGTGGTTGTAAGGTTTAGGGGGTTTATTAGAGTAGTTGGGTTTATGTTTAGTATAGTAGTCTAGCTGTGTCTATGGTTGAGTGTAGGTATCTAGGAAAGTCTATGGTTGCCTGAATTGGGTCTCAATTAGAGACAGCTGGTTATTGTTGTCTCTGATTGGGAGCCATATTTAAGGCAACCATAGGCTTTAGCTGGTTGTGGGGAATTGTCTATGTTGAACGTTTGTAGCCTGTGTGTGTGCACTACGTTTATAGCTTCACGGTCGTTTGTTGTTTTTGTATAGTTTGTAATAGTGTTTCGTTTCATGTTCATCTTCGTAGTAAAAATAAAAGAAGATGGCTTATTTTCCACATGCTACGTTTTGGTCCGTCTCTCCTCCACACGATCGTGACAGTATGTTTGTTTTACTCCATGTGTAACTCTGTTGTATGTGTCGAACTGCTTTGCTTTATCTTGGCCAGGTCGCAATTGTAAATAAAGGTGAAAAATAATATATATATATATTAAAGATTGTGTGTTATTATCCTTACAAATATGAAGATCTGCATACTGAATGACGTAGATAGGGCTAAGAATGAAGTAATCTTCTCTCTAACACTTTATATGTTAGGGGTGGACCTTATCGGACCCTTCACGAAATCCAGGAATGGCAACAGCTGGTGTCTGACGACGACCAATTATTTTACCAAGTGGTTTGAGGCAATACCCATTAAGGTCTGTTAAAAAGAAGAGAATGTGCTTAACTCCAAATTCCCTTCTGTAACCCATGTTAAAAGGGGCTTGCAACCCCACATTTTTTTTTTTGTATGATACTCATCAAGGACAAGACTGACGAGGCCACCTCCAAGGCGATGATGGACATCTTCAACACCCACGGTTCTCCTGAGGTAATCTTGAGTGACCTAGGTCGTGGACTCTGGAGCAAGACACAGATGTTATAGGTTATATTCTGTCACCAATGTTTTTTTTGTTTTTTTTTTACAATTAGTTTTTGTTTTTACATGGTACATAATCAGACATTTCAATATCTTCCATTGTTAATAGATATCCCTCGCCTACCCCCTCCTCCAGGATTGGATGAATGGACCAACCACACCCTCAAGACTGCCATGTGTAAGTCCCTTGACGGGTTCCTGAAATGGTGGGAGAACAACCTGAAGGTAATTCTCTTTGCACACAACAGCAGCGTCCAGGCCTCCAGAGTACTCACCCTATCGGCTGCTGTATGGACGGGAGCTGCAGCTGTTGACAGAGGTAAACAATGCAATTGTATATCCAATTATTGGATATACTGTAGTATTTAACATTTCTGATTGGCTTAGTGTTGTTTGTCTAATGCTATTTTTGTATAACGTACTTTCAGATCACTGAAACTCCACCTGATGTGGTGGAAGTTGTCGAACCAGATCAGAGCACCTTCAAGGATCACCTTCAGGCACAGACTGAGAAGGATGTGGAGGTTTTTGACCAGGTAAAAACTATTGTCCACTGTTATTTCTTGGAGGGACAGAAAATAAATTATGTAAGAGAACCACCATCCGTTAAGGTGAATATTAAAATCTCATAACTATTTGCATTTGCCTCCTCGCGGTGGGCGGCATCGTCATGCTGTCAACATTACCAACACTGGCCCGGGGGTTCTCCAAATAGTCAATCTCAAGGCTAACTACTGGGTCACAATGAGTAACCTCTGCTGCCAGGTAGGTACTGTTAAGGTGTATGACTCAAGTGGTTATGACACCATCCCAGAGTTTCTCTCACAACTCACCTCTCTCATCTTTTCCAGGGACCGTCCCATACCTCCCTCATCCACCCCACTGACATAAACAATTACAGACGGGTATCCTTTATTTTCTGTCTGACATTAACAATATTGCATGTCTAGTCAAACATTTAAATTAAATCATTCAATAACTGTATTTTTACATATCAACCTGATCAACCTGCAACCTGTGTGTTTGCTTGTTTACTTCTCTGTCTCTTGCCCTGTTCCCTTTACTTTGCTCTTGTTCTCCAGGACCTCAGGTTTCTGCCTAACACCCAGAAATGTTGTCATTATCTGCTAAGAAATGTTCTTGCTCTATCATATTGGGCACATAATGTGAGATACACAGATGAACTAAAAACACTAGCATTACAAACAGAGCAGCAGTGCCTGGACTCCACCCACCAGAATTAAGTATTTCAGGCTATTTTTGCTATGTGAGTGTGGAGACAATCTGTGAAAGTAAATTGCCACACCTGTACCAAAACAAATATCTAAGTTTATATATATTCAGTCTTTAATATTGTCAGGTTGGTTTTCACAGCTGTTTCACAAGGTGTTCATTATTGTAAGTTGTAAGGTATCCCTTGATGGTATTTGTTAGTTCAACATTATTCATTGTTGTATCCTAGCACCTACATTATATATTTTCAACCACAAGGGTTTACTAATGAGGTATACATTAAAAAAAAAATCATAATAGAGGATTACTGAATTAGGCCAGCTTAAAATGAAAACATGCCAGCCAGACAAGCTAGTGTACGGGCGGCAGGTAGCCTAGCGGTTAGGAGAGTTAGGCAAGTAACCTTWAGGTTGCTGGTTTGAATCGGCGTGCTGACTAGGTGAAGAATCTGTCYATGTGCCCTTGAGCAAGGCACTTAACCCTAATTGCTCTGGAAAAGAGCATCTGCTAAATGACTAAAATGTAAGAATCAAATGTATTTGCATATGAATGAATTGGAAATTAGCTGATTTTGTGATCCAAGGTAAGTAATGTGTGTGGGGTGGGGGGGCATCAAAACAATATTTTTTTTGTTTTGATACTGTCACGTTCTAACCTTAGTTTCTTTTTATGTCTTTGTGTTAGGTTGGTCAGGGCGTGAGTTTGGGTGGGTAGTCTATGTTCTGTTTTCTATGTTGTATTTCTATGTCTGGCCTGATATGGTTCTCAATCAGAGGCAGCTGTCGATCGTTGTCTCTGATTGAGAATCATATTTAGGTAGCCTGTTTTCCCACTATGGGTTGTGGGTGTTTATTTTCTGTCTAGTGTCTGTTCACCTTACAGAACTGTTTTGTATTTCTTATCGTTGTTATTTTGTGTAGTGTTCAGTTTGAAATTAAAATATGACGAACACTTACAACGCTGCATTTTGGTCCTTCTCTCCTTCCACCAACGAGAATCGTTACAGATACCCTGATGCCTGTTTATTCATAAAAGCAGATGATGGTAAATATCATTAATCACAATGGTTAGCCTATAAAAATGAATAGGAAAACAAAAGCTTTTTAATAGGACTACATTTTCCTAATTGGGAACAAATATAATGCGGTGAAAAGTCAATGTATCCTAGTCAATCTATTGTTTGTCAAAGCCAGTCTAAATAAAGGCCTTAATGTGTATCAAATATGTAGGCAATTGTGGGTTAAATCAATGACAAATATAGCTGAAATGTTCAGGCTTTATCATGATCTGTCATCATAACAGGCTGGGGTGTTTTCGGTTCCGTTTAGACTAAGGTTATGCGTTAGAACGCAACTGCACTGAAATGAATAGCCTGATTTAATGTGATTCTCCTGAGTAATAAAGTGTTTCTGTTAAACTGTTTGGTCTATGGATAGACCGATACTATCTTTTTGGTCTTTTGTGGTAGGTATAGCCTACCACTAATATTCTAAATTACAGAGCATTTAATTCACCATATTTTCCTGTGATGGTGACACTTGCTTTTAATTTTAAAATGAATYTTTTCATAAGCCTATTGGTCCACCAAGAAACCATGTTGATGCTGAGCAAGTCCTTCGATAGGCTAGTAGACRATGCGGGAATAATCGGGGAGGTAATCATTGTTATAGCCTAGATTGCTTTACATAATCTGGACCGTTGTTTTTTCTAAGGCTAAGCAAACAAGGGGTAACATATGCTTTTTACCCATCTCTATAACAAGGGTTAGCCCTATATCCCTCAATTCGAGCCCTGCTTTTAACCATAAGACATCTCCACAGAAATGTATAACCTAAGGATTGCATGGTGACAGTGATTGTGTCTGTTAAACTGGGAACTCTGGAGAAAAAACTATTGAAAATCGTTGATTTTCAGGTCAGAGAAAGATGCCAGTTTCTGAATCTGATGACATTCAAAACTATTTTTCCCAGTCTGAGCTCTTGCGAGTTTCCAGTTGTCTTGAACACACTGAAGTCGAAAGTCAGAGATTGCCGAATTCCGAGTTCTTTTGAATGTGCCACTAGAGACCTAGGTTACCTCTTATTTCTGAATAGGGCTATCTCAAACAAAGAAGCCCCTGTGGCTGTATTGATGTGAGAAGTAGGCATACAGTAACTACACAGTAATGGTGGCTGGCTGCGATATCAACTAGCCTAATACATTTTTGTATTGAGGTGATAAGCCTATTTTAGCTAAATCGACAAGTGAAATTGAATTGATTACTCTGGCAATTAAATATATATTTTTTACAAAATCATGTACATGTTGACGTTTGTATGGCGTTCATGGTGAGATCTTTAATAATAAACTAAAAAGACACTTAAACTAACACGTGATGCATAACACATGTTGACGTTTTTAAGGCGTTCATAATAAACTTACAAGCAAACTGACACATGACATGTCAGTGCCACGTTACACAACGTGACCGCTACGTCTACATGACGTGTATGTGTCAAGTGACGTGAACGCGTTGGCAATTTGACGCCTTAGAAAAATTCATGGCGGTATTTTATGGCGCTAGGCAGACGTTAGGTGACTTCGTAAGAGGTATCAGTAGCTTCACGAGGCTTAATTATGGGCCTTATCACCCCCCATAAGTCTCCTTGTCATGGGCATTTTCTCTATTGGTTTTCTCAACTCTTGCATCCTCTGTCCTCTCTCGCCTCCTTTTTAAAAAAGGTCAAAGGTTATTGACAAGAGGCGGTGAGGAGAGGGAATGTGGARGAAAATGTGCTTGTATGAAATCTACTCCACCCGTGCGTCATCAGGCAAATTATGTTTACAGGGATCTCAAAATAAATGTGTAAAGTGATAAAAACGAACTAAGTTAGTTGTGCAAAACATTTTATAGATACATTGATAATTGGCATATTGTTTTGAAAGTGTATGCTTTTCTCCTCCGACAAAACAAAAACTAATTCAATGGGGGTGTGGCTGATTTCAAAACTTTTCTGCAGACTCATGTAGGATCACAGGAGGTTGGTGACACCTTAATCGGGGAGGATGGGCTCGTGGTAATGGCTGGAGCGGAATAGGTGGAATGGTATCAAATACGTCATGTATTTGAAAGGTGGCTATCGAGGAGGGAAGGACACTCTTCATTTTGACTACTAAAGAATTGTTGTCTCCTTGACAACTTATTGGTTTCCAGGTCATGGAGGAGAGCAGACAAAGGAGAGAGTGAAGGACAGACTTTTCTAAATGAGAAAAGGCCCTGGTTACCTTGTCCCAGAATTACCCAGAATGCACCGCATGGCCCACAACTCACGGGCAAAGTATGTAATGGGCGTTAATACAGATCAAATAGAGTTGACCTGCTAATTTCTTAAAGTATTTCTAACCTCAACAGCCTTGAGTCTCCAAGAGGAAAAAGTCTAAACGGCATCATTGGGAAGTCCAAACTCGGACGTCACCCTCATTGAAGTTGAAATGTAAAACAGTTAAGGTAAGGGTTAAGGTTTTAGGGTAGAGACATTCCAAGGACGCAAGAAAGCGCTGACCGCGTCCAAGAGCATTCTATACCCAGTGCGCATGCGGGTGGAGCGCGTCTTCTCATTATGACAGCTAACGTTAGCAAGTGCTGTAACCCGAAAGAGGGAGTTCAGAAACGCTGTGGAATAGACGTATCGAGCTAACCACTTATTGCTTACTGCAATTATTTCACGGTTATAGGGATTCCGTAAACAACTGTTATACTAATCAACTTGTTTGGTAAGTCATTGAATTAGTGTTATAGTTATGTTTGCATGTTTTCCTCGCAGGCCTCCATGCTAGTTTGCACAGATAGCAGGCTAGCTAGTAACGT
Organism: Salvelinus sp. IW2-2015; assembly: GCF_002910315.2. Lineage (NCBI taxonomy): Eukaryota > Metazoa > Chordata > Actinopteri > Salmoniformes > Salmonidae > Salvelinus > Salvelinus sp. IW2-2015. The sequence continues at coordinate 20,221,896 of NC_036855.1, read as the reverse complement.
TAGTAGCTGTTAGCTACTTCTTGATGTTTGAACACGAACGGTCCTCTGTGATTGTACCGGTTTGCCACCGCAACTGGCCTACCACGGCAACATTGGCCTAGGCATTCCCATAAAATTGTCCCACCGTAACTCGATGTTTGGCTAGTACAGTACTACCAACATTTAAGGTTAGCAAACTTACGTTAGATCGCTAACGTTAGTTACCGTAACTAGATAARGTTAGCTAACTATCGTTGGTGATAGCTAGCGCGTTAGCCATTCTCTCTTCGATGGCTTGATATTTTGTTAGTTTAGGATATAACGTTAATAATTAGATAGCAAGCATTGGATAGGTAGGTAGCTATCTCACTACTAAGGTTTGCCAGCATCATGATAGCAAACTAGTTGTTTACAACTAACGTTAAGTAGGTGGTACGGTCGGGCTGTTGTAAACAACTACTATAGCTTGCTATCATAATGCTTGCAAACCTTAGCAGTGAGATGCTAACAAACAAACCAAAAATTCCGCAAGATGTCGACTGTGCTGCAACAGAGTGAACAAGCTAGGGCCTTAACAAATCATAGGACTGGCTAGTTTATAACTACCTCAATGTCAGTTATCATAGATTTTTACATAATAAATTCTGAAGTGGTCTGTAGTTACTATTTTCCAAGTTAAGGGTGACAAAGAGGGGCTGTTATATGGTTCTGGGCTGCTGGGCAACTGCAGTTTTATCTCTCTAAAGACAGCTGCGTGGCTGGCAAACGGTGGTCACCCCTTTCATTAAACACCCGATCCCCTAGTTAGGTGCACAGTTGAGCCCCACCCACTGCAGGGGCCATGACTTTAGTGCAGTATGATGAACGATAGAAAAAGGCATGTGTGTATCAAGAGGGGCTCAGTCTTTTTTTTAAACAGGATGGTCACTATTTATGTTGATTCAGGGATGCACTTGACATTTTGATTAGGTTCATTGTTTGAGGCAAAACACACATACACCTCAATCCCTGCAAATTAGAAGTGTGCTCCTAGCTTCTTTAATTTATTCTTGAATTATAGTGATCTATCAGAAATTGGATATAATTCTGGTTCCATTGAATCTCAACTGCCTCTGCCCATGCACTACTAGTTGTGTGTGTTCGGCAAGGTCAGAAGTTAGGAAGTTGAATACTCCAGAGGATGTTGTGTTGAAGTGCACTGTCAGGCTTTGTCTTCCTGGCAGGCTTCATTTTGAACTACATTTTGCAAAATACAATTTGTAGTATATGTCAGTAAAGGTGTTGATTTAGGCCTATATCATTTCTCCTTTTCCTATATTTGGACGCTACTCCTTTGCTCCCACCTTTGAACTTGAAGTCTCTAAATATTTCCTGCCAGCACTGCTCTTACCTACAGAATGCCCCCCTTTGGTTATGGTGTTTGTAAGAGGAAGCATTTACTAATTTGTCATCTCTGGGCTCAGATAGCCTAACTTAAGTTTCTAGGCATTTATGACACTACTGCACTGGATTATTCTGAACATGGTTGTGTAAGCAGAAGAGCTAGCCAAGCATCGAAATTACTCTCAAAGTGAAACTACTCACTGAAAACATCAATTGGGCTTGTAATGCCACACAGCATATTCTCCCCCAACATTGCCCCTCTATGGCCAGGGAGACACCAGTGTCAGTGTGATTCCCTCTACCTCTCCATCCCAGAATCAATAATCTGAACATAAACATGCTAAGCCTCCTCAGGGTACAGCAGTTGAGTATATTGTGTGTACGGCACATGTACTGTTAAACAGGGACATGTGCAGGAGGCTTTGCTCAATAATGAAAGTTGTTGTAGGACAGGCCTAGGCCTACTAGATGTGACAGACAACCTCTGTGGGGAACGAGTGAAAGAGTGCTGTATGCCTGAGCTTTTGTGATGTAGCCATTTTTATCAGATCTATGTTCTGACTGAAGTACACTCTCAGCTACCCTGCTCACCCTGGTTTTAATTTCATATTTTTAGTTTCCTAATCATCTAAAACAGAATATCTGACTATCCTATGTTGTCAATTGAATATGGGGAGTGGTGGGCCCAGATTGCTGGAATAGGCTAGGTAGAGTTTTGCTATGTCTCTGGTGTGTGAGCTCATTCTGAGAGGAGGTGATTGTAGGGAGGAGCAGTGTGCACCCCAAGGCATTCCACACAGGAGCTGGTAAATGTCTGCAGTCCAATGGAAGAAGGCCTGACGAGTTTCAAAGGGAGATGCTGCGGCTCAGCAGTGGTGTGGTGGGGACCATAGATTATGGTTTACTGGAGTTGTTAACTTACTCATGCAAACAGTCCTACTTGATCTGATGTGGAGGGGAAGTGAGAAGGGGACTTTGGCTGTGTTTCGAGTGCCTTTAGAAAGCGCATTGTTCTCTTGGCCTGTGTTGTATGTTCAACTGAGGGGATGTTTGGGTTGTGTTCTAAACACCACGACTCTACATCACTGGTTCAGGTGCTGTTATGGTGTTTTGATCAGATGAATGGTGTGCTTCCTTGTTCTGAGCCTAAGGATCATGTACAGAGTAGAGGTCGACCGATTATGATTTTTCAATGCTGATACCAATTATTGGAGGACCAAAAAAAGCAGATTTTAATTTATTTAAAAAAAACATTTTTATTTATTTGTAATAATGACAATTACAACAATACTGAAGGAACACTTATTTTAACTTTAATATAATACATCAATAAAATCAATTTAGCCTCAAATAAATAATGAAACATGTTCAATTTGGTTTAAATAATGCAAAGTGTTGGAGAAGAAAGTAAAAGTGCAATATGTGCCATGTAAGAAAGCTAACGTTTAAGTTCCTTGCTCAGAACATGAGAACATATGAAAGCTGGTAGTTCCTTTTAACATGAGTCTTCAATATTCCCAGGTAAGAAGTTTTAGGTTGTAGTTATTATAGGAATTATAGGACTATTTCTCTCTATACGATTTGTATTTCATATACCTTTGACTATTGGATGTTCTTATAGGCACTTTAGTATTGCCAGTGTAACAGTATAGCTTCCATCCCTCTCCTCGCTGCTACTTGGGCTCAAACCAGGAACACATCGACAACAACCACCCTCGAAGCAGCATTACCCATGCAGAGCAAGGGGAACGACTACTCCAAGTCTCAGAGCGAGTGACGTTTGAAACGCTATTAGCGCGCACCCCGCTAACTAGCTAGCCATTTCACATCGGTTACACCAGCCTAATCTCGGGAGTTGATAGGCTTGAAGTCATTAACAGCGCAATGCTTGAAGCATTGCGAAGAGCTGCTGGCAAAACGCATGAAAGTGCTCGTAAGCACGAGCCTGCTGGTGCCTACCATCGCTCAGTCAGACTGCTCTATCAAATCATAAACTTAATTATAACATAATAACACACAGAAATACGAGCCTTAGGTCATTAATATGGTCGAATCCGGAAACTTTAATCTCAAAAACAAAACGTTTATTCTTTCAGTGAAATACGGAACCGTTACGTATTTTATCTAACGGGTGGCATCCATAAGTCTAAATATTCCTGTTACATTGCACAACCTTCAATGTTATGTCATAATTACGTAAAATTCAGGCAAATTAGTTCGCGACGAGCCAGGCTMCCCAAACTGTTGCATATGCTCTGACTCTGCGACTAATGAACGCAAGAGAAGTGACACAATTTCACCTGGTTAATATTGCCTGCTAACCTGGATTTCTTTTAGCCTAATATGCAGGTTTAAAAATGTATATTGATTTTAAGAAAGGCATTGATGTTTATGGTTAGGTACATGTTGGAGCAACGACAGTCCTTTTTCGCGAATGAGCACTGCATTGATTATATGCAACYCAGGACATGCTAGATAAACTAGTAATATCATCAACCATGTGTAGTTATAACTAGTGATTATGATTGATTGTTTTTTATAAGATAAGTTTAATGCTAGCTAGCAACTTACCTTGGCTTCTTACTGCATTCGCGTAACAGGCGGGCTCCTCGTGAGGCAGGTGGTTAGAGCGTTGGACTAGTTAACCGTAAGGTTGCAAGATTGAATCCCTGAGCTGACAAGGTAAAAATCTGTCATTCTGCCCCTGAACAAGGCAGTTAACCCAGTGTTCCTAGACCGTCATTGAAAATAAGAATGTGTTCTTAACTGACTTGCCTAGTTAAATAAAGGTGGGGGAAAAAAATCGGCGCCCAAAATTACCGATTTCCGATTGTTATGAAAACTTGAAATCGGCCCTAATTAATCGGCCATTTCGATTAATCGGTTGACCTCTAGTACAGAGGGTTGGGGTGGCTTTGGACTGAGAATTCTATTTCTAGCCTACCTGTAGCTACAGTTATTCTGTCTCACACATTCCAACCTGCGCCTTTCCCCACCACCTACAGTGTTTTCTTCTGCTTTCGAGTTCCCCTTTTCCATTACTTAGTCATTGGGTACAGTGCATTCGGGAAGTATTCAGACCCCTTGACTTTTTCCACATTCTGTTACGTTACAGCCTTACTCTAAAATGGATAAAATATTTTTTTCTCATCAATCTACACACACAACCCTATAATGACGAAGGGAAAACAGGTTTTTCGATTTTTTTGCACATTTATTTAAATAGGAATACCTTATTTACATAACTATTCAGACCCTTTGCTATGCGACTTGAAATTGAGCTCAAGTGCGTACTGTTTCCATTGATCGTCCTTGATGTTTCTACAACTTGATTGGAGTCCACCTGTGGTGAATTCAATTGATTGGACATGATTTGGACAGTCACACACACCTGTCTATATAAGGTCCCACAGTTGTAAAAACCAAGCCATGAGGTCGAAGGAATTGTCCGTAGAGCTCCGATACATGATTGTGTCGAGGCACCGATGTGTGGAAAGTTACCAAATAATTTCTACAGCTTTGAAGCTCCCCATGAACACAGTAGTCTCCATCATTCTTAAATGGAAGAAGTTTGGAACCACCAAGACACTTCCTAGAGATGGCCGCCTGGTCAAACTGAGCAGTCTGGAGAGAAGGGCCTGACCAAGAACACAATGGTCACTCTGACAGAGCTCCAGAGTTCCTCTGTGGAGATGGGAGAACCTTCCAGAAGGTCAACCATCTCTGCAGCACTCCACTAATCAGGCCTTTGTGGTAGAGTAGCCAGACGGGAGCCACTCCTCAGTAAAAGCCTCATGACTGCCCGAGTTTGCCAAAAGGCACCTAAAGGACTGACCATGAGAAACAAGATTCTCTGGTCTGCTGAAATCAGGATTGAACACTCTGGTTTGAACACTCTGGTCTGAATACCAAGTGTCAAGTCTGGAGGAAATCTGGCACCATCCCTACAGTGAAGCGTGGTGGTGGCAGCAGCATCGTGATGTCGGGTTGATTTTCAGCGGCAGGGACTAGGAGACTAGTCAGGATCGAGGGAAAGATGAACGGAGCAAAGTACAGAGAGATCTTTGATGAAAACCTACTCCAGAGCGTTCAGGACATCAGACTGGGACGACGGTTCACCTTCCAACAGGATAATGACCCTAAGCACGCAGCCAAGACAACACAGTAGTGGCTTTGGGACAAGTCTCTGAATGTCCTTGAGAGGCCCAGCCAGAGCCCGGACTTGAACCCGATCGAACATCCCTGGAAAGACCTGAAAATAGCTGTGCGGCAATGCTCCCCATCCAACCTGACAGAGAAGATCTGCAGAGAAGAATGTGAGAAACTCCCCAAATACAGGTGTGCCCAGCTTGTAGCGTCATTCTCGAGGTTGTAATCGCTGCCAAACGTGCTTCAACAAAGTACTGAGTAAAGGGTCTGAATGCTTATGGAAATGTGATATTACAGATTCTTATTTTGAATACATTTAGATTAAGGCTGTAACGTAACAGTGTGGAAAAAGTCAAGGGTTCTGAATACTTTACAAATGCACTGTAGGTCTACTCAACAAATCTCTAACGCAGAAATGGCTTTACTACCAGTACCAGGCCGCAGTTCCTACAGTACCGCCTGTCTGTCGGCCCTAGGCCTATACCCTTTCTCTTCCCCGCAGGACTATGACAAATGTAGTTATCTCTCGAGTATACAGCACATGCATCATCTCATGGGCAAGTATACTAGTCGTTCAATAATCTATTGATTAACCTTATATACATTTGACAGAATTTGATTTAGCAGAGATCCCACAGTGTTCATGTTTCCAGAAAACTCCACAGTTGCCTGTCCATCATTGGATTTAGCATACTAAAGAAACACAGACTGCCTTGTGTATTACCCATGATGATAACCTTGCTTATTTGACATGTTTTTAAAAATGCTTCTAAGCCTCTACACAATATTTATGTCTCAAACCACATTAATTGATTCTGTTTAATAGTATCAAGCATTTGCACTTGTATGTTACTAGCTAGCAGGCTGTGTCCTCTGATAGCCGTAGCCTTCTGTCTGAGGCAGGGTTCTCTGGGCCGCTTTCACGGGCCTCACAGCCTTACAATCTTGTCTGTTTTCCTCGGGAGCAGCCATCCACAAAGCCTTTTGTGTCATAGAATGCTCCAGGAAATCATTTAAATTTAATGTGTTCTGTCTGGTTTGTGTATTTGTGTGAAGAAAAAGGGATTTGCATATTCTTTTGTGCTGTGAATAATACTACCAGACGCTTGTGTGTGCGAGAGTAGGAGTTTTCAATTCTTTAAAGGCCGTCCCAGTATGGGGCCAGCTGCTGAAGCTGGCTTGAAGCCCTCTTTCCCCCCCACCCCTCTTCTCTCTTTGCTGTCATTCTCAGCCAATGGAAGTAGTGTTTCTACCTTCTCTTGACTACTGACAATCCAATTCCTCTGTCCGTGTGTGAGCTAGGATTCTGCCAGCTATGCACCCACAGGAAATGGGTTCTTTCCTGCTCTTCATCTGAATTCCTCTCAGATATAGAAATGGTACATTGTCCACACTTATAAATTACTCAAACTGCCCTGTATGTTGCTCTGTCCTGAATGTCTAGGACTCATTCTCCCAGTGTGACTGATCCCTCTCTTCTTTACTCTTCTGCAGTCCTTTGCCTCTCTGCGTGAGCTGGTAAAGATGAAGCCAGACATCCACACTCTGGCCCATCACCTGAAGCAGGAGCGGCTGTATGTGGCCTCAGAGAAGCAGCTGATCCAGCGGCTCAATGGGGACGTGCTGAAGACTGCTGAGAGGCTGTACCGTGCTGCCTGGATCACCAAGCAGCAGAGGATCAACCTCGACCGGCTCATCCTCACCAGGTCAGCATGGTGCCCTCACAGCTACTGTTACACCAGTGCACTTCATTGACATGGATCCCAGTGTAGAATAGAAACTGTTCTAATAGGAACTCTCAATTAATGGGCAATTTAAATTGTCCTGCATTTTAAATTGTACAGCAATGTGTGACCACCGAGTGACCTTTTAATGAACTAGTAATTTAGTAGTCCTGAAGTAGGATTCCACAGTGTTAACTGTCTTATCTTCCTGATGTGATCATCTTGTTTATGGTAGATCCTGCCAAATACAAACATGGTGCAAGCCAGACCCAGCTGAGTATTATTTAGTTTAGCAGGTCAAAAGGGAAATTGCAAGGAATAAGAGGAGTCCTGTGGTCAGCAAGAATATCATACAATTACATGTCACTCCAACCACTAATCAACAGCCCATTGTGGCCCACTGTTGCCTAATTCCAGCTCCTGGTTTGTGGAGCCTTCTGCTCTTGTAATTAAATCTCTCTTTCCTACAGTGCTGAGGCTTCCCCGGCCGAATGCTGCCAGCATGCCAAAGTGCTGGAGGACACACAGTTCCTGGATGGTTACAAGACTCTGGGCTTCCAGGAGAGCATCTACGGGGAGTTCCTGGGKCGGGTGCGGGAGAATCCCCGGCTGGTGGCCTCCTGCCTGGTGGCTGGGGAGAGGCTGAACCAGGAGCACACACAGGGGGTCATTTACACTGTTTTCACCTCACTCTATGGCAACTGTATCATGCAGGAGGATGAGAGCTACCTCTTGCAGGTGAGCAGCCCAGARCTCTTCTGATTTATACACTTACACTATAAACATACTAGTCACACACAGCCAATAGTCAGTTGCACTCACAAAGTCCACAGCAGCCACATGTTACTAATACTATTACATATCCCCATAGGCAGTGTGATCAGGCAGTTATTTTTTAACCTCTGCACTGCTAAAACTGATGGTAACAGTGCTGCTGTTTCTATAAATTCCAGGTCCTGCGATACTTGGTGGAGTTTGAGCTAAAGGAGAGCGACAACCCTCGGCGGCTGCTGCGGCGAGGCACGTGCGCCTTCAGCATCCTCTTCAAGCTCTTCTCTGAGGGGCTGTACTCCGCCAAGCTCTTCCTCACCGCCACCCTCCACGAGCCCATCATGCAGCTGCTGGTGGAGGACGAGGACCACCTGGAGACYGACCCCTCCAAGGTGACAGAGCGCTTCACGCCGGCGCAGCAGGAGCGCCTGTTTGGGGAGAAGGGCTCGGAGGGCTACAGGCAGAAGGTGGCTTCTGCTGTGGAGGCCAATGAGGCCAAGCTGGTGACCCTGGTCAACAAGTTCATTGGCTACCTGAAGCAGAACACCTACTGCTTCCCCCACAACCTGCGCTGGATTGTGTCTCAGATGTACAAGACGCTGTCGTGTGTGGAGAGGCTAGAGGTGGGCGAGGTGCGGACCATGTGCACGGACCTGCTGCTCACCTGCTTCATCTGCCCAGCCATAGTCAACCCTGAGCAGTATGGCATAATCTCAGATGCCCCTATCAACGAGGTGGCTCGCTTCAACCTCATGCAGGTCAGTGGAGGAGCCAACAGACTCATACARRCARACTACTCTTATATTGACAGCTTAGAGTACAAATCCTGTTTTAACTGTTAGATTATAAGACAAAATATTGTTACCTTTGTATATATTCTAATCATTATCTTTGTCCTTTAGGTAGGGCAGCTTCTTCAACAGTTGGCAATGGCTGACGGTGATGGAGACCCCAGGAGGAAAAACAGTTTGGCCAAGTTCGATAAGGTAATATCTTCAAACACACATCTTAATATGGAACCAGTTTGCCCATGGGGTAGCTTTTATTACATTCTGAATACATGTTTTGCTTCTTGCCGTATTATTGAAGTTGACTGTCTGGTTGTCACCTCAGAGCTGCGTAGCTGCCTTCTTGGATGTGGTAATCGGAGGGAGAGCTGTGGAGACGCCGCCCATGTCCTCCTTGAACCTACTTGAAGGCCTCAGCAGGACTGTGGCGTACATGACACACAGTCAGCTGCTCTGCCTGGTACACTGCTGATCTGACTGTTTCAGTCTGAATGTTATATAGTTAGCCTAGCCTAAGAATTGTATACACCCATGTTTTATACAGGCAACCGTAGAGATTCCTATGTTACAGAACATTTACATGACATGCCCAAACTTGTCAGACTAGAAAGAGACATTTCACACAGGTTGTTGAGAGTGCTGTTATGTTTTAAGGACTGGTCTTATGGTTACAAAATTCTGGTAACTATCCCAGGTTCTCCAGAAATCCTGTTTGTAAAATTCCAGGAATCAGGAGGGAATAAGCAGGAACCCTAACTGGGATGTACCATACTCAAGTATACAAAGTGGTCTCACATATTCTTGGAGTTACAGTACAGTGTCTCCTCCCTTAGCTACCTTTCCTTATAACAGTGTGATAATCAACAATTACTCTAGCTGTATTCTGCACAGTAGCATGTCTCAAGCTCCACTTTTAGTTTCATTGTAAAGCAGAGCCCTGTACTTATCACCTGTGGCATAAGTTCTCCACCAGCTTAGCTATTCATGCATTATTAAAAACATCATAATTAGGTTCCACATAGAGACTAGGATGTGAGAGTATATTAAATTAAGTAAATTAATCGTATGTTGTTCAGGTGGACTTTGTACGGAGTGTGATGGCAGGGGACCACCTCCGGGAGGAGGAGCACATACTCCTGGAGACCCTAATGGCCAACGTGCCGCAGTCCCGCACAGTGAAGAGCAACAGTCTGGAGCTCACCCCCTCCAACACCCCCCAGCTTTCCCCAACCACCACCCCCGCCAACAAGAAGAACAGGAACTTAGGTACCTACCTACCTCAGCTATTGTTACTGTACATGTGCAGCCACTGGCTCTCTTACAGATAGAATTACATACTGCTTAATGATGTACGGTGTTCATCTCCAGTACTTGTCATTCCCATTATAGGATGTCTTTTCAATAGTGTATTTTGCTGTAACTGATGGCACCAGTTGGAGTTCAGTTTGAATTTACACAGAAACCAGCCTTGCTGTATTTATGTACTAACTATAGGTTGTTTCATTCATGGTAATAAATAACCAGGTTGCTGGAGTTGTAATGGCTGCCTTAGAAATCCCCTGTTATGTAGGAAGCTAATGAGGTTCTGGGACTGTTCTACAGGTAATTAGCAGCTTCTAGATTGGAGCTCAATTCCAGAAATGACAACCAATTAAATGACCAAATATAAATGAACCCTTTTTAATTGGTATGGATGGAGAAATGTATACCTTCCTCCATTAGAAATACATTCATTAAATGTGAGGGCACAACATCCTCTGCCATGAAATAAGCCGCTTCAAGCTGCCCTAAAATATGAACCATTGTCAGATTTTATACTGTTGCTTCTAAATATTTGCCCTGTATACTCTTTCACCCTCAACCTTCTTCCTTCCTCCTTTGCTGCCTATGAACGATCAGGACAACAGTTAGCAACGTCCTGGGACTCCACAACCACCACCCTGTCTGCACACATTCCATTAGTTACCCCTTTTGGTGGGTAGCCTGGCAGCCCTGTGAGGCTGACTAGAACTAAAGTGTGTGTTTGTACCACTGCCAGTCATGTATCGCTGCCAGTCAAAAACATACAGTAACAGCCATGCTTATAGCCATGTAGCTGCAGTCCCACTGCTTCACCACCAGATAGAGCTAGATATGCTCTTGTCCATGTTGTTTTGACCATGCCTGCTTCGCCCTGTGCTTTCGTCTTGTTAACGTCGTTTATACCCGGTTGTCTGCTGAATGTTTTCAGACACATGCTTTTGGCTAAAGAGATATTGAAGTTGCTGATGTTGGGATCGTGCATCCCTCTGTTTGAAAGTATTGTACCATAACCATTCTGTTTACATCTGGCCCTTCCTTGGACACTGTTAACAAACATCCAAATGAGCTTCAATGCCATACAACACTCCTTCCGTGGCCTCCAACTGCTCTTAAATCCTAGTAAAACTAAATGCATGCTCTTCAATCGATTGCTGCCCGCCCACCTAGCAAAAAGTATTTGATCCCCTGCTGATTTTGTACGTTTGCCCACTGACAAAGAAATGATCAGTCTAAGTTTAATGGTAGGTTTATTTGAACAGTGAGACAGAATAACAACAAAAAAATCCAGAATAACAACAAAAAAATCCATAAAAACGCATATCAAAAATGTTATAAATTGATTTGCATTTTAATGAGGGAAATAAGTATTTGACCCCTCTGCAAAACATGACTTAGTACTTGGTGGGAAAACCCTAGTTGGCAATCAGAGGTCAGACGTTTCTTGTAGTTGGCCACCAGGTTTGCACACATCTCAGGAGGGATTTTGTCCCACTCCTCTTTGCAGATCTTCTCCAAGTCATTAAGGTTTCGAGGCTGACGTTTGGCAACTCYAACCTTCAGCTTCCTCCACAGATTTCCTATGGGATTATGGTCTGGAGACTGGCTAGGCCACTCCAGGACCTTAATGTGCTTCTTCTTGAGCCACTCCTTTGTTGCCTTGGCTGTGTGTTTTGGGTCATTGTCATGCTGGAATACCCATCCACGACCCATTTTCAATGCCCTGGCTGAGGGAAGGAGGTTCTCACCCAAGATTTGACGGTACATGGCCCCGTCCATCGTCCCTTTGATGCGGTGAAGTTGTCCTTGTTAACTCGAAATGACACAACGACAGGTTCCAGTTTAACAAAGTTTACTCGACTATATGAACACACTACAAGGTAGCCATTACACTCAAGGCTAGGTCCAACAACGACAAGACCCTCCTGCGCATGCGCACTCTTGACTGAGTGATAGCCCCGTAATAACAGAAATATAGGGATACTTAAAACATGAACTTAACAATCTCCCTTTTCTTTAAAGACAAAAAAKKCCATCAACAACATAATTAAATGTCCAAGTATTATTCAAGATCCCCATTTACAAATGGGTTGTGTGACAGTTTTTATTTGTATTACTCAAGCTGCCACTTTCATTACTGAGAGCCTGTAGGAGCGAGAGCCTGTAGGAGCACAAGACCGGATGCTACCTTTTTAGTCAGACAGTCAGCAAGCTGTTCCTTTGTGGTCGACCACAGAATCCGCTGGATTCTCTGTGCTTGAATAAGTTCCTTGATGCTGCTAATCTCAAAGTCTTTTCTCTGTGACAGACTTGGTTGACTTCACCGCATCAACTAATGAGTAGTTGTCAGTGACACAAACTACAGGTAGGAAGTGCCATTTTGTCCCACCAGTGATAACCTAGCGAGGCATCACTGAAGACAACTAGTTTCAAAGAGTCATCTTTTCCAACATGCTGAAACTTTAAAGTCACTTGTTGTGATTTCAGTTTACGAACAACTTTGTTTGCCTCATGAATGGTTTGTACAGTGGCGTGTTTTGTGTTAGATGCCAAGTTGCAACCATCAAACCAGGTCTACTCTGTCTCGCAGCCCATAAAATTTGTCCTATCTTTGACCTCAATTGACCAGCTTCAATTCCACATAGGGCAATTCCTTTGTACGGCTCTTGAAGAATCCATGTGGATGGGTTGAAGATTCTTGATATAGCTCTCCTGTTGCATCAGTATTTTTCCATCAACTGTAATAAACTCTATGCCAACATAACAAATGATCATGCTCCTCACGGCCAACCTAGAAAACAGCTTTGAGGTGTGGAATCACAGTTGAAGCAAAGGTCTGTGAGCCACCCCAGATAAAGTCATCAACATGACAGGCAAGTACTCCAGTCACATTGCAGTCTTGATCYAGCCAATYGAAGACTGCAGGATCCACTTGTGACATTTTTCCACCTGTATTCAGCATTGTTGCCTTGACTTTGTTGTACCAGTAGAGGGATCCATCTGCCAGTCCATACACACACTTTTTTAGTTTCCACAGTGTTCCTTCACTTTTAGCTTCGGGCGGAGGTCGGATGTGAATGTCCCTTGACAGCTCTGTTCCCTGCAAAAATCCATATTTGATGTCTATGGAATTAAGTTTCCATTTTTTCTGGCAGATCACTGACATCAGCAATCTGAGTGACTCTGAGGCGCATGTCGGTGAGTCTTTTGGGAGTTCTTTAGCAGCCAGCCCCTCAACCTCTAGCCACTAGACGTGCTTTGGGCACTATTCCAGTTAAGGATTCTTTAAGGGTACACACCCACCTTGTTGATACGCACTTTTGGCCAATGTCTTTGACTTCCTCAAACACTCCATTTTTCCTCCAATTACTGAGCTCATCTAGCTTAGCTGAYTCAAATGACACGTCCTTTGTTTGAAGTACATCATCATTTTGAATGTCATTCTGTTTTTCTTGATTTTCCATTGATTTAATTCTGATATTATCTACAAGTGACAGGTCAGCTGACCCTGTTGTACCAGAAAGTGTAGCTGGTTCAGAGTACTGCAAGTTGTACCAGTTCTTATGTTTTACTTTTCCTGCTCGTCCAATGACGGTTGCTGTATGTGGAATACCACTTTCTCTGTCCATGTATTTAACAGTTTGTCCTGTTTTCAGATTGGAACAACCATGTTCTCTTAATAACACATGGCTGTTGTTGAATGTTTTCCTCATTTGAACCCTCAACAGTATTACCTGTGGCATGGTTGAAGGTCTCTGCTCCATTTCCTGTTTCAGTTTCAGTGTCCATATCATTGGATGACACATCTGGTAGGCTTGTGTCTGTTACTGTGTCCTTTTTGTCATTTTCATTAGGAGACTGATTCTCAGCTACAGCCCCTCTATCTTGTTGATCATTTACTTTCCGCAATCTTGAGTGATGCACCCTGACAATCATGCCTTCGTGCCTCACAAATATCACCACACCATCTTGACCAATGACTACTCCCGGTCCTTTCCACTCTTGACAGTCAACTCGTTTGTAGTACACTTTGTTTCCAGTTTCGTACTTCTCATCATCATTATTCCCTGAACTGCTGAGTAACTTCTGAAGTCTGTCAACTGTCATGTCCAAACTGTTTGTAAAGCTTTTGCAATACTTTGTGTTTTTCTTTAGTGCTCATGTTCTCTGTGACTGTCAGAATCTCCATGTGCTCTGTGTCCAGTCAGAATCTTATTTTTGCATGGACTCTGTGAGATGTCTTTGTCTAAATGTTTACACAATAGTGGCCAGAGGTAGTAAGTTCAAGAGTCACTGGTTGTTTAAACATCACTGCCTTGTCATTTTTTTATGTCTAGTATGTTATGTTTATGTCTTTATGTTTATGTTCTGCCTTCTTGAGGGAAGCTTTGCTTAATAGTAAGGGGATATCTGTAGGGACCACCTCTGTTTCAATGTGACACTTAGTCTGACCAATTTTTGCTGGTATCTTATACTCTTGGTAGAATGGACAATTCTCCCATCTCCAATTGAAAGCTCTTTTGCTTGGTGTGTCAATCATTATTTTGTACTTCTTTCATATTTAGTTCACTGACATATAGTATAGCCATTTTGCACCACACACTGTCCGTGTACATCAGTATCAATCACAGCAGATCCTAAGGATTCAACTATAAAAATCTCAGTATCAGATTCATTTGAAAACAGTGTAATGTTACACTGCTCTATCTCTGTGTTTACATTTTCCTCTGTTTTAACTGTGTTATTTTTATGAGGACAGTCTTTAACCCAATGGTAAGTGCTTTGACAAATTGCACATTTCGATCTTCCATATGTGTCCAGTGGATTTGTGCCGGGAATGGCGCCCTCTTCTGGTTGTCTTGAGAACGTGACTTGTTGGCGCCTTTTCTGTGCTGCTCGGTGTAATATGCTGCGTCACTCACTTGCATTCCATCTGTTATTGGCGCGACAGACGTCTTCTCACCAAATATTCTTTTAGTGCCGACTTCATAGATGCAAAAGTCAGCACAGTACAAGCAGTCAAAGCCAACTGTTTTCCCAACAATCTAGACAAGCAGTGTCTAGCAACTTGAACCCTAACACTGCATCTGGGAGAACCATGTCGTACTTGCGCATTCTATGTGTACCTCTGTTCGAAATCTGATGTAGTCCGCCATTGCAACCGAAATATCTCTCGTAACACTGTCAAAGTTTGAATATGCTCGTAGGCACGGTCTTTCTCTTTAAGAAATCCAGAATCCAGTGCTGTGATAAGTTCCCATACCGTCATCCTTGTTCAAATCCTAACGGATATTTCCAGTGCTGTATCTCTCGCTCTTCCCTCGAGCGATAATACCACCGCAAGTGCTTGCTTTTTCGCGTCCAGATTAGTACGCGTGTCCAGATTCCCAGTTCATTTTTCCAACTTTCGTACGACCTCTTCTCGTCGAAGCGAGGTGGCACGTTGTAGTTAGAAGCCATCCTCTGCTACCAATGTTAACTCGAATGACACAACGACAAGGTTCCAGTTTAACAAAGTTTACTCGACTATATGCAACACTACAAGGTAGCCATTACACTCAAGGCTAGGTCCAACAACGACAAGACCTCCTGCGCATGCGCACTCTTGACTGAGTGATAGCCCCGTAATAACAGAAATATAGGAAACTTAAAACATGAACTTAAACAGTCCTGTCCCCTTAGCAGAAAAACACCCCCAAAGCATAATGTTTCCACCTCCATGTTTGACGGTGGGGATGGTGTTCTTGGAGTCATAGGCAGCATTCCTCCTCCAAACACAGCGAGTTGAGTTGATGCCAAAGAGCTCAATTTTGGTCTCATCTGACCACAACACTTTCACCCAGTTGTCCTCTGAATCATTCAGATGTTCATTGGCAAACRTCAGACGGMCATGTATATGTGCTTTCTTGAGCYGYGGGACCTTGCGGGCGCTGCAGGATTTCAGTCCTTCACGGCGTAGTGTGTTACCAATTGTTTTCTTGGTGACTATGGTCCCAGCTGCCTTGAGATCATTGACAAGATCCGTTCTCATGATCATTGCAACTCCACGAGGTGAGATCTTGCATGGAGCCCCAGGCCCAGGCCGAGGGAGATTGACAGTTCTTTTGTGTTTCTTCCATCTGCGAATAATCGCACCAACTGTTGTCACCTTCTCACCAAGCTGCTTGGCGATGGTCTTGTAGCTCATTCCAGCCTTGTGTAGGTCTACAATCTTGTCCCTGACATCATTGGAGAACTCTTTGGTCTTGGCCATGGTGGAGAGTTTGGAATCTGATTGATTGCTTCTGTGGACAGTTGTCTATTTATACAGGTAACAAGCTGAGATTAGGAGCACTCCCTTTAAGAGTGTGCTCCTAATCTCAGCTCGTTACCTGTATAAAAGACACCTGGGAGCCAGAAATCTTTCTGATTGAGAGGGGGTCAAATACTTATTTCTCTCATTAAAATGCAAATCCATTTAACATTTTTGACATGCGTTTTTCTGTATTTTTTTGTTATTTTGTCTCTCACTTATAGTTATTGTTATAGTTGTCTCTCACCTACCATTAAAATTATAGACTGATAATTTCTTTGTCAGTGGGCAAATGTACAAAATCAGCAGGGGATCAAATATTTTTTTCCCTCACTGTAGGTGTCTGGTTAGACTAAACTCTCCTTCTAGACTCACATTAAGCATCTCCAATCCAAAATTAAATCTAGAATCAGCTTCCTATTTTGCAAACAAATCCTCCTTCACTCATGCTGCCAAACATACCCTCGTAAAACTGACTAGCCCCCAGCACTCTACTCAGACTACATCTAGTTTGCTATCACAGTGCCATCGGTTTTGTCACCAAAGCCCCATATACTACCCTCCACTGCGACCTGTATGCTCTACTTGGCTGTACCTCGCTACATATTCGTCGCCAAACCCACTGGCTCCAGGTCATCTATAAGTCTTTGCTAGGTAAAGCCCCACCTTATTTCAGCTCACTGGTCACCATAGCAACACCCACCCGTAGCACGCGCTCCAGCAGGTATATTTCACTGGTCATCCTCAAAGTCAACATCTACTTCGGCCGCCTTTCCTTCCAGTTCTCTGCTGCCAATGACTTTAACGAATTGCAAAAATCACTGAAGCTGGAGACTTATCTCCCTCTCTAACTGTAAGCATCAGCTGTCAGAGCAGCTCACTGCGCCTGTACACAGCACATCTGTAAATACTGTCTCCAGGTCATCTTTTGTTGCTCTTTTGCACTCCAGTATCTCTGCTTGCACATCATCTGCACATCTATCACTTCAGTGTTAATGCTAAATTGTAATTATTTCCCCACTATGGCTTATTTATTGCCTTACCTCCCTAACCTTACTTAATTTGCACACACTGTACATAGTTTTTAAAAATTGTGTTATTGACTGTTCGTTTGTTTATCACGTGTTGTTTTTGTCACTGTTTTGCTTTATCTTGGCCAGGTCGCAGTTGTAAATGAGAACTTGTTCTCAACTGGCCTACCTGGTTAAGTAAAGATTAAATAAAAAACCATACAGAGCACAATGTAGGAACAGATTGTCATCCTGTAGAAATCCATCAGGTCGGTCATTAGAATGGTATGCATGCCATGTGCAGATTGTGATGAGTGTGGCTGCTTCATTGTATTTGGCATGCACTTGTGATTTGTGAACCTGATTGGATGCAGTCATTGACCTATATTACACTGCACGGGTTATACAGCACAGGTTATCTAAGCAGGGCCTAGCAAAATATTCAGTCTCTATTAGGAGAGATTCATTGATTTAATGATTAAATGTGAGATATTCATGAGTCCAATATTTCTGTTCACTGCAATACTTCTTTCACAATGCAAAACTGAAAGGTTGGGAGCAACTAACAGGMAATCTAACTAGCAAAGCAGTCTGTATGTAGTTGTGTGTAGGTAGGTGAGTCTGTACGTTCGGTTGTTTTATAGATAGTATATTGCCTACTTTTTGCTTTTGTTATAATTGAAACCGATCCCAGTCTTTTGCGCACTCTTGAATTTCTGTTAATGAGTGAATATTACAGAGTAACTCCTTGTCCCCTGCTAACCCTGAATCTCTGTTATTTAGTTAGCCTCATCTCGTCTGTCTTCCTGCTCCCCCAGCAGCCTCCCGCAGTCGCAGCCGTACTGAGCTGGCCCAGCAGGAGGAAGCAGAGGCCAGCTCCATGGAATCCCTGCAGGAGGTGATGCCAGAAGAGGTCCTGGTGATCTCACTAGGAAGCAGCCCGCAGACCATCCCCGGCATGATGTCAGAGAATGAGGTAACTAAGGAGCCTGGATCATGAAGATTAGTTCATTATGGAGATTTTTTTTATTTGTATTTATTCACCTTTTTACCAGGTAGGCTAGTTGAGAACAAGTCATTGCAACTGCGACCTGGCCAAGATAAGCATAGCAGTGTGAACAGACAACACAGAGTTACAACTGGGTAAACATAAACAAGTCATAACATGGTAGAAAAAAGAGAATCTATATACAATGTGTCAAAAGGCATGAGGTAGGCAATAAATCGAATAATTACAATTTAGCAGATTAACACTGGGTGATAAATCATCAGATGATCATGTGCAAGAAGAGATACTGGTGTGCAAAAGAGCAGAAAAGTAAATAAATAAAAGCAGTATGGGGGTGAGGTAGGTAAATTGGGTGGGTAGTTTACAGATGGACTATGTACAGCTGCAGCGATCGGTTAGCTGCTCGGATAGCAGATCTTTAAAGTGTTGAGGGAGATAAAAGTCTCCAACTTCAGAGATTTTTGCAATTCGTTCCAGTCGCAGGCAGCAGAGAACTGGAAGGAAAGGCGTCCAAATGAGTTTTGGCTTTAGGATGATCAGTGAGATACACCTGCTGGAGCGCGTGTGTCGGGTGGGTGTAGCCATCGTGACCAGTGAACTGAGATAAGGCGGCACTTTACCTAGCATAGCCTTGTAGATGACCTGGAGCAGTGGGTCTGACGACGAACATGTAGCGAGGGCCAGCCGACTAGGGCATACAGGTCGCAGTGGTGGGTCGTATAAAGGTGCTTTAGTCAAAACGAATGGCACTGTGTAAACTGCATCCAGTTTGCTGAGTAGAGTATTGGAAGCTATTTTGTAGATGACATCGCCGAAGTCGAGGATCGGTAGGATAGTCAGTTTTATCAGGGTAAGTTTGGCGCGTGAGTGAAGGAGGCTTTGTTGCGGAATAGAAAGCCGTTCTTGATTTGATTTTGGATTGGAGATGTTTGATATGAGTCTGGAAGGAGAGTTTGCAGTCTAGCCAGACACCTAGGTACTTATAGATGTCCACATATTCTAGGTCGGAACCGTCCAGGGTGGTGATGTCGTCGGGCGTGCGGGTGCAGGCAGCGAACGTTGAAAAGCATGCATTTGGTTTTACTAGCGTTTAAGAGCAGTTGGAGGCCACGGAAGAGTGTTGTATGGCATTGAAGCTCGTTTGGAGGTTAGATAGCACAGTGTCCAAGGAAGGGCCGGAAGTATATAGAATGGTGTCGTCTGCGTAGAGGTGGATCAGGGAATCGCCGCAGCAAGAGCAACATCATTGATGTATACAGAGAAAAAGAGTCGGCCCGAGAATTGAACCCTGTGGTACCCCATAGAGACTGCCAGGAGACGGGACAACATGCCTCCGATTTGACACACTGAACTCTGTCTGCAAAGTAGTTGGTGAACCAGGCAAGGCAGTCATTAGAAAAACCGAGGCTACTGAGTCTGCCGATAAGAATATGGTGATTGACAGAGTCGAAAGCCTTGGCAGGTCGATGAAGACGGCTGCACAGTAATGTCTTTTATCGATGGCGGTTATGATATCGTTTAGTACTTGAGCGTGGCTGAGGTGCACCCATGACCGGCTCGGAAACCGGATTGCACAGCGGAGAAGGTACGGTGGGATTCGAGATGGTCAGTGATCTGTTTGTTGACTTGGCTTTCGAAGACCTTAGATAGGCAGGGCGGGATGGATATAGGTCTGTAACAGTTTGGGTCCAGGGTGTCTCCCCTTTGAAGAGGGGGATGACCGTGGCAGCTTTCCAATCCTTGGGTTCTCAGATGATACGAAGGAGAGGTTGAACAGGCTGGTGATAGGGGGTGCGACAATGGCGGCGGACAGTTTCAGAAATAGGGGGTCCAGATTGTCAATCCCAGCTGATTTTTATGGGTCCAGGTTTTCCAGCTCTTTCAGACATCTGCTATCTGGATTTGGGTAAAGGAGAGCGGGAGGCTTGGGCGAGTAGCAGCGGGGGGGGGGCGGGGCTGTTGGCCAAGGTTGGAGTCGCCAGGAGGAAGGCATGGCCAGCCATTGAGAAATGCTTGTTGAAGTTCTCGATTATCATGGATTTATCGGTGGTGACCGTGTTACCTAGCCTCAGTGCAGTGGGCAGCTGGGAGGAGGTGCTCTTGTTCTCCATGGACTTTACAGTATCCCAGACTTTTGGAGTTAGAGCTACAGGTGCGAATTTCTGCTTGAAAAAGCTGGCCTTTGCTTTCCTGACTGACTGCGTGTATTGGTTCCTGACTTCCCTGAACAGTTGCATATCGCGGGGGCTCTTCGATGCTATTGCAGTTCGCCACAGGATGTTTTTGTGCTGGTCGAGGGCAGTCAGGTCTGGAGTGAACAAGGTATATCTGTTCTGGTTCTGCATTTTTTGAACGGAGCATGCTTGTCTAATATGGTGAGGAAGTAACATTTAAAGAATGACCAGGCATCCTCAACTGACGGATGGGTCAATATTCCTTCCAGGGTACCCGGGCCAGGTGCATTAGAAAGGCCTGCTCGCAGAAGTGTTTTAGGGAGCGTTTGAAGTGATGAGGGGTGGTCGTTTGACCGCGGCCCCGTGGCGGATACAGCAATGAGGGAGTGATCGCTGAGATCTTGATTGAAACAGACAGAGAGTGTGTATTTGGAGGCAGGTTGCGGATAATGTCTATTAGGGTGCCCATGTTTCGGATTTTAGGGTTGTACCTGGTGGGTTCCTTGATGATTTGTGTGAGATTGAGGCAGTCAAGCTTGGATTGTAGGACTGCGGGGTGTTAGCATATCCCAGTTTAGGTCACCTAACAGAACAAACTCTGAGCTAGATGGAGCGATCAATTCACAGATGGTGTCCAGGGCACAGCTGGGAGCTGAGGGGGGTCGGTAGCAGGCGGCAACAGTGGAGAGACTTATTTCTGGAGAGATTCATTTTTAAAATTAGAAGTTCGAACTGTTTGGGCATAGACCTGGAAAGTATGACAAACTTTGCAGGCTATCTCTGCAGTAGATTGCAACTCCTCCCCTTTGGCAGTTCTATCTTGACGGAAAGTGTTTATAGTTGGGTATGGAAATCTCAGAATTTTTGGTGGCCTTCCTAAGCCAGGATTCGACACGGCAAGGACATCAGGGTTGGCAGAGTGTGCTAAAGCGGTGAGTAAGGCAAACTTAGGGAGGAGGCTTCTGATGTTGACATGCATGAGGCAAGGCTTTTTCGATCACAGAAGTCAACAAATGAGGGTGACTGGGACATGCAGGGCCTGGGTTTACCTACCATCACCCGAGGAAAGAGGAGTAGTAGGATGAGGGTGCGGCTAAAGGCTATCAAAACTGGTCCCTAGAGCGTTGGGGACAAAGAATAAAAGGAGCAGATTTATGGGCGTGGTAGATAGATTCTGGGCATAATGTGCAGACGGGTATGGTGGGGCGCGGGTATAGCGGAGGCAAGCCCAGGCACTGGGTGATGATAAGAGAGGTTGTATCTCTGGACATGCTGGTCTCAATGGGTGAGGTCACGCATGTGTGGGGGGTGGAACAAAGGAGGTATCAGAGGTATGGAGAGTGGAACTACAGGGTCCATTGCAAACCAAAACAATGATAATGATAACTAGCCTGAACAACAGTATGCAGGCATATTGATATTTGAAGAGGACATACAATAAGATAAAGTGATTGCAGGTCTTGATTGGGAGAGCTAGCTAAAACAACAGGTAAGATAACAGCAGCACAATAACAGGGTGCTAGTCTAACACAGCAACAACAGGTAAAAATGGCGACGACTAGGCAGAGAGGGTCGGATTAACTACACACAGATCCTGAGTTAAAGCACAGAGCCGACAGATAAAACACAAATAAACAGAATGGAGTACCGTGAATTAATGGACAGTCAAGCATGCATCAGCTATGTAGCCAAGTGATCATAGTGTCCAGGGGGCAGCCGTAGATGGAGCAGGGAGGCCTCCACTAAGCTAGCACGCGGCGTTTAAAGTTAGTAGCCCGGGGGGGTGTCTGTTCAGACGGAGGGGGTCTGCTCAGACGTGGTCGGTCGACAGAGAATCAAGCCGGATGGCGAAGAGAGGTTGTGAATTGTAGAATTGTGTTTGCTAACTGGTGCTAGCTTCGGTGCAGTGGCGCTAGCTGCGCTAAAAAAGGTCAGTCAATTGGCAAAAGAGGTTGTAGCCCAAGAATTCGCTGGTAGACCTCTTCGGCTAGCCGGCAGATGGGCCTAGCTCGAGGCTAGCTCAAGGCTAACTGGTGCTTGTCGGGACAGAGGTGTTAGCCAGTAGTAGCCACTCGGTTGCAGCTAGCTAGCTGTGATGATACGGTGTAATTGTCCAGAGCTTGCGTCAGGAATCCGGTGATGTGGTAGAGAAAAAGCAGTCCTATATGCTCTGGGTTTTGTATATCGCGCTTGCAGACTGGCAGGTATTGGCCCGGTATTGAAGCTGGCTGTGTCCGAGTTGAGGGTGAAGACCGCAGCAGTGGCTAACTGACTACTAGCTAGTAGCTAGTTATCTGGCTAGCTTCTGATTGGGGTTACGGTTCTAAAGTATAAAAAAATAGCAGGTCCGTACCACATTGGGTGAGGCGGAATGTAGGAATGTATATTCAGTTCCTAGATGGAAAGTGAAATTAAAATATATACGAAATGTATACGAAAAATACGAAGACTATTTACACGGGACAAGACAAGACAAAGACACGTCCGACTGCTACGCCATCTTGGATTGAGATATTAGAGATGTGCTCTAATACAGTTCCACACTATAGTGGAAATCAAAGATCAGTTACTTTTATATATACTTTTATGTAACAGATGTGTTTGTCATTATTAGAAGCCCATATCAAGAGCCAGAATGYCAGTAACCAGTGCTGTTCTCTCTCAGGTGTTGACCGTGCAGCAGACTGATGGAGCACAAGGGTACACTCCTGTAGACGACACCAAGCACCATTGCAAACCAGACAAAACCCTGCGTTTCTCCCTCTGCAGTGACAACCTGGAGGGTATCTCAGAGGGTCAGTGTGCTAACAGCCCACATGCCCTGCTAACTCAGTTGTTACTACAGCAACACAACAGAATGTGTTCAATGTTTGACCATGGAATTAGGTTTATAATAGATGTTATTACAGTATCTTATGTAAACCACAGTAACTGTTAATGTACCACAAAAAGAGGATTCAGAKGAGGACTTTGTAATCTGATGCATTGTAGTTAGAGATGTCACAATGTAATTGTTTTCTTTGCACAGGTCCGTCCAACCGGTCTAACTCTGTGTCGTCTCTGGACCTGGAGGGAGAGTCTGTGTCAGAGCTGGGAGCTGGGCCATCAGGGAGCAATGGGGTGGAGGCTCTACAACTGCTGGAGCATGAACATGGTGTGTTGTGAGAAATCATCAGCTACACTACCGGTCAAAAGTTTTAGAAACCCTACTCATTCCAGTTTATATATATTTTTTGCTTTGGCTCATGGTAGAGAAATTACCATTCAATTATCTGGCAACAGCTCTGGTAGACATTCCTGCAGTCAGCATGCCAATTGCACTCTCCCTCAACTTGAGAGACATCTGAGGCATTGTTGTGACAAAATTGCACATTTTAGTGGCCTTTTATTGCCCCCAGCACAAGGTGCACCTGTAATGATCATGCTGTTTAATCCGTTTCTTGATATGCCACACCAGTCAGGTGAATGGATTATCTTGGTAAAAGAGAAATGCTCACTAACAGGAATGTGAACAAATTTGAGAGAAATAAGCTTTTTGTGTGTGTGGAACATTTCTGGAGTCTTATTTCAGTTCATGAAACATGGGACCYACACTTCACATGTTGCATTTATATTTTTGTTCAATGTAGTAAGGACCTCTGTGTCTATCTGCAAAAAAAGAAAAGTCCCCTTTTCAGGACCCTCTCTTTCAAAGATAATTTGTAAAAATCAAAATTACTTCACAGATCTTCATTGTAAAGGGTTTAAACACTGTTCCCCATGCTTGGTCAATGAACCATAAATAATTAATAAACACGCACCTGTGGAACGGTCGTTAGACACTAACAGCTTACAGACGGTATCAATTAGGGTCACAGTTATGAAAACTTAGGACACTAAGAGGCCTTTCTACTGACTCTGGAAAAACACCAAAAGAAAGATGCCCAGGGTCCCTGCTCATCAGCGTGAATGTGCCTTAGGCATGCTGCAAGGAGGCATGAGGACTGCAGATGTGGCCAGGGCAATAAATTACAATGTCCTTAATGTCCTTACGCCTAAGAAAGCGCTACAGGGAGACAGTACGGACAGCTGATCGTCCTCGCAGTGGCAGACCACGTGTAACAACACCTGCACAGGATCGGCACATCCGAACATCACACCTGCGGGACAGGTACAGGATGGCAGCAATAACTGCCCGAGTTACACCAGGAACGCACAATCCCTCCATCAGTGCTCAGACTGTCTGCAATAGGCTGAGAGAGGCTGGACTGAGGGCTTGTAGGCCTGTTGWAAGGCAGGTCCTCACCAGAAACCGGCAACAACGTCGCTGGACCAGACAGGACTAGCAAAAAGTGCTCTTCACTGACGAGTCACGGTTTTGTCTCACCAGGGGTGATGGTTGGATTTGATTTATCGTCGAAGGAATGAGCGTTACACCGAGGCCTGTACTCTGGAGCGGGATCGATTTGGTGTGTCACAGCATCATCGGACTGAGCTTGTTGTCATTGCAGGCAATCTCAACGATGTGTGTTACAGGAAAGACATCCTCCCTCATGTGGTACCCTTTCTGCAGGGTCATCCTGACATGACCCTCCATCATGACAATGCCACCAGCCATACTGCTCATTCTGTGTGTGATTTCCTGCAAGACAGGAATGTCAGTGTTCTGCCATGGCCAGCGATGAGCCCGGCTCTCAATTCCATTGAACACGTCTGGGACCTGTTGGATTGGAGGGTGAGGGCTAGGGCCATTCCCCCCAGAAATGGCTGGGAACTTGCAGGTGCCTTGGTGGAAGTATGGTGTAACATCTCACAGCAAGAACTGGCAAATCTGGTGCAGTCCATGAGGAGGAGATGCACTGCAGTACTTAATGCAGCTGGTGGCCACACCAGACACTGACTGTTACTTTTGATTTTGACCCCCCCTTTGTTCAGGGACACATTATTCAATTTCTGTTAGGCACATGTCTGTGGAACTTGTTCAGTTTATGTCTCAGTTGTTGAATCTTCTTACACATGTTAAGTTTACTGAAAATAAACGCAGTTGACAGTGAGAGTGTTTCTTTTTTTGCTGAGTTTATATATTCACACACACATACATAAATATACACCCCACCCAGAGGTCCTTACTACAACTGCACTTGAAGAAACGTTCAAAGTTCTTTAAATGTTCCGTTTTGACTGACCTTCATGTCTTAAAGTAGTGATGGACTGTTGTTTCTCTTTGCTTATTTGAGCTGTTCTTGCCATAATATGGACTTGGGTCTTTTACCAAATAGGGCTATCTTCTGCACCCCCCCACCCCCCACCTTGTCACAACACAACTGATTGGGTCAYATGCATGAAGGAAAGAKATTCCTCATGAAGCTGGTTGAGAGAATGCCAAGAGTACAAAGCTGTCATCATGGCAAAGGGTTGCTATTTTGAAGAATCTCAAATAAAAAATATATTTTGATTTAACACTCTTTTATGGTTACTACATGTAGGTACTACACTACATGTGTTACTTCATAGTTTTGATGTATAGCGTAGAAAATAGTAAAAATAAAGAAAAACCCTAGGTGTTCTTAAACTTTTGACCGGTAGTGTATATCAATGTCAGGGATTGTTAAATTGAGCCGTGATAACTTTGTCAATATTTCTAACCCCCAGCCACCACTCAGGACAACCTGGATGACAAACTGAGGAAGTTTGAGATACGAGACATGATGGGCCTGACAGATGACCGGGATATCTCTGAGACTGTGAGTGAGACCTGGAGCACAGACGTGCTGGGCAGCGACTTTGACCCCAACATAGACGAAGATAGACTGCAGGAAATAGCTGGTAAGACATACAGTACCAGTCAAAAGTTTGTACACCTACTCATTCCAGGGTTTTTATTTTTACTGCTTTCTACATTGTAGAATAATAATGAAGACATCAAAACTATGAAATAACACATGGAATCATGAAGTAAACAAAGTGTTAAACAAATCAAAATGTATTTTATATTTGAGATTCTTCAAAGTAGCCACCCTTTGCCTTGATGACAGCTTTGCACACTCCTGGTATTCTATCAACCAGGTTCACCTGGAACGCTTTTCCAACTGTCTTGAAGGAGTTCCAACATATGCCGTGTGTTTATTTATATATATTCAKCTGACTGGTGTGGCATATCAAGAAACTGATTAAACAGCATGATCATTWCACAGGTGCCCCTCGTGCTGGGGAAAAAAGGCCACTCTAAAATGTGCAGTTTTGTCACACAACACAATGCCACAGATGTCTCAAGTTGAGGGAGCGTCCAATTGGCATGCTAACTGCAGGAATGTCCACGAGTTATTTCCAGAGAATTTAACATGAATTTCTCTACCATAAGCCTCCTCAAATGTCATTTTAGAGAATTTGGCAGTACATCCAACCGGCCTCACAACAGGCTACGGACAACGAACGCAATTGCATTTTATCGGAGGCAATTTGAAAGGAAAGGGAAAGTGAGGATACCTTACAACTGAATGCCTTCAACTGAAATGTGTCTTCCGCATTTAACCCAACCCCTCTGAATCAGAGAGGTGTGGGGGGCTGCCTTAATCGACATCCACGTCTTCGGCGCCCGAGGAACAGTGGGTTAACTCCCTTGCTCAGGGGCAGGACGACAGATTTTTTTCCTTGTCGGGGATTCGATCCACCAACCTTTCGGTTACTGGCCTAACGCWCTAACCACTAGGCTACCGTGACGAGATCCTGAGGCCCATTTTTATTTTTTTATTTTTTATTAAATATGTATCTGGGACCAATAAATGCAAAACTGTATTCCCAGTCATGTGAAATCCATAGATTAGGGCCAAATTTAATTTATTTCAATTGACTGATTTCCTCATATGAACTGTAGCTCAGTAAAATCTTTGAAATTGTTGCATATTTTTGTCAAGAAAATGTAGCACAATACTGTCATGTTGTGGTGTATGTTGTAAACGGCATGTTATGGTTTCCTCTCCATAAGCAGCCCTGTCCTATAAAGCACTCTATCCCTTGAGGACTTATCATTGCTATTTCTTAATTTTACTTTTTTCGAGTGATGTTTGGATGGGTGTGTTCTTGATTGAGGTCACTCTCTTGAATGCCCTATAAGTTTAGCTATGGTTATATGTGGGTAGAAAATGGGCACTTCGGGCTGAATCCCAACTTGAGATCCTTGTGCATAACTAGAATGTTCCCATTGAAGCATCGATGCATGATTTCAATCAAAGTATGAGTTCCATGTGTGCAGCTCATTATCATTATCTGCTATTCATCTAGCTTGTATTTCTAACTTTTGTGTTTGTTTTTTTAATAGTTCCGCTCATTATAGCCTATGGTCACATTTATTCTGGAGTGTCCCATTTTATTTAGCTAATTCTGTAAAGTAAGGACAACCTTTAATGTTCTTTAATGGCGTCCGCATACATCCAAACAGTTCGGTAGAGTTCGTGCATATATTATGACGACGTTTTGGACTTAGCGAGTTTTTTGGGGTGGGTTGGTCGTGCACACCAAAACAGTTCTGGAGGCAAGCTGAAGGTTGAAGTCTACGCCCCTTTATCGGTGATTGGTRAACAGTAGGGGTTCTTAAATAAAGTCTTATCATTCAATGAGAAATGTTTTCATGCACATTTTTTTCATTGAACAATAATGCACCGAACATCTTAGATGTAAAATCACGCAAATAAGATTTATTTGGCAAAAACGTCAAAATTAATGACAGATTTCTTGACATAGATTAGTTCTGACTATTTTGGAGTGGCTACGGCGTCTCTAAATGGCCAAAAGGTACTATTGCTGCTTTTTTTCTCGTTTTTCAAGAGAAGGTCTTTTTAAGGGAGTTTACGAGCACACTTGTTCGGTTAGACAAGTTCAGCTTGGCACCAGCCGAACTGAAGCATGCTGACGCCTTAAGACATCAGAATTGTTCATTTTATTCCATGCAAACCTCTCTCTCTCGCTCATATATATATTCACTCAGTCTCTGCAGTCTTATTGACCTTGGTTCCTTCTCATTTGCATCCACCATTTTTCATTGCTCGGAATATGGCGTTGGGGGACTTTTCCATCATTAAGTGAATTTACAACGGTTTCCTTATGTGTTTTCTCCAAGGGATTGGGTTATGAGATGCACATTAAATATCCATTAATACCTCATTATCCCACTGATAAGATTACCATGATAATGAGGCAGACATTCTAATTGTTTCACTTCTTGTTGTGCCACTCATTTAATCATCCACCTGAAAGACAAGTGCTCTGCGCCTCTACCTTGAAGACTGTAAACATGGACAGCAGGGTAGAGCTCCTGCCGCAAGGAAGGGCCCTGCCCCCGCCCTGCAGACTGTTGCCTGGGCGCTGTCACGCACGTGCGCCTGTGTGTGCTGTGAAGTGGAAACATGGCGTACCTGGGAGTGTGGGTACCACGGGTCGACTCATGATCCGCACCCCGGCCACCATACTCCCACTCACACCTGCTAGCTCTTTCCCCTCCTCCGCATTCTTCCGCCTTGTTAACCTGCCGCAGCATCCCAAATGGAAATGGAGGGACGTCGTGTGGAGGACTTTGTGGGAGGGTGGGTGAGGGGTAATTTGGTTGTGAGTAATGCCCGGCTTAATCAACAGCTCAAAGTCATGGCTCAGGGGGCGGCGGTGGGGTGAGATATTACCATTAACCTTAGACCTTTGGCACAGTTGTGTGTGTGTGTGTGTGCGCGTGCCTTTGGGCCCAGCATGAAATGCCCGTGACCCCAGGCTTTCTCTCTCTATCTGTCTGCGTGTGTGCTCAGGGGCGGCTGTAGAGAACATGCTGGGCAGCCTGCTGTGTCTACCAGGCTCTGGTTCAGTGCTGCTAGACCCATATGGATCCACCATCTCCGAGACCACCAGCGAGGCCTGGAGTGTGGAGGTCCTGCCCAGCGACTCAGGTGGGTTCAGTGTGGAGAAGGGGATTAAAGGGGCTGAAGGGTGTCTCCTGTCTATTTCACAACTTCCTACACACATTTTCCATGAGTTTCTATGTAGATTCATTTTCTTGTCTTCCTCCATGCACTGCATCTGCATGAGTCACTCCAGTAGGTGTGTGCACGGTATGAATCTCTGTGTGTGTGTGTGGGCGGACATGCCAGGTGTGGCGTCCCCCAGTTCCAAATCAAGGAAGTGGGTGCAATCTGTCATGTTTGTGTGCACTAGCCTGTCTATCAGGGCACATCTGCCTGTGACAGTATAAGGCAGCTCTGGGCTTCCCCAGAGGAACCTCCAGGTGTGTTTGCACCTGTAGTGAAGGAACAGTCGTGAGGAAATGTGCAAGTGCTGTTGTCTGCTGGCGACATCCTCTCACAAATCTCACAAATCTGTAGGCTTTGCAGTTCTCTTCGGACAGTGGTTCTATGTATGGACATGTGCTGAGCAGTTCCAGCACAGTGTGAATGTGGTCCCATTGCAGCAGTTACAAACCATACCTTGTGATGAACAGCAGGAATCATATCAATCTTGCACTGTCTGTTATTTAGTTAAAACAAGGTTAACCCTTATGTTAGATTACGTAAATTCCCTTAAGTCAGTGTTTCATGAATATCAATTGAGTGCTCTAATAAAAGCATAACTAGGGTTTCTTGGGAAAGCCCGGACTCTGTTAATTGAAGTGGACCATTGCAATATGTGCAGTGTTAAATTGACATGCATGAGTGTCTTGATTGCTTTTTGTTCCGTTTGCTGCCCCTGTTCTCCTCTGTAATAGGGCTATCTGATGCTCACCTGGAGTTGAGCGCTTGTTTCATGGCTAGGCAGCAGAAAACTACACTCCAAAGAGCACTTCACTAGCACATTATTACTAATGAGCATGCAAATGACTACGGCTGTTACTATGGAGCCTCTGGGTTAAGCTGAACAGCTCCATTGGGCAGCCACAAAATGGGCTGGACTTGACTTTCTGTTTTTCTCTTTGTCAGTTGTAAATGGTTTGTTTTCTTTCGTGCATATGAGCTTTTCTTAGCTATTACTTTGTCCTCCCAGAGAAGGGAGAGCAAACATACAGCAAGGTGTACATTGGCATTCATAGGCCTATTTTAGGCTGCCTACTGTATGCAAGAACAAACCACATTGACTATAACGGGATGTGACTGTGCTGTGTGTGTGTGTGTGTACCTCCCCCTAATCCCCTCCAGAAGCCCCAGACCTGAAGCAGGAGGAGCGTCTACAGGAGCTAGAGAGCTGCTCAGGGGTGGGCAGCACCTCCGATGACACAGAGGTCAGAGAGGTCAGCTCTCGGCCCAGCACCCCAGGGCTCAGCGTCGTCTCAGGTACCTTGCGTCTGTCACTCATTGAAGCTGTGCGGTTAAACCCTATACATCAGGTTTCATTACATATAAAACACATAGGTTGCTTTTACTTGATTTCCCACTAACCGGTCAGTTACATGGAATACATGCGGGCTAGTTTAAAACCACGTTGGGAGTTGTCTGTGTTAGTTGGAAAACCGTCAAATAATGCTAAATAGCCAGGACAATCAGGTTGGTGTGAGAGTTTGGCAAGGACACAGAGGTWAACCCTGGCACTCTGTACTGGTAGCTCAGGTGAACAAGCCGTGCTGACATGCTTGCCGTAGCATTCCAGATTAAGAGGACTGGGCTAGTGCCCATGGCTGAGCCCCTATAGGAACATGTCCCAGAGGGGCCGGGCCGATGGATAGGCTCTGTCTGATTATCACTCTTACTGCAGCTATCTGTGTCACCATCCCCACCCATGGGATCTCCCGCTACCATATTTAGAGGTCCCAGTGGGATCATTCGGCATATCCTCTCAATACATTGTGTATGGTGTCATGCTGCTACCTTTCAAATGTCACGCATTCAATCCCTCAGAATAGGAGCTAGTCAGCCAAACCAAGTCTTCCACCAAATGTAAACATCTCCTGGATGACAGACTTTTGAACAGACACTTTTTCTTCTGCAGCGACATCAGAAGACATCCCCAACAAGACAGAGGACCTGCGGTCAGAGTGCAGCTCGGACTTTGGGGGGAAGGACTCTGTGACCAGTCCAGATGGGGAGGAGTCATCCCATGGTAGGAGAGCGGGAAGAGTCACCTCAACCCTGGCCTGGCTGTGCCATCACTACACTGTCATCAGCAAGACCTATCAATCCCTGTCTGCTCTATAGCTGAGCTGCCACAACCTCTCCACTACACTAGAATGCTGCTGACCCTGTTGGAGTCTTTCTGCTATGTTTTCATATAAGATGTTTAGACCATATTGCTCAAATACAAAGCGTAGGTACATTGATTATGATGACTCTCTTTGTATAATACGAAGCACAGAATAGCCCATGCGCTTTTCAATGACATGACCAATTATAGCTGAAAGTGGCTCTCTGTTTAGTGTATGAATGTCATTCATAATTCTCTATTTCCCCTCTTGTTGTTTCAGGAGCACATCACAGTTTGGCCTCTCCGCCCTCTCAGGCTGASTCCTTACTGGCCATGTTTGATCCCCTCTCTTCCGGCGAAGGTAATATCTGCTTCCACAATGCTCTGGGGTCTTTGCTGTGTCGAGTGTCCAATCAAACCCGGAAATGAGCATCATTAAGTCGTGTCTAATGGCGTGGGCTCACAGAACAGCTTGAGCTCTGAGAAATGAACCAAAAGAGTCTCGACCCAATTACTGGACAAAACATTAGTGCAATAAAAATGTCTACTGCGTGGGAATGTCATTTCAATTAGCTAATTTGGTGTATAAAATTTCCATTGTGGTTTGCTCTTTGTTCTCTCTGCTCTTGGTAAATTGTGGCCCTGTCTTGCTCAGTGTTGTTGTGAGTGGAGGAGGAGATGGCTGGAGAGGGAGGGGAGCTGTGGCAGGGCTGTGTGTCTGTGGCAAGGTGAAGGGATGACAGGTTGAGAGACCTCACCCCAGGCACTTTGGCACAGTCCCCTTGTCCCACTGTGCTCATGGCACCAGGCTGCCATTGGAAGCTTTTCAGGAGAGACAATCTACCCTTGGAACAGGTGGCCTACCCACACCTAGGGCTTGTCTCCCATCAACCTCTCTCTAYCACTGTCCCTTACTTTCTAAATGTATTGCTGTTCTTTTGTTTCTGGACAATCTGGGTAATTGAGAGTGTGATGCACCCCTATGTATTAAGCTGTATAACCAAACTAAGCCATGTTTTTTTCCCCCCACAGATTCCTCCACTGGTACCATCGTGAGGCCCAAGGTGCACTACGCCAGGCCCCTTCATCCTCCCCCTGACCCTCCCATCCCAGAGACCTGTGCCCTGGGCCAGGAGCCCCGCTACTCCCTGTTCACGCCCCACTGCCTGGCCCAAGCCGAYCTGGAGCACACCAAGCAGCGCCACTCCTACACAGACAGGCTGGTACGCAGCCGCAGCTCTGACATTGTGTGCCCAGGCCGCCGACCCACCAGCGACCCGGGCCTGAACCGCAGGGCTGCAGCCGAGGAGCGGGACCATGCCGGGGCCTTCTTTATGGGTCCGTTCTCGTCTCCTAGCAAGGACTCCCTGAAAGGAGAGGTGAGAGCTGCTGGTCATCGCTGCCTGTATCGTGTGTCAGTCCTGTATGCTGCTCTCCAAGCCTAGTTTTAGACCTACTGCTCTATAGCAATAGTCTAAGTTTGAACTCTACTGTAAGCCTTTCTTTCCTGTCCTACCGTACAGTATGTCACTATGGATTTTAAAACATACTTGAATGTCTGTTTTCCCAAAGGTTGAGGAGAGAAAGGACAGTGATGAGGAAAAGTCTGATCGCAACAGACCGTGGTGGAAGAAACGCTTTCAGTCAGCCATTCCTAAAGGTAAACAATCACTTCAACTACTCTTTTCCCCTCCATCACTGTGTCATTTTGGCATGCTGTCTGTTGCAAGAAATGCTTTTAGTGGGTTGAAAATTGTTACAATTCGTTAGAGAATTGCATGGTTCCTATGTATCGTACATTATTTTCATTCTTTCACTATCTTCTCTTAATCACATCTGTTGCAGAAAATGGAGTGTTTCAGACCTGTACTGTTTGTAACGTGAGAAAGGGAGTGATGATGCGTGATAGATTACACATCTCTTGTTGCAGTTAAACCCCAAACCATCTCTCATGGAAGTGTCAGGGAAATAATGAGCTGTGCCTACAAGAGATGACTGCGTATTACTCTTTTAGATAATGATGTTCCTTTAGTGAACATTAAAGTTGTATTAATAAAGCCAGATCTGCAAAGAGAAGTGTAAACCTGTGAAGTCCACATAAAGGCCCTTCTGTTGGCCTGGCCTTGCTGCTGCTGTGCTGTGAATACCATGGTGATGTGTAGRCCCTCACACAGAGTGGCAGCCAGGCAGACTGAGTGTGTGAAAGGCCAACCTTGTCTGTTGTGTTCCTCACACAGTGCTGTATTGGACGGCTGAGAGTGAAGTCCCAGGTAACACGTCCCGACACTGTAACTGTCACCATTGAGCTAGCGGCTCTGAAGTCAGTGGCTGTAGTTTTGTAGGTCATGAGGCTTGTAGACGTGGCCCTTTGTGATAAAGCTGTGATGTGATATGGTGCCACCTGAGTTGATYTCTCTGGCTCAGCATTCATGCATTTGTTTTGGTTGTCTCCATTTTTCTTTTTGCACTGTACTGTTTGCGATACAACATTGTGAGCCAATGTTAGTGGAGCGCACAGAATGGCAACCCATTTAGTTGAATCATTGCTAGTCCTCCACATTCTCTCCCTTTAAATATCTGTCCTGTAGGATACGTCTGTTATCTGGACACATCCCGTTTGTCTAGTTGACATGTTATTAGGATGAGCCTCACCTGCTTATTTGTACAAATATATACACTTACTGTATATATTGATATTTTATCATGTGTATATATCTATGATCTTATTTCTCCATTGCGGTCTGGCAGTCGTATTATTTCAGCCATGTTGGTTTTATTTACCACTCTTTTCCTTTGCTATTTTCATGCAGGTAAAAGATGGATAAATCTCCTTTGTTTTGTTCAGTGATATGATGCTATGCTGCGGTATGCATCTCTCCTCTGCATTGTTAGTCAGAAATTACCTTGTATAAACACATGCTGTTAATGCTGTAATGAACCACTGCTGTGTGAAGTGAGTCATGATGGGACTGTGGTCCAGAGACGGTGAGAGGAGAGCGTAGCTGCACTTCTCCTAGCTCACTCATTATGCCCTCTCCACAGCTCCGATAGCAGCCTTACGGAAAAGGGACAAGCAAGAGAAAGACAATATGGGCCATGAACGTGTCCCACAAGGTCTGTCCTGATTTACTGTCATTGCACTCAGATATTGCTGAATCACAGGGAAAGGAATTGGGCATGTTTCCCATGGTGGGTTTAATCCAAATGTGTCCTGTGTGTGTCTGTGCCTGTGGTGTCTCCGGTATGTGTCAGACGACCCTCTGTTCAGGAACTCCCAGGCCCAGGCAGCAGAAGACATCCTTGACAAGTACAGGAACATCAAGAGGACCAGTCCCAGTGAAGGAGCCACTGCTGCAGCCTACGACGCCACAGGTCAGTGTCTTTCTCACTCAGGTACACCCACACACACACACACACGTTAAATTAATTTGAGCGTGTGAATGTGTTGTACACAGAGTTGTGTGGAGAGGAGTGTGTGCACAACTCCCCCAGAGACGAAGCTCTGCAGAACATGTCCACAGACGACCTGCCAGACTCAGCCAGCCAGACAGCCCAGCAACACGATTCCAACAAGTTCTCATTCAGGTCAATCAACGCTAACCAACTCACAGGAATCACACAGCTAGGATATTGATAATAGTAATAATAAGATCTTTGTTTATACATCAGATTTCATGTGATGCTTAATTAGCCAGAAGTGCTTCAGAGYCAAAAGACCAAGTGATAAGACTGTCAAACCAAATCTACATTTGGCAATTTTTTTACTCATATTTTGCAGTGATGCAAAGAAGAAGTTGAGGCTGGCCTTGTGTTCAGCAGAGTCTGTGGCCTTCCCTCTCATGGCTCCTGCCACCACACGCAATGGGCTGCCTGACCACACAGACTTTGAAGGTACCAGACGAGCTATTGTAAAAAATCACTGATCTGTTTTGCACATTCTATCATCACTGTTCATATTATATCTGGCCACATTCATTCCTGTAAGTAAGCCATCCCACTACACGTTGATCATCAGGGCACGGCCACACACAATAGAAAGTGAAATCCTTTGAAATTATTACATTTGAAATCCGTAAGAGACCAGCTCTGTAGTCATCAGTCACATCCACATGTCAGGGGGGAGCAGGGCAGGCTGATCTGATTACAGCAGTAGCCCTTCTCCCAGTGAGGGGCCTGCGTATCTGACCCACCGCCACCTCCCTCCCGTCTCCTTCCCAGACAACGAGATCGTGTGCTTCCTGAAGGTCCAGCTGGCGGAGGCCATCAACCTGCAGGATAAGAACCAGATGGCCCAGATCCAGGAGACCACGCGCTGCGTCAGCCGCTTCGACACACGCACCTGCAAGAAGCTGCTGGCTGCCATTGCTGAGGATTACAGGTAACTGGAGGAAGACAGACATGCTGCCAAAGGACCAGCACTGCACATTCACCTCTTCTACTGCAGGACGTAGTACTGTGGCATAGTTGGTTGTTTTGTTTGAAATACCTGTGTGTGTCTATTTGAAAGGATAAAAGAAACATTTTGGTTGACTGTCAATGAATGTTGAGTGTACTGTCTTATTTCACCGGTATTATCTCAGATCAACATAATTTTGTCACTGAACACAACTGTTAGTAAGCATAATCCATAATGCCTGTCTGTGTGTGTCCGTTGTACCCTCCGGTAGGAAGCGGGCACCCTACATAGCGTATCTGACGCGGTGTCGGCAGGGCCTGCAGACATCCCATGCCCACCTGGAGAGGCTGCTGCAGAGGGTGCTGAGGGACAAGGAGGTGGCTAACCGCTACTTCACCACAGTCTGTGTTCGCCTCCTACTGGAACACATGGAGGCTAAGTCCCTGGATTTCATCAAAGGTCTTTGCCGCTTATTACTGACACACTCACTGTGATATTGTAACCATGAATCTACTCATGTTGTCTCTGCTAGTTGATTGTCCGCTGAATGGCCATAGAGTGGAATTCAAAATACAGACACGGATATTCAACCTAACTACCTGCACCACACTGCAGTGCYTCAATCTGTAACCTCTAAAATACTGTATCTCAGGTTCCTCCCCCAGCCTTCCAGGGGTACATAGTGCTCAGTGTGTCTGTCTCTGCCCCTCTAGCCTTCCAGGGGTGCACAGCGTCAGACGACAAGACGGCGGCGGTGGAGGACTTCCTGCGCTACCTGTACGGGGCCATGGCCCATGATGCAATCTGGCAGTATGCCAGCGAGGATCAGCTGCAGGATGCCCAGATGGCCATCGAGCGCAGCGTCATGAACCGCATCTTCAAGCTGGCCTTCTACCCCAACCAGGACGGGGACATCCTGAGAGACCAGTGAGTAACGGTGACCGCCGCCGCCACCTCAGTCACACAGCCCCAGCCTCAGTGTGGCTGCTACCCCTGACGCTATCAAATGACCCAGAATCCTCTCCTCCTCCTCTGATGCTATTGTAGCAGCAGTATCTTTGACATATTTGAATAACCAATACCCTGTATTGCTATGTTATGTGTTTATCTTAGGCTACTGTATCTATTGCTCTCTACATCCATGTTTCCCCCTCTAGGCTTCTTCAGGAACACATAGCACGTCTCTCAAAAGTGGTGACAGCGAATCACAAAGCTCTTCAAATCCCAGAGGTAATGCCCCACAGATTTGTATCCCCCAACTGTCCGTCAAAGTCTGAGATGTTTTGTGTTGATGTTTTGGAGCTCTACAGATTTGACATGCTGAATGCTTTTTCCTGTGTGGCTCCAGGTGTATGCGAGGGAGGCTCCCTGGCCGTCTGCCCAGTCAGAGATCCGGACCATCAGTGCCTACAAGACCCCTCGGGACAAAGTGCAGTGTATTTTACGCATGTGTTCCACCATCATGAATCTCCTGAGTCTGGCCAACGAGGACTCTGTCCCCGGAGCTGACGATTTTGTCCCTGTGCTTGTCTTTGTCCTGATAAAGGTGAGCATCCATCGCAAACTGATATCAAGTTACTCTGAGATGTTTACAACAACATATTCACTTTAGATAATGAAAATTGATACCTCATTAAACCATATCTTTAATTTCACAAACATAGTTATTAAAAGGATAGGTTTTGCTAGAAGTATGACCCTCGTCTCCCTAAAATGCAGAGGGGAGAACTGAATCCTTAGCAGACCTTCTGACAATTCTTTCTCACCTAGACAACTGTATAGTAAATGTGTAGTAGCAGAAAGATCTTGCTGTATGATAACTTGTATGGACATATTAACATACGGCATGTATTATACATGGCGGACGTGTGGCTCTCTCCGTGGTTAATGTGAGCCCCCTCCCTCCAGGCAAACCCGCCTTGCCTGCTGTCCACTATTCAGTACATCAATAATTTCTACGCCAGCCGGCTGAGTGGGGAGGAGTGCTATTGGTGGATGCAGTTCACCGCGGCAGTGGAATTCATTAAGACCATCGACGATCGCAAGTGAAGCAGAACAGCCACCTGTATGGGCAGACCGTGGTGAAGGAGACGGGACTGGGAAACTTCCCAACCAACTGCTCCCTCTCTCTCTGKTCCCCACAGCCACCAGGACCCAGGCCCACACCCTGTCTGCTGTCTGTTTGTATAGCTGTACATAGTCAGAGACTGAGAGTATATATGCTTATTAAGTGGGCAAAATCCAGTTTTTACAGTGGAGAAAAAGGCCTTGGAAAAATGGCAGATGTTAACTTTGAACTTAAACTAATTCAATTTTTTTCCTTTCATCTCTTGGGTCTCCGTAGTCATGGTGAGGTGTGGGGGTCTGCATCTGAAGTGTTCTATCTTAAGTTATGATTCTGATGTTAAATTGACTGAAAGCTTCTAATCAGATGAAAGGGGACCATGTTTCCRAGAGATGATCTCAGATAAATGTTGTGGAAGGGGACTTCAAGAAGGTGATGGAAGTTCTTCCTTGTTAAATTGTGCAATCTTTCCCCTGAAATACTTATGCTCTTCAGATGCATCGTATCCTGGGGAATCACAAAACTCAATAGATACTGATTATTCGTGACTCAAGTACATTATAAGATCAATCCATAATAGTAATGCTAATGTTTCTATTTTTAACGCTACCACATTGATAATAGGGTAACTTTTTTTTTTTCATCAAATGTTAACAAATGTAGTCATTTCAGTTCATCCTTTCCTAAATACTTATTTTTATGTGGCAATTTTGACACAAGGGCCCACATATTTATATATGAAATAAAATGTATGTATTTATTTCATTCTATTTAATGCTTTTAAACAAACAACAAACAAAACAAAAAAATATATATAGTGTTAGGACAAGGAGCAGCGTTGTCCTTGGACTGAAAAGCCCCCAGGATGAGATATCAGTAGCACTGCTTATTTGGAATTACTGAAAATGAGTGCCTTGAGGGGCGTTTTGTGTAAGTCTATTAATTTTCTATATATTCTTGAGTATGAGGGTTCTGCTCTTTATTTTCCGTAAACGATTGGCATTACTCTCCCATCCCATTATCACCAATGAGCCCCACAGCCTCTTTTTAAGAAACCTCTGTCCAACCTCTATGCTGGGAGTGACCTCTGAGGAGGACAGGCAGTGTGTGGAACACCGCTGGTTGTTTCAGTTAATTCCCTTTGCACTCATTTCCTTCCCATTACCGTTATGCCCTTGAATATCCAAGATTCTACCTCAGTTAGAACCAATGAACCTGCCATTTATTTTGGGCACAAGTCTTTAACATTGGTTGGATAGAAAGAATAATGGAACAGGTATTCACTGTTCAAGGGGCTTCTATAGCATCATCTTCCCCTGCTACAATGAAGCATACTAGTATGTAATATTTTTATTTTAGGCGGGTCAAAGTAACCATTGGTATTCAAGGTAGTAAAGCATTTCCAAACGAACAAAGTTATGTATTTCTGTAGTTGAATGCATGTATGTGTCAGCATAGAGCAGACAGGCTAGTGATTGGATTAGCTCTACCTCACATGATCAAGAAAGGGACTCTTCATGCGTATGCACGCGTGGATTATTTTATTTCTTTTACCAATTTAGAGTGCAGGGATATTCCAGTTTCATAACTTTCTTCCACTTACAGGCATGTTTCCGGCCATGATTGGGAGTCCCATAGGGCGGCGCACAATTGGCCTAGCGTCGTTAGGGTGTTGCCGGGGTAGGCCGTCATTGTAAATAAGAATTTGTTCTTAACTGACTTGCCTAGTTAAAAAAACAAAAGAAGGGGAAAAAACTGTTTCAAAATCACTTGCAGCCAAAGTTCAAAACTCAAACTCCTGTTCTGTTTTCATTGCAGCTACAAAAGAAGGAACACTATGTTTGTGCACTTAGTATTGTGCCAAGTGTTTTGTCTTATTTGATGTGTTAAATGACTGCTGTCATATCACATGAATAGACAGCACAACAAAAAGAACAAACAATCAGAACACTGACATGTTACTGACCGTTGGAAAAAGTCTGTGATGGGCAGAGAGGTTGGTCTGTTAAACGAGTGCGTCTCCTCTTGCACTGTCTTATAGGATGGTCTTCTTACTGTAGCTACAGTACTACTCCACGAGCAGTAAATCCTTGCTGGTAAAAAATCTATAATACTTCTCTTTTCCAACTCAGGCCAGGTATGAAAGGGTTGAGAAGAATAAGGCTTGGTTTTCTTTTGAGTCTGTGACCATGATGTCATTTATTTTTCAAAGTTCAGAGCTAAATTACTCGGATTTTTTGTACGAGGTTAGTGACGCTTGAGCCCTACATTCTACAAGCAGAACATTTGACATGTTTTCTACTTCCCTGCTCTTTAGTAATGAGTTGCACTCGTTTGAACTAATGCCTCTGACATTAAAATACTGTAATTGAGATGATTATATGGGTAGTTTAGCTAGGTCTTACTGTTAGTCATAAGGACACACATTTATAAGCAATCTCTAAAGGTGGGATATGTTAGTGTTTTCTCCCCATTCCCGGACTTCTGTTCCTGGTTTTTGAGGAATATATGTGTACAGCATCTACCGTTTTAATACACCTCTGCTAAATAGATGATGCTGCTTTCTAACCTGTTTGAAAACACACCCATGTACTATGTCACCAAATGTAGATAGACTGTATCTATAAGTGTTTGTGGTGTCACTTTAGAGGTACTGTACAGTACAGACCAAATGTGAAACAATCTGGACCTGACTAGTGTTTCAATGTTCCCTTATACATATCAGTGACTCTTTTTAATAGCTAAAAAAGCTACAACCAGCCTTAGTGTCTGACCTGAGTGATACTGTTCATACACAGTGACGGAATACCTCTTATTGTGAAGTTAAAGTACACATCCTAACATTGAGAACTCTGTACTATAGCCTGATTTAGCATTGATTGTATGCAAACAAGTAGACAGTTGGTGGACGAAGAGACACTTGCCTATGAAATCTGGTCTTCAAAGCTTTACAATCCTCCCTGTGCTCTGTTCCCTGTACAGAGTAGGCAGAATAATTCATTTGACATTTGTAAGCTTGCACAATTATGACWTATGCAGAGGGGTAGGAGATCTGTCTTTAATGTGATTAATGTATTATATAAATCTTAAACTATTAAACAGTCATTTTTCTGTGACTCGGTATCCTGTTATTTGTTTGCATGCAAGTATAGTGTGTGAAGGCTCTCTAATGGAGGGATGTTGTAGTTTCATTCTTTCGTTTCATATTCTGTGGGAGATATACTGTAGCTTTGTAATTCAGATTTAGCTTCAGAGAAATTCTGACATTCAGGCTGCACAATAAATGGTACATGGTGACCGTATTTTTGCATGGAACATAATTGTTGGAGAGGGCAACAGAGCAAGATCATCCTATCTCGGCAGCGCCACATATAGCAACCTCTAACCAAACATTGAATTACTGCTGACAAGTGTACGCCAAATTTGTAATTGGAGATTTCCCTCATCTAAAAGCTCCACTCACTTCACCCATAGCCTTCTCTAATAGTAATCTTTCTTACAAAAAAAAAAGTCCTCGGAGTGGCTTGCATCTCCTGATAATATCTCTCAATTGTTAATTTAAATTCAAATGTTCTGTGCAGTTAATTAGTTGGATTAATTAACCAATGGCAAAATTGGCCTGGTTTAGAGTTTGGGTCTTTTTGTTTGTGATACATGGTTGATTTCAGATACATTGTTTCCCCAATCACTGCTTGCCCATGATCCCATTGTGATCATATCCTGCATTACACAGCTCTGGCTGTATGAGCAACAGCTACGTTTCATTATATACTACACTGCTCAAAAAAATWAAGGGAACACTTAAACAACACAATGTAACTCCAAGTCAATCACACTTCTGTGAAATCAAACTGTCCACTTAGGAAGCAACACTGATTGACAATAAATTTCACATGCTGTTGTGCAAATGGAATAGACAAAAGGTGAAAATTATAGGTAATTAGCAAGACATCTCCAATAAAGGAGTGGTTCTGCAGGTGGTGACCACAGACCACTTCTGTTCCTATGCTTCCTGGCTGATGTTTTGGTCACTTTTGAATGCTGGCGTGCTT
Source organism: Salvelinus sp. IW2-2015 (assembly GCF_002910315.2). NCBI lineage: Eukaryota > Metazoa > Chordata > Actinopteri > Salmoniformes > Salmonidae > Salvelinus > Salvelinus sp. IW2-2015. Next base: position 20,179,678 of record NC_036855.1, on the reverse strand, counting down.
TCACTCTAGTGGTAGCATGAGACGGTGTCTACAACCCACACAATGGCTCAGGTAGTGCAGCTCATCCAGGATGGCCATCAATGCGAGCTGTGGCAAGAAGGTTTGCTGTGTCTGTCAGCGTAGTGTCCAGAGCATGGAGGCGCTACCAGGAGACAGGCCAGTACATCAGGAGACGTGGAGGAGGCGTAGGAGGGCAACAACCCAGCAGCAGGACCGCTACCTCCGCTTTGTGCAAGGAGGAGCACTGCCAGAGCCCTGCAAAATGACCTCCAGCAGCCACAAATGTGCATGTATCAGCATATGGTCTCACAAGGGGTCTGAGGATCTCATCTCGGTACCTAATGGCAGTCAGGCTACCTCTGGCGAGCACATGGAGGGCTGTGCGCCCACAAAGAAATGCACCCCACATATGACTGACCCACCGCAAAACCGGTCATGCTGGAGGATGTTGCAGGCAGCAGAACGTTCTCCACGGCGTCTCCAGACTCTGTCACGTCTGTCACATGTGCGTGTGACTGCTTTCATCTGTGAAGAGCACAGGGCGCCAGTGGCGAATTTGCCAATCTTGGTGTTCTCTGGCAAATGCCAAACGTCCTGCACGGTGTTGGGCTGTAAGCACAACCCCACCTGTGGACGTGGCCCTCATACCACCCTCATGGAGTCTGTTTCTGACCGTTTGAGCAGACACATGCACATTTGTGGCCTGCTGGAGGTAATTTTGCAGGGCTCTGGCAGTGCTCCTCCTTGCACAAAGGCGGAGGTAGCGGTCCTGCTGCTGGGTTGTTGCCCTCCTCCACGTCTCCTGATGTACTCGCCTGTCTCCTGGTAGCGCCTCCATGCTCTGGACACTACGCTGACAGACACAGCAAACCTTCTTGCCACAGCTCGCATTGATGTGCCATCCTGGATGAGCTGCACTACCTGAGCCACTTGTGTGGGTTGTAGACACCGTCTCATGCTACCACTAGAGTGAAAGCACCGCCAGCATTCAAAAGTGACCAAAACATCAGCCAGGAAGCATAGGAACAGAAGTGGTCTGTGGTCACCACCTGCAGAACCACTCCTTTATTGGGGATGTCTTGCTAATTGCCTATAATTTCACCTTTTGTCTATTCCATTTGCACAACAGCATGTGAAATTATTGTCAATCAGTGTTGCTTCCTAAGTGGACAGTTTGATTTCACAGAAGTGTGATTGACTTGGAGTTACATTGTGTTGTTTAAGTGTTCCCTTTATTTTTTTGAGCAGTGTATATTTTTGTTTAAGTTTGATGCAAAAGATGCTTGCCGTTTTATTGTTTGAGGGATGAAGTGGAGAAAATGTGGACTTGGCTTCTCTGACGCAACTCTTGTTTCACGTTGATGTCAGATTGTTGCATGAGGATATAAACAGCCCTGGAGCCTGGCCCAGATGGCTCTGGAATAACAGATGATCAGTCCAGCGGGGCTTGTGCATGACTACTAGGGGAACCATGGAATGACATATCTCCCCTCACTCGCTCCACTATATTACCTTGAGTAGTTAAACGCTAAATATGTTAGGTCTATAGAAAACAATCCTGAGGTATCAAATCAAATCAAATTTTATTTGTCACATACACATGGTTAGCAGATGTTAATGCGAGTGTAGCGAAATGCTTGTGCTTCTAGTTCTGACAATGCAGTAATAACCAACAAGTAATCTAACCTAACAATTCCACAACTACTACCTTATACACACAAGTGTAAAGGGATAAAGAATATGTACATAAAGATATATGAATGAGTGATGGTACAGAACGGCATAGGCAAGATGCAGTAGATGGTATAGTGTACAGTTTATACATATGAGGAGAGTAATGTAGGGTATGTAAACATAAAGTGGCATAGTTTAAAGTGGCTAGTGATACATGTATTACATAAAGATGGCAAGATGCAGTGGATGATATACAGTACAGTATATACATATACATATGAGATGAGTAATATAGGGTATGTAAACATTATATTAAGTGGCATTGTTTAAAGTGGCTAGTGATACATTTTTACATAATTCCCATTATTAAAGTGGCTGGAGTTGAGTCAGTATGTTGGCAGCGGCCACTAAATGTTAGTGGTGGCTGTTTAACAGTCTGATGGCCTTGAGATAGACCTGTTGCACCCTCTACAACCATTGTGATTATTATTTGACCCTGCTGGTCATCAATAAACATCTTGAAGAACAATCTGGCCTTAATGGCCATTTACTTATCTCCACCCGGCACAGCCAGAAGAGGACTGGCCACCACTCAGCCTGGTTCCTCCCTGTGTTCCTGCCTTTCTAAGGAGTTTTCCTAACGGCCGTGCTTCTACATCTGCATTGCTTGCATTGCTTGCTGTTTGGGGTTTTAGGCTGGGTTTCTGTATAAGCACTTTGTGACATCTGCTGATGTAAAAAGGGCTTTATAAATATGTTTGATTGAAATTTGATTACCAGAATGTATCAATCTACACAGAGCGTACAAAATATTAGGAACACCTTCCTTTTGCACTCAGAAAAGCCTCAATTCGTCGGGGCATGGACTCTACAATGTTTTCAAATGCTTTCCACAGGGATGCTGGCCCATGTTGACTCCAACACACAGTTGTGTCAAGTTGGCTGGATGTCCTTTGGGTGGTGGACCATTCTTCATAAACACAGGAAACTGTTGAACGTGTGAAACCCAGCAACGTTGCAGTTCTTGACACTTTAACCGGTGTGCCTGACACCAAATACCATTCCCCGTTCAAAGACACTTAAATATTTTGTCTTGCCCATTCACCCTCTGAATGGCACACACACAATCCATGTCTCAAGGCTTAGCAATCCTTCTTGAACCTGTCACCTTCTCTTCATCTACACTGATTGAAGTGGATTCAACATCAATAAGGGATCATAGATTTCACCTGGATTCACCTGGTCAGTCTGTCATGGAAAGAGCCAGCCTGGTCTCATAGACTAGACATAACATAGTACATGTAAATCCAGGACACTCAAATTAATATATGTAATGTTTGGTATGGTTACATAAGACAGATGATTACTTAATGAAAGAACAAAAGTTCGGTGGTTGGTTGGAGTGAATGGGTGGGCTTATAATGCGAACATCCAGCAACCCAGAGGTTGCAAGTTCAAATCTCATCATGGACAACTTTTGCATTTTAGCTAATTAGCAACTTTTCAACCACTTCCTACCTTTTCACCAGTTTGCAACTACTTAGCATGTTAGCTAACCCTTCCCCTAACCTTAACCCTTTTTGCTAACTCTTCCCCTAACTCTTTAACCTGACTTCTAACCTTAACCCCTAGTCTAGCTAATGCTAGCTACCTAGCTCAATAGTGTTGGTCATGCAGCTCTGAACACAGTGACCTCTGATCAGGGTTAATTCAGACTCTCTTTTTGATGATTTCTTTTACAACTTGCTTGATATCAATAGTGTATCTCACCAGTCACTCTTTGAGAAAGACAGACACATTTATGCTGTATGGTAGGCATCCACTGTGCTCATTTACCTTTTGTAATGGACAATAGGCCTACCCAAACCATGGGATCTTAGGGCAATGGATGTTTACTTACTGTAGACTGGACATGCTTACTGCACTTGCCTTTTAACGACGTGGTAAATCAATAGTCTGGAAAGTAGAGGTGCATATAGCCGTGAAGCTGTATCAAAGAAAATATTTTATTATCATAGTGTAATATGCTATAAATCAGAGCTACATGAATGTGTTGGCTCTGGCCAATGGAATGGTCATTTAATGTGGCGTGCCGTCGCTCTCCTGCAGATGGCAGACGCATCATTCTCGACGACGGTCTCCTGAGCTGAGCTTAGACAAAGAACACCAGGGACCTATGGAACATTACCACATTAAACGTCTATGGACACATGAATGTCAGTTAATGTAAATTATATCCTTGAGAGTAAATGAGGATTATATATATATAATAAAACAAAAGCCATGGATAAAAAAAGTGTTATAAAGTTAAACTAAATTTGGAAATCCTCTTATTACCACTACTAATATTATTGTCTCTACTTATAGCTTTCATTTATTAATCAAACAAAACATTACTTTTGTTGTGTAGCCTCATGTTTTTTTTGTAGCCTACTTATTCAAGATTCTATCAAAGGATAGAAGAAAACTTATTACAATTAATGGACTACTGACAAAGACAAAAAGCTACTTAGTAAGTGTCCATAACATTAAAACCTGTATTTGGTCTTAAACCAAATTGATGCGAACCGCAGAAATGCTTTTAGTTTGGCCACAAGTGAATCCATCAATTGGCGCCACCTAATCTAATAGTAATAATGAAAGGTGTGCGTCCCCATTAATTTGGGCAGCTCACCATTAGCGTTGCACTCTCACAAAAATCACCACAGTATTTTCGAATGAATGCATATTACCATCACAAGCAGTACATTGAAATTACTGGGTGGACAGACAGAATCAATAATTATTTGCATACACATAGGCCTACATTTGTGGTCGACATGGTCTCGTAAGTCTCCCATATTCCTAACTACTTTTCATTCAAGCATTCAAATGGTCAAACGGTGGCACTGCGAAACTCCACATCTAACTCCATAGGTTTACATTTATAGATGTTTTAATCATAGCACACCACTGTCCAAATAAATTGGACAGTGTGTGTGTGCGGTTTCAAAATGGTAGCCATTAATATTTTTGTTAAAATGTTCAAAACCCCATATGCAAGGTTTTCATCCCCTCTTCTCTAATACTAATCTAACTTCTACATCTGGAGATGTAGTGAAGAGAAATTGAATAAGCAATAGGCCCACGATGAGAAGTAGGCAGGTGATCATGAGGAATCCTTTCGCTGAGGAGAAAACAGCAAAAGGCAGCGGCAAATCAATTAAATGAAAGGGGAACCTAGATGTCAAAATGTCAAATGCACATTAAAACCTAAATGAAATAGCCAGGAGGATGCTTGGAGACGAGCAGATTAAAACTCAGGAGGATACAGTCTCTGTGCCTGAGGTGATAACAGACATAAATAATAAAACTCAGCTTTCTTCTCTGAGATAATTCCCACCCAAACTATACAGACTGGGAATGTATCGGTGATGGAGATCTCCCACTGGTATGATAAAATCAAATCAAATGTTATTTGTCACATGCTCTTGTAGATAACCAGTGTAGACTAACAGTGAAATGCTTACTTATGGGTCCATTTCCAACAATGCAGAGTTAAAGATTATGTTTAAAAAATATATATATAGAAATAGTGACACAAGGAATAAAAATGTACAGTGAATAAATATTCAAATAAGTAAAAATAACATGGCTATACTGTATATAGGGAGTAGAAAATAACATGGCTATATACAGGGAGTACCAGTACTGAGTCGATGTGCAGGGGTACGAGGTTAATTGAGGTATCTATGTACTGTACATATAGGTAGGGGTAAGTGACTAGGCAACAGGATAGATCATAGTCAGTAGCAGCAGTGTACAATATGTGCTGAGGGTGAAATTGTGTGGCGTCAGTATGTGTGTGTGTATAGAGACCAGTGTGTATGCATGGACCATGATAGAGCCTTAGTGATGTGGATACAGTCGAAAGCTCACCACTGTCTCATGTCAATAGACTCAATCGTGGTACATACTAATTCACTACTAAATCATGACAGAACCGGTGGTATTGATGCATAATATTTTTTATTTATTTCAACATGATCAAGAAAATAATTAAAACGTATAGTATGAGTGGTTCAAGTTCATGTTGAAATAAAGCTGGAGCCTATATAACTTAGAAGTTCAATGTCTGATACACTATATATACACACACACAAAAGTATGTGGACACCCCCTTCAAATTAGTGGATTTGGCCATTTCAGCCACACTAGTTGCTGACAGGTGTATAAAATTGAGCACACAGCCATGCAATCTCCATAGACAAACATTGGCAGTAGAATGGCCCATACTGAAGAACTCAGTGACTTAATGTGGCAGTGTCATAGGATGCCACCTTTCCAACAAGTCAGTTTTCTGCCCTGCTAGAGCTGCCCGGTCAACTTTAAGTGCCATTATTGTGAAGTTTAAATGTCTAGGAGCAAGAGAGGCTCAGATGCAAAACGGTAGGCCAAACAAGCTCACAGAATGGGACCGCCCTGTGCTGAAGCGCATAAAAATTCTGTCCTCGGTTGCAAAAACTCACTACAGAGTTCCAAACTGCCTCTTGAAGCAACGTCAGCACAATAACTGTTTGTTGGGAGCTTCATGAAATGGGTTTCTATGGCGAGCAGCCACACACAAGCCTAAGATCACCATGCGCAATGCCAAGCGTTGGCTGGAGTGGTGTAAATCTTGCCATTGGACTCTCTGGAGTGATGTATCACGATTCACCATCTGGCAGTTAGACGGACAAATCTGGGTTTGGCCATTGCCAGGAGAACACTACCTGCCCAAATCATAGTGCCAACTGTAAAGTTTGGTGGAGGAGGAATAAAGATCTGGGGCTGTTTTTCATGGTTTGCGCTTAGTTCCAGTGAAGGGAAATCTTATGACATTCTAGACTATTCTGTGCTTCCAACTTTGTGGCAACAGTTTGGGGTTATTCCCTTTCCTGACAATGCCCCCATGCACCAAGCGAGGTCAATACAGAAATGGTTTGTCAAGATCGTTGTGGAAAAACTTGACTGGCCTTCAAAGCCCTGACCTCAACCCCATCGAACACCTTTGGGATGAATTTGAATGCCATCTTCGAGCCAGGCCTAATCGCCCAACATCAGTGCCCGGCCTCACTAATGCTCGTAGCTGAATGGAAGTAAGTCCCTGCAGCAATGTTCCAACATCTAGTGGACCGCCTTCCCAGAAGAGTGGAGGCTGTTATCACAGCAAAATGGGTTGCATAATTTTGGAATAAGATGTTCAACGAGCAGGTGTTCACATACTTTGTCATGTAGTGTAGGTTCCTTTGTGCACTGAATAGTATTAGGCATTGTGTCAATTACAGCTGTCCGTGTGGTTAGAGCATAGTGAAACTTCAAAGTTGCACTTAACTTAGTTTCTAAAGCAAGCTTCCTATGCATGTGTAATCACCCATGGAAACAAGAATTAGATGCACTTAGCCAGCATTATGTTAATGAAAACAAACAAAATTACCCTTTGGACTTGACAATTAAAAGGTGCCCAAATCCCTTTTTCATACATAGCATTCACATAAATGGCAACAGTAAGGTGCTGCCATTACTGTACTTTCCTTTGTTCTTGCAATTAAGCAGCATAGTTAGGGAGACAAAAATCCCCTGGAGAGAGAGACCACAAGGCATTTCCTGAAGCATTTCATACATTTCTGATGCTTCTAAATGAATTGAACTGATGTTTGAGAAAAACTCTTGTTTGTAACAATATACAGTTGTGAATAATGTGTGTCAAAAAACAGTTTCTTTGGATCCCAGGCCAACACAGACAAATGTAAGGTTAAGGGTTTGTAATGTAACACGTCTGGGTTCACACCAACCATACATTCAGTCCCAGATATAGTCCATGTTGCTGGAGGGTTGTTAAACTGGCCACCACCACCACCCTTCGGTCTCATCTGCAGTTGGTTAGTGGTTAGTTTGTTCGTCGGTAGTCACTTGGCAGTCGTTCCTCATCGTCGATTGTCATAAAGCATCTGTGGCACCCAGCCAATGGTCCAGTCCAGTGCAGGCGACAGAGGGGGGAGAAGAAGACATGCATGAGCAGGGAGCCATTCTGAGCAGACGTATTCGACCACGCTCACATGTATGAGCACCCTTTGGTTGCAAGGTCATCGCCGTGTGGCGCTGATGACAGCCGTTTTGACGTGGTCTTCCTCTAGCAACTCCAGAGTGAACTGGAAGCTTCCTTTTAAGGAGCCCAGATAGCTTGTTAGATGATCAGGCTCAGGTGTGGCAGACCTGGGACAACTCCCGTCTCCAAGGAGACCAGCCAAGGGGGAGTTTCCAATTGGGGGCTGGTCTCCAATTGGGGGGAAAACAAGGGAAGGGAACACATGATGTGTGTGTGTGTGTGTGTGTGTGTGTGTGTGTGTGTGTGTGTGTGTGTGTGTGTGTGTGTGTGTGTGTGTGTGTGTGTGTGTTCAGTCAAAAAGTGATACTTCTTTTTGTTTTACATACTGTACCATTAATCAGTTACATAAACTAGGCATAGTCCCACAATACTGTCACTATCAGCCTAAGTGCTACATACTATTTTAAACTGAATCATTTACACAAAAACATCAGCTACTGCGGCACACATGCTGTCCAGCAGGACATAGTGACAATGACTGGCCCTCAGAGTGAGTATGATCTGACAGAGCATGTGATGCTGCTACGGATTATGTTGATCTCTGTCAGGTTGGATATCACGGATCAGTTCAGAGCTGGAGCACGGACTTGACTGGGAGCATCAAATTGGTTAGATGATCACCTCACCCACACTCACTGAGGAGGGCTTGGGTACTGCCCCTGTACTTGTGTGGCCTGCTTTGGATATGCTGTCCTTTAGCAACAGGTGATGGGCTTTTCTGGGTGGTGTCTGTGTCATTGGCCTCTGGTATGAGACGACGACTGGCTCTCATGACCCGGGGAGGACTGGCTGGCAACATGCCTGATCTGATTCCACGCTTCAAGATTGCTTCAATCACGTGGATTGGGATATGTTCCGCACTGCGTCAAACAACATTGACAAATACGCTGATTCAGTGAGCGAGTTTATTAGCAAGTGCATCGGCGATGTCGTACCCACAGCAACTATTAAAACATTCCCAAACCAGAAACCGTGGATTGATGGCAGCATTCGCGCGAAACTGAAAGCGCGAACCACTGCTTTTAACCAGGGCAAGGTGACCGGAAACATGACCGAATACAAACAGTGTAGCTATTCCCTACGCAAGGCAATCAAACAAGCTAAGCGTCAGTATAGAGACAAAGTAGAGTCGCAATTCAACGGCTCAGACACAAGATGTATGTGGCAGGGTCTACAGTCAATCACGGATTACAAAAAGAAAACCAGCCCCGTCGCGGACCAGGATGTCTTGCTCCCAGACAGACTAAACAACTTCTTTGCTCCCTTTGAGGACAATACAGTGCCACTGATACGGCCCGCTACCAAAACCTGTGGACTTTCCTTCACTGCAGCCGACGTGAGTAAAACATTTAAACGTGTTAACCCTCTCAAGGATGCAGGCCCAGACGGCATCCCCAGCCGCGTCCTCAGAGCATGCGCAGACCAGCTGGCTGGTGTGTTTACGGACATATTCAATCAATCCTTATCCCAGTCTGCTGTTCCCACATGCTTCAAGAGGGCCACCATTGTTCCTGTTCCAAGAAAGCTAAGGTACTGAGCTAAACGACTACCGCCCCGTAGCACTCACTTTCCGTCATCATGAAGTGCTTTGAGAGACTAGTCAAGGACCAATCACCTCCACCCTACCTGACACCCTAGACCCACTCCAATTTGCTTACCGCCCCAATAGGTCCAACAGACGACGCAATCGCAACCACACGGCCACTGCCCTAACCCATCTGGACAAGAGGAATACCTATGTGAGAATGCTGTTCATCAACTACAGCTCAACATTTGACACCATGGTACCCTCCAAACTCGTCATCAAGCTCGAGACCCTGGGTCTCGACCCCGCCCTGTGCAACTGGGTACTGGACTTCCTGACGGCCGCCCCCAGGTGGTGAGGGTAGGTAACAACATCTCCACCCGCTGATCCTCAACACTGGGGCCCCACAAGGGTGCATTCTGAGCCCTCTCCTGTACTCCCTGTTCACCCACGACTGCGTGGCCATGCACGCCTCCAACTCAATCATCAAGTTGCATACGACACTACAGTGGTAGGCTTGATTACAACAATGACGAGACGGCCTACAGGGAGGAGGTGAGGGCCCTCGGAGTGTGGTGTCAGGAAAATACCTCACACTCAACGTCAACAAAACAAGGAGATGATTGTGGACTTCAGGAAACAGCAGAGGGAGCACCCCCCTATCACATCGACGGGACAGTAGTGGAGAGGTGTAGTAAGTTTTAAGTTCCTCGGTGTACACATCACGGACAAACTGAATTTGTCCACTCACACAGACAGCATGGTGAAGAAGGCGCAGCAGCGCCTCTTCAACCTCAGGAGGCTGAAGAAATTCGGCTTGTCACCAAAAGCACTCACAAACTTTTACAGATGCACAATCGAGAGCATCCTGTCGGGCTGTATCACCGCTGGTAAGCCAACTGCACCGCCCGCAACCACAGGGCTCTCCAGAGGGTGGTGCGGTCTGCCCAACTTATCACTGGGGGCAACTACCTGCACTCCAGGACACCTAAGCACTCGATGTCACAGGAAGGCCAACAGATCATCAAGGACAACAACCACCCGAGCCACTGCCTGTTCACCCCGCTATCATCCAGAAGGCGAGGTCAGTACAGGTGCATCAAAGCTGGGACTGAGAGACTGAAAAACAGCTTCTATCTCAAAGCCATCAGACTGTTAAATAGCCATCACCGCACATTAGAGGCTGCGCATACTGTATCTTAGTCTATGCCGCTCTGACATTGCTCGTCCATATATTTATATATTGTTAATTTCCATTCCTTTACTTAATTTGTGTGTATTGTCGTGAAATTGTTAGAATTACTTGTTAGATATTTTTGTATTTGTATTTATTATGGATCCCCATTAGCTGCTGCCAAAGCAGCAGCTACCTTCCTGGGGTCCAGCAAAATTAAGGCAGTTTATACAATTTTAAAACATTACAATACATTCACAAATTTCCAAACACACTGTGTGCCCTCAGGCCCTACAACACCACTACCACATATCTACAGTACTAAATCCATGTGTATGTATAGTCCGTATGTTATCGTATGTGTGTGTGTGTGTGTGTTTCTAGCTGCAACAGTTTTAGCTGCATTGTTGCAGCTAGAAACACAAGCATTTTGCTACACCTGCAATAATCTGAAAACTTGTGTATGTGACCAATACAATTTCATTTGATTTATACTGTACAGTGAAAAGCATGAGGTGGATTAAGCTCTCCCAAAAAAGGTGGAAATGGATCCATTTTGAGAGAGAAGCACAATGCCCCTTGCCACTAACTGTGATTTGGCTTTATAACAGTCCACTTAACACTGAGCTGGGATCACTTACTGGGATGTAATTTGAGTGACACCTCTGGAGGAGAGAGTTTATTTGCCCATTGGCCGCAGCTCCCCGTCTACAAAAAGGAACAATGGCCTGGGCTTCCCATCATTGCGGTTACCAGAGGGAACTGCTGTTGAGGAAGACACACATCTTATCAAATTATAATACATCAGGATCAATTTACTTTTTCAATATAATAATGTTTTGTGTACAGTATGTTTCTATTTTGTAAAGGTATTTGAACTGAAGATATATACAGTGAAGTAATCAACTACTGAATCAATTAATATACACTGCTCAAAAAAATAAAGGGAACACTTAAACACACAATGTAACTCCAATCAATCACACTTCTGTGAAATCAAACTGTCCACTTAGGAAGCAACACTGATTGACAATAAATTTCACATGCTGTTGTGCAAATGGAATAGACAAAAGGTGGAATTATAGGCAATTAGCAAGACACCCCCAAAAAAGGAGTGATTCTGCAGGTGGTGACCACAGACCACTTCTCAGTTCCTATGCTTCCTGGCTGATGTTTTGGTCACTTTGAATGCTGGCGGTGCTCTCACCTAGTGGTAGCATGAGACGGTGTCTACAACCCACACAAGTGGCTCAGGTAGTGCAGTTCATCCAGGATGGCACATCAATGCGAGCTGTGGCAAAAAGGTTTGCTGTGTCTGTCAGCGTAGTGTCCAGGGCATGGAGGCGCATACAGGAGACAGGCCAGTACATCAGGAGACGTGGAGGAGGCTGTAGGAGGGCAACAACCCAGCAGCAGGACCGCTACCTCCGCCTTTGTGCAAGGAGGTGCACTGCCAGCTGCGCCTGCGTGCGTGCGTGCGTGCGTGCGTGCGTGCGTGCGTGCGTGCGTGCGTGCGTGCGTGTGCATCTCTCTGTGTCTCTCTCTCTTTCTGTGTCAATACTGTATGACCTCGGTCTATGACAGGCAATGACGCAGTAACCATGGGAGTGTCTCTCACTTTCTCTCTTCCTGCAGCACACCTCTTTCACTCCATCACTCTGTCACCAACGATCCTCTGCTACCCCACAGAGGAGTCCACAATGCTATATATTAATTAAGTGTTTCAGAAATAATAATAATAACAATAAAGAAATCCCTCCCTCTCTTCCTCCACCCCTAGACAACACTAAGAAGTGTGTGAGAGAATACAGGGGAGAGCTTCTCCTCTCTGGAATCTAATATCCCGATGTTACATGGTGCAGCCTAAACTGATAAATTGCAGATTAAATGACGGTCACAGTTCACTTCATCCTCCACCCTACACCACACTCCCCTTCATTTCACACGTTTCTGCTATTCGCTTCCTTCTTGGCCTGTCAATTCTGCCTAATCGTGAGAGGCACTAAAACACTAGGCCCTGACAGAGCAGGATCAAGAATGATGAACATCTTTCACTGGTAAAAAAACTCCAGCTCCTAACTCCAGCTCCTAAGGCTTGCATTACTTATGCAGAAATCAGCGGTGTGCCAGCACACAGGAATTATGCCTGCTGACGGAATATACATGAGGTACATATTGTGAGGCTGGAGCAGCCTTGACAAGGTATAGTTATAGTAGGCAATGGTGACCCCGAACACACAACGGACACAGCGGCTTATTAAAGACCTATACATCCATGTCAATATTCCATTCTTTAGGGTTGTGTCCATGCATACCCATGCATTTTGCCTTCATGCCATTTCACATAACCATCTGTGGTATTTATCGTATGTACACTACCTATACACCACACTTTTTCCTCTAGCTTTAGGATTTGATGATCCTTAAAACCTTTGTAATTTCCCACGTTATTATATTACAGTATTTATAATAAACCAGCTGACAAAAATGTAAGATAAATCCAGTAAATATTTTTCGCACCTCTATACGTAGGTAATTATTTATATATTTTTTAGGGAGGGCAACAAGCCCATCTAACCCTTTGAAAACAAAGAAAGAAGTCATTAAAAACCTAACTGCATGCCATTAATGTCTGCTATGGAAATATTTGTAATGTATATTATAATTCTCTGAATAAATTAGAGGAATATTCATTTCCATGTAAATGTATTCAAGGCTAAGGAAGAGAGTGTGGGGGGGTGCACATTATGAATCATTTTTGTATTGCAGCCCTCATTTCTACATCAAGCTCTTGCCTTATTGCCTTGTCATTAAATGCTAAAATAATGGTGAACTCATGGTTTCTCCATCCTAATTGCCCCTACCGTACAATTGCATTCTCAAGACAATAATGATGCAGTGTGCCAGTAGCATGTGTCTGCCTATTAATGAGAGCATATTTCTAACTGAGGAATGACAATTTATTTGGAGTTCAATTCCCTGTGTTTACGAGGCAGAGTGGCTCCTCTCAGTCTCTCTCTTTCTTCTTTGTTCACATATTGTTTGATGCCTTTGAGGAGACAGAAAAACAACTGAGCTCATTGAAACTTCACATATCTGGAGGAACCTGGGATTTCTGCATGTCGCTACTAATCTAAATATGGGCTGAAAATCAAAGAGAAAAAAATGCTAATTAATAAAAAGTTGGGAGGGGTTAAGAGCACGCTACTCTAATAAAATGCAACTCCAGGCTTAATTGCATGGCTTTACAAGGAGCACAGCGTGCATTTCAAAGGGAAGTCTATACATGGGTCTATTTAAAATCAGATTAGTAATTTATTTTTCTCTCTATTGAAATCTGATCCCAGCAGAGATCCCTCTCTTGGATGCTCCACATTCAGCAAACTTTCTCTTCATTACCTTTCAGTTGCAGCCAGATCACTATCCTCTAACACCACCTGCAATACAAACCAACACACCCAGTTCCAACATGCAAGCAGTGAAAGCTTGATATGTATCCCTTAGTATCTTTAACATGTTTTACAGGCCACTCGCATGCCTCAAAGGTTTACAGACCCAGCGGGGAAAAAACGAGACCCCCCCTCCCTTTGCCCTCAGAACAGCCTAAATTTGTCCTGGGCATGGACTCTACAAGGTGTCGAAAGCTTTGGTCTGGGTTGACTCCAATGCCTCCCACAGTTGTGTCAAGTTGGCTGGATGTCCTTTTGGTGGTGGACTATTCTTGATACACATAGGAAACTGTTGAACATGAAAACCCCAGCAGCGTTGCAGTTCTTGACGTTCCAGTTCTTGGCCCTGTGTCTGGCACCTACTACCCTACTCTGTTCAAAAGCACATACAGTGCATTCAGAAAGTATTCAGACCCCATTCACTTTTTCTACATTTTGTTAAAACTTCTTAGGGATAGCCCCCTTTATTCAATTTTCGCTTAAATGACATACCCAAATCTAACTGCCTGTAGCTCAGGCCCTGAAGCAAGGATATTACCATTTGAAAGGAAACACTTTGAAGTTTGTGGAAATGTGAATTGAATGTAGGAGAATATAACACAATAGATCTGGTAGAAGAAAATACAAAGAAAAAAACGACCGTTTTATTTTCTACCACCGTCTTTGAAATGCAACAGAAAGGTCCCACTTCCAGCCATCACTCTGGTTGTAATTCCGTTGGTGTCCACAAGATGGAAGCAATGTATGTGAATCGTTTCAGATGGATAACTTGAAGTATGAGCGAACTACATGACATTTAGTCTGAAGTCACCCAGGTACATTTGGGCAAATCGTGAAGGAGACATTTGCATTCATATTACATTTTTCTGCAAGAATATCGTCAAATCTGTATACTTGACTTTGATTTAGCTTTTCCAGTATTAGTAGCCATATTATAAATTCAACATTTGCAAAACAACTAGTTTTCATAACTTCATAACTCTGAATATTCTTATATTTTTTGTCCAAAAGGAAAAGGCATGCTGTCGGTACAAGGTTAGTAGCTACATTTTACGAAAGATACAGGGTTTCCAAATACTCCATAAAGCCCAGCTCATTGGCTATCTATCTAGCTTTGTTTGACCCCGATTGGTGATTATTTGACAAAGTTAGAGTCGTTCACGTGAAGACCGCCTACGTCATCGGTTGCCATGTGGCGTCGCTCTCTGACCAATATGGTGTTCTATAGATATACTATACCCTTAAATATAGTGAAGTCTGGTTACATTTAGGATCTCTGAGGAATACATACAAACGTGATTTGACTGGTTGAAACAACGTTTAGTGTTAGATTTTCACAGATTCCTTTCTTTGCAAATTGAACGAGTGGAAATAGAAAATCGATTGTGCATGCTATATGGACCTTTTTAGGATATGAAAAACACTTCATGTTATCTCTGGGACCCTTTGGATAACAAATCAGAGCAATATTTCAGAAGTAAGTGAATACCCCCCTGAAATGGCAAAAATGAATGGGAACTTATTGGCACAGTACGAAACATATACACGATGTACAATACCACTTAAATGGATGGCATTTCATTCAAAACTTATTGCAAATGTCATATGGCAAATGCCAAGTGTCACACAGCAAAAATCCAATAGATGCGAGCACGCTCCACAGTAAATTTTCATATTGCAAATGCACATCAAGTCAAGACCCAAGGGTCAAATTTTGAAAATTAGAAAAAAAAATGAAACTTATCAGCCCCTTAAAAAAGTGCTTTCTGGATCGTTTTCAAAATTCGTTTGATTTTTTTTGGTCAATTATACATGTATAAGAACTGTAGAACATACTTTTGTCATATTTTATTGTCATATTTTTTTTTACTTGCCGATAAGGCACATGTTTTGTCCATTTGCAGTATGATTTCATAGGAAGTCAAAAGTCGAAGTCAAAAGTCAGTGAACCATTGCCAAATGCCATAAGAAATGTCCAAATGCAATATGAAAGTATTGAAAGTGCCAAATCAGGATGTTTTGCCATTTGCAATATGATACATAGGAAGTCAAAAGTTGAAGTCAAAAGTCAGTGAACCATATCCAAATGGCATTATACTGCCCAAATGATATATAGCACTATGTTAAGCCATGAATCAACCTAGATGTCTATTTGTCATGTATGATGAGGAGAAGTGGGACACTTGTTTTTTAATGATTTTTTGAAAAATGTCCAAAATGACCAGGGGCCCCTTATTGGATGGGCACGGGTGGGGGTGCTCCCTACCCAACTGTAGACCCTTGCTCCCCCCTAAAGGCATTAAAAACCATTTTAAAATGTGCTCCTGGTAACCCATTCAATCACCAGGTGCACAACTGTCCATTTGAAATATGTTTCAATGGGCATTTACCATCACGAATTTGACATGCTCAAAAATACTGCAGAAATGAGAAATTGACTGGCCCGATGAACTCGGGATGGCCGGGCAGTGATCTGTTTCCTCTCCATCACTCGTTGGTGTTGATTTCAGAATGTTCAATTTGGTGATGATCTATCACTGTTTAAACATATTGCAAATGTCAGCCAGCAAGTCAGCGTCCATCAGTCAATTAGATATCATTCTGATACCAAACTGATACCATCTGACACCAAACCCACTTTTTTCAATTCGTTTAGAAGCCAACTATCACATATTTCAGAGCAGGCCCATAATTCACAGTGCCTTCAGTTTAAACCATAATAAAACGTAACACGCGTATTTACGTACTAGCTGCGGGTCCAGTTCTGACATTATGTGTAGGCCTATGTGAGGCGACCCGAATCCCGAGTTTCGGCTCGATAGGTCATTCGGTGCCGAGCAATGACCTTAATTGGTGCTGAAAATCCATTTTTTTCCGTGTTGCTACGGGGTCATTGAATGAGCTATCGGACAGAAATGTTGGGGTCCGTCTCTAGGGCCGAGGCGGTTTCAATGCACCTAATCTTGCGACTCTGGGACTTTTTCAAATGTAGTCATTTTTGTGATGGTCAAAATGAATTGAAGTTATTGCAAATGTACGAGGCTGTTTCTCGGTCTGAGAACCTTCTGAGCCAAATACCTCACCGTGTACTATCAACTTGAGCTCTAGAACAGGTTTCTAAAGTTTCAGAGCTTTAGGTCTGAAGGTTCTTTGATAGTTCGAACAAAGGTAATTATTGCAGGCTCTGTGTGTCTCTAAGCACCACACTGTGTCACTCCATCCTTGCTGTGTGTGTGTGAGAGTTTTTCTTGGAAATCTGATGGGAGACATTACTGATTTACAGTTCCTGAGGTTGCCTAATCACACATATGAAGTTTTGGAATGATGTGACTTTTTTAACCCTTCGAAACAGCCTATGTGACCCCAATTTAAGAGACTTCCGGTTGGCACAGGAAGCTGAAAGTAAACACATATCTTCATTGGGGTAGGCTTTTACAGAATATTGAGTTTAAAGTCTTTATGTTAAGAATTGACTGATTTACACAGGGTTGAATGCAGTGTTTTCACAAACTGCAGGTTTGGTACATCAAAACACCTTTAGGGTGAATTTAACCACTTCCGGTTGCTCCAGGAAGCTTAGAATCAACACAGGTAGACCTCATAGTGGCTTGATGAATTTGCATCGAAGACAGGTTCATTTTTTATTTTTTTTTTATTTCACCTTTATTTAACCAGATAGGCAAGTTGAGAACAAGTTCTCATTTACAATTGCGACCTGGCCAAGATAAAGCAAAGCAGTTCGAACATACAACAACACAGATTACACATGGAGTAAAGCAAACATACAGTCAATAATACAGTAGAAAAATAAGTCTATATACAATGTGAGCAAATGAGGTGAGAAAGGAGGTAGGTAGGAGGTAAAGGTAAAGCAAAAAAAAGGCCATGGTGGCGAAGTATATACAATATAGCAGGTAAAACACTGGAATGGTAGATTTGCAGTGGAAGAATGTGCAAAGCAGAGATAGAAATAATGGGGTGCAAAGGAGCAAAATAAATAAATAAATACAGTAGGGGAGGAGGTAGTTGCTTGGGCTAAATTATAGATGGGCTATGTACAGGTGCAGTATCTGTGAGCCGCTCTGACAGCTGCTGGATTGTTACGATCGCTAACCTTTGCTACTGGTAAACGGCTTGTGTTAAGCTAATATAATGCTAAATTGTGTTTTCGCTGTAAAACACTTAAAAAATCTGAAATATTGGCTGGATTCACAAGATGTTGGTCTTTCATTTGCTGTACGCTGTGTATTTTTCAGAAATGTTTTATGATGAGTATTTCGTATTTGACGTTGGTCTCTGTATTATTCTGGCTGCTTCGGCACTATTTCAGATTGCAGCTGCAATGTAGAACTGTGATTTATACCTGAAATATGCAAATCTTTCTAAAAAAACATATGCTATACAATAAATATGTTATCAGACTGTCATCTGATGAGTTGTTTCTTGGTTGTGGCTATATATATCTTTATTTGGTCGAAATTGTGATAGCTACCTATGCAGAAAAAAATGGTGGAAAAAGAAAGTTGTGTCTTTTGCTATCGTGGTTAGCTAATAGATTTACATATTGTGTCTTCCCTGTAAAACATAAAAAAATCAGAAATGATGGCTGGATTCACAAGATGTGTATCTTTCATCTGGTGTCTTGGACTTGTGATTTAATGATATTTAGATGCTAGTATTTACTTGTGACGCTATGCTAGGCTATGCTAGTCAGCTTTTTTACTGTGGGGTGCTCCCGGATCCGGGATTGGGACCAATTAGAAGTTTAAACTTCTTGATGCACGGATCCCTTTAGCAGGATCATTTTCGTAAACAACCGCTGAATTGCAGAGCGCCAAATAAAATAAAAAATAGTACAAATATTTATTTCATTAAATCACAAGTGAAATATACCAAAACACAGCTTAGCTTGTTGTTAATCCACCTATCGTGTCAGATTTTGAAAATATGCTTTACAGCGAAAGCAATCCAAGCGTTTGTGAGTTTATCGATCACTAGACAAACAGATAGAACACCTAGCAGCCATGTAGAATGGTCACGAAAGCCAGTAAAGCAATACAATTAATCGCTTACCTTTGATGATCTTCGGATGTTTGCACTCACGAGACTCCCAGTTACACAATAAATGTTCCTTTTGTTCGATAAAGATTTTTTTATATCAAAATACCTCCATTTGTTTTGCGCGTTATGTTCAATATTTCACAGCCTAGGCAAGTCATCAAGGCTTGACGGAAATTCCATATAGTATCCGTAAAGGTCGTAAAAACATGTCAAACGTTTTTAATAATCAATCCTCAGGTTGTTTTTAACATCAATAATCTATAATATTTCAACCGGACTGTAAACTATTCAATACTGGAGAGAAAGAAAATGTCGAGCAACGAGTGTCTGGCGCTACAACAATGGAGGGACATCCGCCTATCCACTGACGCGTTTTGATAAATCTCGCTCATTTTTCAAAATAAAAGCTTGAAACTATGTCGAAAACTGTCACGCCATGAGGAAGCCACAGGAAAAGGAATCTCGTTGATATCCCTTTAAATGGACAAAAGGCAAGCAATGGAACAGTGATTTTTCTAAATAGAAGTTACATCCGGGTTGGATTTCCTCAGGTTTTTGCCTGCAAAATCAGTTCTGTTATACTCACAGACAACATTTTGACAGTTTTGGAAACATTAGAGTGTTTTCTATCCTACTCTGTCAATATGCATATTCTAGCATCTGGATCTGAGAAATAGGCAGCTTACAATGGGAACGTTATTTTTCCAAACATAAAAAGTTCTCCCTAGCTTCAAGAGGTTAAAGCTAGTGAGGGACACAAGTGTTTCCAGTTTCAGAGATTTTTGTAGTTCGTTCCAGTCATTGCAGCAGAGAACTGGAAGGAGAGCCGGCCAAAGGAAGAATTGGTTTTGGGGGTGACCAGAGAGATATACCTGCTGGAGCGCGTGCTACAGGTGGGTGCTGCTATGGTGACCAGCGAGCTGAGATAATGGGGGACTTTCACTAGCAGGGTCTTGTAGATGACCTGGAGCCAGTGGGTTTGGCGACGAGTATGAAGCGAGGGCCAGCCAACGAGAGCGTACAGGTCGCAGTGGTGGTATATGGGGCTTTGGTGACAAAACGGATGGCACTGTGATAGACTGCATCCAATTTATTGAGTAGGGTATTGGAGGCTATTTTGTAAATGACATTGCCGAAGTCGAGGATCGGTAGGATGGTCAGTTTTTACAAGGGTATGTTTGGCAGCATGAGTGAATGATGCTTTGTTGCGAAATAGGAAGCCAATTCTAGATTTAACTTTGGATTGGAGATGTTTGATGTGAGTCTGGAAGGAGAGTTTACAGTCTAATATATATTATTATCCACATATTCTAAGTCAGAACCGTCCAGAGTAGTGATGTTGGACAGGCGGGCAGGTGCGGGCAGCGATCGGTTGAAGAGCATGCATTTAGATTTACTTGTATTTAAGAGCAATTGGAGGCCACGGAAGGAGAGTTGTATGGCATTGAAGCTCGTCTGGAGGGTGGTTAACACAGTGTCCAAAGAAGGGCCAGAAGTATACAGAATGGTGTCGTCTGCGTAGAGGTGGATCAGAGACTCACCAGCTCATATGTTCATAAGGCATTCATAACCCACATAGGCCTCAGGTTGAATTTAGGGGAGCAGGCAATGTATTACTATGGGGAGAGAAGTCATTGCAAACTGTTTGATGTAAACACCTTCTTTTCACTGTTAAGGGTTAATGCCACACGGTCAAGGTTAGGCTTGTACAGATCGGGAGGACCTCAGGAACGTTCCTGAGGTCGAATTGTGCTTCTAACCCTAACGGTTCTCCCGCTGTCACCCAAAAGCACCTGCAATTTCGGGCCAGGGTTCATTATGAGCCTACTTATTTTCACGGTCGCTGCGCTCAGACCGAGCGAGCTACGGTCAAGCGGGGCATCTCTTTGAACTCGGCACAGCCTAGAGATTATGGTAATGCCATTGCAGGCTCTGTGTGTCTTTAAGCCCCGCACTGTGTCACTCCATCATTGCTGTGTGTGTGTGTGTGTGTGAGAGAGTTTTTTCTTTGACATCTATTGGGAGAAATTACTGATTTACAGTTCATGAGGGTTGCCTAACCACACATATGAAGTTTTGGAAACATCTGACCTTTTTAACCCTTCGAAAGTGCCCCTATCACCCCAATTTAAGACACTTCCGGTTGACACAGGAAGCTGAACGTGAACCCATATTCTCCTTGGGGTAGGCTCTTACAGAATATTGAGTTTTAAGTCTTTACGTTAAGAACTGACTTATTTACAGAGGGAATGAGTGTGTGTTATTTAATAAAATCACATAAAATCACAGAAATCACGTAGAGCTCCGAAACCCACCTTAACGGATTCGTCTGAACATGCCGCAACTGGATCTGTAACTTTTGTGAACATTTTTTTATTTTATTTGACCATCACCAATTGTACATTGTACGATTTCTCGTAAATTACGATAGATAAATGGCTGGTTATTTTTGTACTTTGACGTGAAGCGGTCAAATTAGCGCTCTATTTTTGTTTTTGACCTTTAATCCCAGATAAATGGCCTTAACTCAAAAAGCGTTGAGGCCTCGATGCCATCTTGTTTCTGGGCTAACAGCCCATTAGTCCAAACCTATGCTCACCAATTTTCGTCTTCGAAGTCTTTTCCGTTTAGGAGAAATGGCCATGTCGTGATTGATGATGTTTTGTACATTTGCAATAAGATTCCATTCGCCGTCTGGTAGAATTTACCTGGACAGCGGAAAAATGACCAAATTGTGAAAATTTTATAAAACGAAAACCGAATGTCCAAGAGACTTCGTTCGATGACTTCCTGGAAGATCTGGCCCTGGTGCACGGCACGCGGACGTCTCGTAAGGGACCGTACATTTGCAATATGGAGATTCTCATCGATCATACAGCAAATGCCGAAAAGTGCCCTTCATGTATGTAAGTACAAATTTCACCTTCAAAGTGTTTTGTTGTTAGGAGCTCTCCTCAAACAATAGCATGGCATTTTTTCTCTCTCGCAGTAATAGCTACTGTACATTGGATAGTGCAGTAATATTAACAAGAATTTAAGCTTTCAGCTGATACAAGACACTTATATGTACCGACATTTCTTGTTTCTCTAAAATCTGCGATCGTGACACAAGGCGCTGCATGATTTCCAACTGTCCGGTTGATGGGACGCCTATCCCTTAAGTTAAAGCCTTATTCTAAACATTAAAAGAAAATCTCTCATCAATCTACACACAATACTCCATAATTTTTTTTTTAAATTAAAAACATAAATACCTTATTTACATAAGTTTTCAGAACCTTTGCTATGAGACTCGAAATTGAGCTCAGTTGCATCCTGTTGCCATGGATCTTTCTTGAGATGTTTTCTACAACTTGATTGGCGTCCACCTGTGGTAAATTCAATTGATTGGACATGCACACACCTTTTTATATAAGGTCCCACAGGTGACAATGCATGTCAGAGCAAAAACCAAGCCATGAGGTCGAAGGAATTGTCCGTAGAGCTCCGAGATAGGATTGTGTCGAGGCACAGATCTGAGGAAGGTTACCAAAAAATGTCTGCAGCATTGAAGGTCCCCACAAAAACTGTGGCCTCCATCATTCTTAAATGGAAGAAGTTTGGAACCACCAAGACTCTTCCTAGAGCTGACTGCCCAGCCAAACAGCAATTGGGGGAGATGGGCCTTGGTCAGGGACGTGACCAAGAACCCGATGGTCACTCTGACAGAGCTCCAGAGTTCCTCGGTGGAGATGGGAGAACCTTCCAGAAGGACAACCATCTATGCAGCACTCCAACAATCAGGCATTCATGGTAGAGTGGCCAGACAGAAGCCACTCCTCAGTAAAAGGCACGACAGCCCGCTTGGTGTATGCCAAAAGGGACCTAAAGGACTCTCAGACCATGAGAAACAAGATTCTCTGGTCTGATGAAACCAAGATTGAACTCTTTGGTCTGAATGCCAAATGTCACATCTGGAGGTAGCCTGGCACCATCCCTACAGTGAAGCATGGTAGTGACAGCATCATGCTGTAGGGATGTTTTCAGCAGCAGGGACTGAAAGACCAATCGGGATCGTGGGAAAGATGAACGGAGAAAAGTACAGAAAGATCCTTGATGAAAACCTGCTCCGGAGCACTCAGGACCTCAGACTGGGGCAAAGTTTCACCTTCCAACAGGACAACGACCCTAAGCACACATCCAATACAACGCAGTCTCTGAATGTCCTTGAGTGGCCCAGCCAGAGCTTGAACATGAACCCTATCGAACATCTCTGGAGTTAACTGAAAACAACTGTGCAGCGACGCTTCCCATCAAACCTGACAGAGCTGGAAAGGATCTGAAGAGAAGAACGGAAGAAACTCTCAAAATTACCATTCTGATTGCCCTGACCCTGAGCCTGCCTGTCGTCCTGTACCTCTGCCCCACTACTCTGGATTACCGACCTCTGCCTGACCTGACCCTGAGACCGCCTGCTGTTCCGGTGCCTTACAACCTCTCTGGATTATTGACCCCTACCTGCCTTGACCTGTCGTTTGCCTGCCCCTGTTAAAATTATAAACTTTTGTTTCTTCAACACTGTCTGCATCTGGGTCATACCTTAACACGTGATAGTACGAACTGGCCTAACCCTAACCCTAACCCAGCAGACTTGGACCAACTCCGCAATGCCATCTCCTCCCAAGGAGCCACCATTGGTAGGCACGAGGAGTTGCTTCGCAGTCCGATGGAAGGGTTCCAGGCCGTGGCCGAACGTCACCACCTAGCATTGGACACATTGTGGGTGAAATTCTGTGGGTTGTCTACTAGGCAGCCTACCACGACGGTAACCTCCCAGCCCCTCAGTAACCCGGCTGGTAGCAGTGCCGTCACCCCGGTTTCGCGGGAACCCCGCTTACCTCCCCCGGAGCGCTTCGATGGAGAGTTGGGCACCTGTCAGGCGTTTCTCGCTCAGTGTTCCCTCGTCATGGAGCTGCAGTCTTCCTCCTTCCCCTCGGACCGCTCTAAGATAGCGTACCTCATCACGCTGATGTCTGGGAGGGCCCTCGCTTGGGGTGCGGCTGTTTGGGAACAACAGTCGGCCGCATGCTTCATTCTGGTAGGATTCGTGGTTGAGGTGGAAAAGGTTTTTGAGGCTCCGGTGTCCGGGAGAGAGGCTGCCCGGAAGTTACTCCAGCTTCGGCAGGACTCCCTCAGTGTGGCAAACTATGCGGTGGATTTCTGCATGCTAGCAGCGGAGGGTGCCTGGAACCCGGCAGCGCTATTTGACATGTTCCTGAATTTATTATCGGAGGAAGTAAAGGATGAGCTTGCAGGCCGGGATCTACCGACGGACCTCGAGACACTCATCGCTTTAACCATCCGGATCGTTGGTCGGCTACGGGAACATAGGAGGGAGAAGAGGTCTGATTGCGGTCCCAATCYCTCACTCAAGGATCCCACCTTGCATCTGATGAACTCCGGAAGTCCACGGCGTCTACGTCCCAGAGAGGATTCCGAGCTTACCCGAGTTCCTCCAAGAGCCTCCAAAGACTGCCGATTCACCTCTTCCCAAGCCGATGCAGCTTGTCAGGGCTAGGCTGTCTTTAGCCGAATGCGTATGCAGACTTGACACCCAGAGTTGTCTGTATTGCGATACTGCCGGTCATTATGTGTCTACCTGTCCCTTCAAGAGACCTAGCTCATTTTTTGGAGTGAGTACTCTGGTGGGTCTTAAAACTTCTTATGGCTGCAATCCCATTAACGGGATCGATATGACAACAGCCAGTAAAAGTGCAGGGCGCCAAATTCAAACAACAGAGATCCCATAATTAAAATTCCTCAAGCATACAAGTATTTCACACCATTTTAAAGATACACTTCTTGTTAATCCCACCACAGTGTCCGATTTCAAAAAGGCTTTATAGCGAAAGCACCTCAAACGATTATGTTAGGTCACCGCAAAATCACAGAAAAACACAGCCATTTTTCTAGCCAAAGACAGGAGACACAAAAAGCAGAAATAGAGATAAAATTAACCGCTAACCTTTGATGATCTTCATCAGATGACACTCATAGGACTTCATGTTTCACAATACATATATGTTTTGTTCGATAAAGTTCATATTTATATCCAAAAACCTCAGTTTACATTGGCGCCATGTACAGAAATGCCTCCAAAATATCTGGAGAAATTGCAGAGAGCCACATCAAATAACAGAAATACTCATCATAAACTTTGATGAAAGATACATGTTTTACATAGAATTAAAGATACACTTGTTCTTATTAACCTCTAACGAGCCTCTACCCCGGGTCCGGGAGCACCCCCCATCCCCCCACACACTGATTAGCATAGCTAGCATAGCTTCACAAGTAGATAGTAGCATCTAAATATCATTAAATCACAAGTCCAAGACACCAGATGAAAGATACAGATCTTGTGAATAAAGCCACCATTTCAGATTTTTAAAATTTTTACAGGGAAGACAAAATATGTAAATCTATTAGCTAAACACGTTAGCAAAATACACCACTATTCTAACTCCATCAGTTTCTTACTCCTTCAGGTGCTATCACCAATCGGCTCAACTAAGATATTGATATCCACTAACCAAGAAAAACCTCTTCAGATGACAGTCTGATAACATATTCATGGTATAGGATAGTTTTTGTTAGAAAAAAGTGCATATTTCAGGTAGAAATCACAGTTTACAATTGCACCCACCATCACAAATCGACTAGAATTACTAGATAGAGCAACGTGTATGACCAATTTACTCATCATAAAACATTTCATAAAAATAGACAAAGCATAGCAATGGAAAGACCCAGTTCTTGTGATTTCAGACCATATTTCAGATTTTCTAAGCGTTTTTCAGCAAAACACAATAAATCGATAAGTTAGCATACCACATGTGCAAACGTTACCAGAGCATCGATTCCAGCCAAAGAGCGCTATAACGTAATCACCGCCAAAATATATTAATTTTTTCACTAACCTTCTCAGAATTCTTCCGATGACACTCCTGTAACATCATTTTACAATATACATATACAGTTTGTTCGAAAAGGTGCATATTTAGCCATACAAAACCGTGGTTACACAATAAAAATACTAGGAAATCAAGCCTCAATATGTCTGACGTCATCTATCAGAGTGATCTAGTTTAATTGAAAGCTAATCATATACTTGACTAAAAAATACAGGGTTGACAGCAATCGAAAGACAAATTAGTTCTTAATGCAACCGCTGATTTACATTTTTAAAATTATCCTTACTTTTCAATACAGGGTTGGCCAAGTGAAGCTATACCAAACAAAATGGCGAAATATGCGTTAAAATATTTCGACAGAAACACGATTTATCATATTAAATATTGCTTACTTTGAGCTGTTCTTCCATCAGATTCTTGGGCAATGTATCCTTTCTATGTTATAAACGTCTTTTGGTCGATAGATGTCCTTCTGTCCTTCGAAATATCCACTAACGATCGAACGGACCCCAAAACGTGTCCAAACTTTCAGAGTGCACAACAAAGAAATTCCTAAAATCGCACTAAACGGATATAAATTGCTATAAAACGGTTCAAATTAACTACATTATGATGTTTTTAACAACTATAACGACTGAAAACATGACCGGAGAAATATTGCTGGTTAGAAAACGATTTGGAACGAGGCAAGTCCGATGGCCTTCACGCTTCAGGCGCACACGAGAAAGGGCGGTCCCTAAACATTTTGTGGTTTTATAATGGCTGTGAATGTCCCATCGATTTCATTTCCAAACTTGATTTGACGTACAGACACCCAGAGGAAGACGTAGGCAGTGTCGGTTTCTTCATAGCATTCACTGTCGCCTTAAAAACAGACCCCAGATCAGGGGTAAAAATTTCTGAAATCTGAACCCTGTCATGAAAAGTGCTGTAGAAATTGTTCTATACCACTCAGAGACAAAATTCCAACTTCTATAGAAACTAGAAGGTGTTTTCTATCCAATAATAACAATAATATGCATATTGTACGATCAAGAATTTAGCACGAGGCAGTTTAATTTGGAGACACAAATATGCTAATGCGGAACAGCACCCCCTATAGTTGCAAGAAGTTAATGCAACCGCTGTGTCAGATTTCAAAAAGCTTTACGGCAAAAGCACAATATTCAATAATCTGAGAACAGCGTTCAGCCACAAAAGGAAGCCATACAGTTACCCGTCAAATTGTGCAGTCAACAAAACTCATAAATAGCATTATAAATCTTCACTTACCTTTGCTGATCTTTGTCAGAATGCACTCCCAGGACTCCCACTTCCACAAGAAATGTTTGTTTTGTTCGGTAATGTCCATCATTTATGTCCAAATAGCTATTTTTGTTAGCGTGTTTGGTAAACAAATTCAAAGTCAGGAAGCCCGTTCACTAAAAGCAGACGAAATGTCAAAACGTTCCGTAACTGTCACGTTCTGACCTTAGTTCCTTTTTTATGTCTTTATTTTAGTTTGGTCAGGGCGTGAGTTGGGGTGAGCATTCTATGTTGTTTTTCTATGTTTTGTTCTGTTGGTAGATTTCTATGTGTTGGGCCTAGTATGGTTCTCATTCAGAGGCAGGTGTCAGTCGTTGTCTCTGATTGGGAGCCATATTTAGGTAGCCTGTTTGTCATTGTGTGTTGTGGGTGATTCTTTTCTGTTCTGTGTTTTGTTTCACCGTACAGGACTGTTCGTTTGTCGTTTTATTGTTTTTGTTCAGTGTTCAGTATTCTTATTAAAACAATATGGACACTTACCACGCTGCGCATTGGTCCTCCTCTTCTTCTACCCACGACGAGCGTTACAGTAACAGTCAGTAGAAACATGTCAAAGGATGTTTTGAATCAATCTTTAGGATGTTTGTAACATAAATCTTCAATAATGTTCCAACCGGAGAATTCCATTGTCTTCAGAAGTGCGATGGAACAGAGCTCCCTCTCATGTGAACGCGCATGGTCAGAGCATGGTCAGCTCATGATAGAACTTACTCATTCCCGTCTCCTTCGGCCCCACTTCACAGTAGAAGCATCAGACAAGGTTCTACAGACTGTTGACATCTAGTGGAAGCCGTAGGAAGTGCAAACTGACACATATCCCACTGTGTATTCGATAGGCGATGAGTTGAAAACATAAAAACCTCAGATTTCCCACTTCCTGGTTGGATTGTTTTCTCAGGTTTTTGCCTGCCATATGAGTTCTGTTATACTCACAGACATCATTCAAACAGTTTTAGAAACGTCAGAGGGTTTTCTATCCAATACTAATAATAATATGCATATATTAGCAACTGGGACTGAGGAGCAGGCAGTTTACTCTGGGCATCTCTGGGCACCTTTTCATCCAAGCTACTCAATACTGCCCCTGCAGCCATAAGAAGTTAAAGACAATTTTTCTTCTCCCTTTACTCGCACCATTCTCCATCCCGTCCTGCTCTGCGGGACCAGTCCAAATCTCTCCAGGTACTCATCGACTCGGGGGCCGATGTGAGTCTTATGGACGTTACCCTGGCGTCCGAGCTGGGCTTCCCCACTCAACCCCTCTCCATTCCCATGGATGTTAGAGCACTGGCCAGTCGCTCTATAGGCCGGGTCACCCACCATACCACCCCCATCAACCTACGAGTGTCAGGGAACCACAGCGAGACGATCCAAATCATGCTAGTTGAGTCTCCACAGGTTCCCTTGGTATTGGGATTCCCTTGGCTGCAGCAACACAATCCCTACGTTGACTGGGCTACTGGTGCCATCGTGGGCTGGAGCCCATCCTGCCACACTCATTGTCTGAAGTCAGCTCTGCCTGCCCTGGGACATCTTCCTGGGGGCTTGGAAATTGTTCCGTACCTCTCCGCCAGCCCTACAGAGTACCAGGACCTCCGGGAAGGGTTCAGTAAGGCCCGGGCCACTTCGCTTCCGCAGCACCGAACGGTATCCAAGAAGGTCAAGCCTGATGCGCTGGCACACCGCTATAGCCCCGCGGCTACACCCCCGGAAGCCGAGACCTTTCCCCCCCACTCCAAGATCATTAGCCCCTCTGCTGTTCATCCTCTGTTGCGCCGTACCCTCCGTATACTTCCTATCTTTCCTGAGTCTAGAATTAAAGCCATGTCTCACAGCCCTTCACGAGGACAGACAGTGACTGAAAGGCTGACACACACGTCACAGTTACAAACAGTAGCTAGTTATAAATTGTCTACAACTTGTCCCGACACTTCCAGACGAAGCATGCAGAGAAATATAGGAATGTCTTCTGAGCAGAGCGCAAGTGCATCGAAAGAGTTGCTTTCTCAGTTGCAAAAGCAGCAAGGACTTTTCACAAAACTGCATTCAGCAAATGACGGAATTGCGAGAGCTAGCTATGTACTGTCCCACAAAATTGCTAAACATAGCAAGCCATTTGCTGAAGGCAAATTCATTAAAGAATGTGTAAATGAGCTGAACCCAGATCAGAAAATTATTTTCCTGCATTGTATTATTCATCAGGAGGTGCTCTGTAAATGTGTTCTGAAAATGAGCCATGTTGTGGATACTAAAGTGGTAAACTTCATAAGAGCAAAATCCTTAAACCACAGGCAGTTTGTCTCACTGTTGGATGAGACTGAGTCGGGTCATGCAGATCTCCCTTACCACACAAACGTGAGATGGCTGAGTTTGGGGAAGGTGCTTAAAAGGGTGTGGGACCTGAAGTCGGAGATTGCGGAGTTTTTGCAAATGAAAGGAATATGTGTGGATATCCCTCAACTGCAAGATAAAGAATTGTTGGCTGACTTTGCCTTCACCGTGGACATCATGGCCCTCATGAATGAACTGAATAGCGACATCAAAAACTATACCTAACTTCATTGCTTTAGTCAATGCCCATCAAAGACTTCACTCCTCGCACTGATTGAGTAGTTTAAATGTAATGTTGAGCTCTCTCTCTTTCTTGTGTTTTTGTGCATACCCATTAACAAGAGTTCTGTCCGTGGTGCTGAATGCACAGTGTACTTTCCCCTCCGTGTAGTTCATTGCATGTTTAATATTGAAAATACCTACGAAAAGGAGAACATGGAAGTGGTTTATTTCTGTGCATGTTAAAAAAGTAAAATAACTAGCATATCTGGAAGTGATTTACAATAGATATATCTGTCAACACAGTCATACATATGATGAATAATCCTGTAATGTGATTCTGGCCCGCGATGGCAAAAATATATTCTAATGTGGCCCTCCATGGAAAATAATTGCTCAGGCCTGGTCTATGTCATGGAAAAAGCAGGTGTCCTTAATGTTTTGTATACTCAGTGTATATTTCCACACTATGAGGTTGGAATAACACTGTGAATTATAATGCCCTTTAAGTGTAAGAACTATTTTAAAAGACCGCCTGTCACGCCTGCTCATGCTCTTCCCCCCTGGCGCTTCGAGGGCGCCAGGTTCCCCAGCATTACACACTCCTGCCATCCTCCGTCACACGCATCAGCGATTATTGGACTCACCTGGACTCAATCACCTCTGTCATTACCTCCCCTATATCTGTCTGTTCCCCCGCTCTGTTCCCCCTTCAGCATTGATTGTCTTATGTCCTTGTATACTCGTGTGCTGACGCTGTTCCTGTCTTGTTTCATGTCTGTTCCTGATTAAATGTTTGACTCCCTGTACCTGCATCTCTACTCCAGCGTTGGTCCTTACACTGCCTGAACTTTCTGCCTGTTTCGGTGGGAGGGAGTTTTGGTCTTCCATGGTGACATACCCACGGAATAAATTAGTTAATAGACCAATAAGAAAGAGAGTTCCAAACCTCTCTGCCGATAACAAATGTTCAGTTTTCCCCTTCCCACTCAAACCACTTCCAGACAGTCCTAGCAAATTTCTTGGTTGAGAAATTGTTCTTTGTTTGCTAAGAAGCTATTTTTGTTTATTTTTGAGCGTTTGAATTGAAAACAGTCACAGTAAGGTTCTTAATTGTTACCCAGAAATGATTTGATATTCAGATAAAAATGGCTGAATTGGACCTTTAACGTTTAGTTTAATACACTAGGGAGGTCAGCCTACTGGGGCCATTGAATACTTGTGTCAGAGAGGGTTGTAATATCTTGAATTGGCCCCAGTAGACATGTCTTCCCTCTTTGCTCTGCCTGGCTTTATGGAGTCATCATCAAAGGCTCTCCTCTCCAGACCTGGTCTGACTATAGACAAACCCTCCAGAGGCCCCGCTAGTCTAACCTACCTTAAACATCCCCTCAGCTCTACTAGGCTCACACGTTTAGCCATGCTTCATCTCCACATCCTTAAAAGCAGAAATTAATGACAAGCACAAAGGCACTCATTTATAATTGCTTCATTATGCGGTTGTGTTCTCTTGACAATAATGGTGTTTGTGGTGTTTTTCTAATTATGTGGCTTTTTTTCTCGTTATCAAGGACTTCAGGTAATTGTGGAGAAAATAATGACTGCCTGCCTGGTTGCTGTGTCTCTTATGGATTGGGCATCACATACAGTCTTAGTGCAGCCAGG
Organism: Salvelinus sp. IW2-2015; assembly: GCF_002910315.2. Taxonomy (NCBI): domain Eukaryota; kingdom Metazoa; phylum Chordata; class Actinopteri; order Salmoniformes; family Salmonidae; genus Salvelinus; species Salvelinus sp. IW2-2015. Next base: position 20,148,195 of record NC_036855.1, on the reverse strand, counting down.
AGCCTTATCAGTGAGGCCACTCTGTTCTCTTTTAACTTAAAGCATCCTCCATTTGCAGTGGTGTTCATCCGAATGGCCCAAATAGCTCTGACGTTTTTAATGAGGTGCTTATTTCAAAGTCTTTAACTTTAGCTTTATGACAGATTACCATTGGCTTATATTCTAATGTCTTGCTATGTTGTTTTTTCATGAGTGAATAGGTGTTTATGTTTTATCATTAATTAGCTCCAGTATCTGTTTCTTCCTCACCTGCTGGATCCTGGGCTCTGTTGTTTCCTTTTTCTCTGCTTACTAATACCTCTCATGTTCTAATGTACAGTAGCTACTCAAGAGAACCTTTTGCATTCATTTTCGAACTATCTAAAGTAGCTTGCGTACTGTAAATATACAGTGGCTTGCGAAAGTATTCACCCCCTTGGCATTTTTCCTATTATGTTGCCTTACAACCTGGAATTAAAATAGTTTTTTTTTTGGGGGGGGGGGCGTTGTATCATTTGATTTACACAACATGCCTACCACTTTGAAGATGCAAAATATGTTTTATTGTGAAACAAACAAGAAATAAGACCAAAAAAAACAGAAAACTTGAGCATGCAAAACTATTCACCCCCCAAAGTCAATACTTTGTAGAGCCACCTTTTGCAGCAATTACAGCTGCAAGTCTCTTGGGGTATGTCTCTATAAGTTTGGCACATCTAGCCACTGGGATTTTTGCCCATTCTTCAAAGCAAAACTGCTCCAGCTCCTTCAAGTTGGATGGGTTCCGCTGGTGTACAGCAATCTTTAAGTCATACCACAGATTCTCAATTGGATTGAGGTCTGGGCTTTGACTAGGCCATTCCAAGACATTTAAATGTTTCCCCTTAAACCACTCAAATGTTGCTTTAGCAGTATGCTTAGGGTCATTGTCCTGCTGGAAGGTGAACCTCCGTCCCAGTCTCAAATCTCTAGAAGACTGAAACAGGTTTCCTTCAAGAATTTCCCCGTATTTAGCTCCATCCATCATTCCTTCAATTCTGACCAGTTTCCCAGTCCCTGCCAATGAAAAACATCCCCACAGCATGATGCTGCCACCACCATGCTTCACTGTGGGGATGGTATTCTCGGGGTGATGAGAGGTGTTGGGTTTGGCCAGACATAGCATTTTCCATGATGTCCAAAAAGCTAAATTTTAGTCTCATCTGACCAGAGTACCTTCTTCCATATGTTTGGAGAGTCTCCCACATGCCTTTTGGCGAACACCAAACGTGTTTGCTTATTTTTTTCTTTATGCAATGGCTTTTTTCTGGTCACTCTTTCGTAAAGCCCAGCTCTGTGGAGTGTACGGCTTAAAGTGGTCCTATGGACAGATACTCCGATCTCCGCTGTGGAGCTTTGCAGCTCCTTCAGGGTTATCTTTGGTCTCTTTGTTGCCTCTCTGATTAATGCCCTCCTTGCCTGGTCTGTGAGTTTTGGTGGGTGGCCCTCTCTTGGCAGGTTTGTTGTGGGGCCATATTCTTTCCATTTTTTAATAATGGATTTAATGGTGCTCCGTGGGATGTTCAAAGTTTCAGATTTTTTTATAACCCAACCCTGATCTGTTCTCCACAAATCTGTCCCTGACCTGTTTGGAGAGCTCCTTGGTCTTCATAGTGCCGCTTGCTTGGTGGTGCCCCTTGCTTAGTGGTGTTGCAGACTCTGTGGCTTTTGTGGAATTATGTGACTTCTGAATGTAATTGGTTGCACCAGATCTTATTTAGGGGCTTCATAGCAAAGGGGGTGAATACATAAGCACCCACTACTTTAAATATATATATATATTTTTTTCATTTCACTTCATCAATTTGAACTGTATGTCCAAATGTATGTATGTCCATTACATAAAATCCAAATAAAAATCCATTTAAATTACAGGTTGTAATGCAACAAAATAGGAAAAATGCCAAGGGAGGTAAATACTTTTGCAAGGCACTGTATAACAAACATTAGGAATACCTGGACTCTACAAGGTTGTGTCAAGTTGGCTTTTGTGTCAAGTTAGCTGGATGTCCTTGGCGTGGTGGACCATTCTTGATGCACACAGCAGCATTGCAGTTCTTGACACAAACTGGTGTGCCTAGGACATACTACRATAACCTGTTCACAGGCACTTAAATGTTGTGTGGTGCCCATTCATCTTCTGAATTGCACAAATACACAATCCATGTCTCAATTGTCTCAAGGCTTTAAAATCTTTCTTTCACAAGTATCCTCCATCTACACTGATTTAATTGGATTTAACAAATTAACATTAATAAAGAACCATAGCTTTCACCTGGATTCACATGGTCAGTCTATGTCATGGAAAGAGCAAATCAAATCAAAGTTTATTTGTCACGTGCGCCGAATACAACAGGTCGTAGACCTTACAGTGAAATGCTTACTTACAGGCTCTAACCAATAGTGCGAAAAAAAGGTGTGTGTGTGTGTGTGTGTGTGTGTGTGTGTGTGTGTGCGTGCGTGCGTGCGTGCGTGCCTGCCTGCCTGCCTGCCTGCCTGCCTGCTTGCCTGCCTGCCTGCCTGCGTGCGTGCGTGCGTGCGTGCGTGCGTGCGTAAGTAAGTAAGTAAGTAAGTAAGTAAGTAAGTAAGTAAGTAAGTAATAGTAAGTAAGTTAAGTAAGTAAGTAAGTAAGTAAGTAAGTAAGTAAGTAAGTAAGTAAGTAAGTAAGTAAGTAAGTAAGTAAGTAAGTAAGTAAGTAAGTAAGTAAGTAAAGTAAGTAAGTAAGTAAGTAAGTAAGTAAGTAAGTAGTAAGTAAGTAAGTAAGTAAGTAAGTAAGTAAGTAAGTAAGTAAGTAAGTAAGTAAGTAAGTAAGTAAGTAAGTAAGTAAGTAAGTAAAGTAAGTAAGTAAGTAAGTAAGTAAGTAAGTAAGTAAGTAAGTAAGTAGTAAGTAAGTAAGTAAGTAAGTAAGTAAGTAAGTAAGTAAGTAAGTAGTAAGTAAGTAAGTAAGTAATAAGTAAGTAAGTAAGTAAGTAAGTAAGTAAGTAAGTAAGTAAGTAAGTAAAAAAATAAAAGAACAGTAAAAAGTAAAAAGACATTTGAAAATAAGCTATATACAGACACCGGTTAGTCAGGCTTATTGAGGTAGTATGTACATGTAGGTATGGTTAAAGTGACTATGCATATATGATGAACAGAGAGTAGCAGTTGCGTAAAAAGAGGGGTTGGCGGGTGGTGGGACACAATGCAGGATAGCCCAGTTAGCCAATGTGCGGGAGCACTGGTTGGTTGGGCCAATTGAGGTAGTATGTATGCATGAACGTTAGTTAAAGTTACTATGCATATAAGATAAACAGAGAGTAGCAGCGAGGTAAAAGAGGGGTTGTGGTGTGGGGTGGCACACAATGCAAATAGTCCGGGTAACCATTTGGTTACCTGTTCAGGAGTCTTATGGCTTGGGGGTAAAAACTGTTGAGAAGCCTTTTTGTCCTATACTTGGCACTCCGGTACCGCTTGCCATGCGGTAGTAGAGAGAACAGTCTATGACTGGGGTGGCTGGGGTCTTTGACAATTTTTAGGGCCTTCCTCTGGCACCGCCTGGTGAAGAGGTCCTGGATGGCAGGCAGCTTTTCCCCGGTGGATGTACTGGGCCGTACGCACTACCCTCTGAAGTGCCTTGCGGTCGGAGGCCGAGCAATTGCCGTACCAGACAGTGATGCAACCGGTCAGGATGCTCTCGATGTTGCAAGCTGGTAGAACCTTTTGAGGATCTCAGGACCCATGCCAAATCTTTTTTAGTTTCCTGAGGGGGAATAGGCTTTGTTGTGCCCTCTTCACGATGTCTTTGTCCTGACAATTTCAAAACAAAATACAAAAATTTAGCATAACAAAAAACATCATACTCAAGATAATTCTAATATGTATGGAGTCAACAGATACTACTAGAAAGAAAAGGCTTTGTGTGATGCATCTGCCCAAAGTTTCCAATATTGTGTTGCACTGATGATGATAGCATCACTCATAATGCCTTCTTTATGGTGTGATCTCATTCAAAAGTGAGGTCTGTGAGGAGATTAAAAACCTATATTTAATACCTGGTGGGCTGGATCTTTCTTTTTCATGCAACATTGCCGGATATATGGATAATGACGTTATAATAATTAAATAATATTTCGAACAGAGGGAGCTGTGCTGTTTACAACTGCACATAAGGGTGACCACCACTGTTATTTCTATTTGAATCCATTCAAGAGTGAAACAATAATAAGCCCCCAGTGTCATTTTTATTCTCCTATACAAAAAGAGAAAGAAATACTCAACCTCACTCCCTCTCTCTCATTCTCTCTCTCCCTTCTTCCCTCTACTTGTCTTTTTCTTTTTAAATTCTGCTCTTACAGCATCCACCACCGTTGCTGTCAGGAACCTCAGGGGCGGACTTAATTAGTTGCTAAGAGAAAGCTGCCAGTAGCGGGAGCGCTGGTAAAGCACTGCAGATTTTAGTTTGCTCTGAACTTTGATAAATATCAGGTAGTCTGTAGTTTTCTCCTCTCCCATGTGGCCCCTGACAAAGAGCTGCACTAATGTAGAGGGGAGAAATCAGAATGAATGAACAGAAAGTATGCTAGGGGATGGCTGACATTTTACATGCTTCTAACCAACTGTGTTATTTTGTTAGTTTTTTTGCGTTGTTTGTAACTTATTTTGTAACTTATTTTGTACACAATGTTACTGCTACTGTCTCTTATGACCGGAAATAACTTCTGAACATCAGAACAGCGATTACTCAACTTGAACTGGAAGAATAATTTTTCTCTAACAAGTCCGACGCAAAGGATATACTGCTTTCTTGGGAACGGGGCCCAAATTCCCATCATTTGCGTGAAGAAAAGACGGAGAAAAAGGGGGCGGAGGTTGGGCTGCCTTCTGAGAATTCGTAGGCGAGTGAGTGAACCTCCACCACCATGCGTACTATTGGCCAACATGCAATCATTGGAAAATAAAAATGGATGACCTACGATCAAGATTATACTACCAACAGGACATTAAAAACGATATGTTTCACCGAGTCGTGGCTGAACATCGGCTCGGTTAATATAGAGCTGGCGGGATTTTTCATGCACCGGCAGGACAGAGAAGCTGCGTCTGGTAAGACGAGGGGCCGGGGTGTGTGTCTATTAGTCAATAACAGCTGGTGCGTGATGTCTAATATTAAAGAAGTCTCGAGGTATTGCTCGCCTGAGGTAGAGTACCTTATGATAAGCTGTAGACCACACTATCTACCAAGAGAGTTCTCATCTATATTATTCGTAGCCATCTATTTACCACCACAAACCGGTGCTGGCACTAAGACCGCACTCAACCAGCTGTATAAGGTGTGGCGTACAGCAGGTCAGCCACCACGGGGAGACTCGTCGAGGCCTGGTGACAGAAAGAGTATACATCATGAGGTGATGGCTCCATCTGCTGGACGTACCAGGTCTCGACGGGCTCTCCGCCCAGGACTCATTGGGGCTGATTGGGGAGTTGGTGAGTAATCAAGGGCTGATTGCTCACCAGCTGTACAAGTCCCATAAAGCTGCCAGAAGGGCAGCACACAGGAGAGGACTGAGGGAAGTAAGGTGACTTCCGTGTCGTTGGAGACGGTGCCCGAGCTAAGACGAGGGAGTTGAGTTGGTGTGCCCGACAGGATACAGCAAGACCCGGAGCCCAGAAGACGATATACCGGAGAGGGTCTCATGATGGAGACCTATCCTTTTCTTTTGATTTATTATTTAATAAACACCCTTGAAACCGAGCTAATCATACTCTGTCCGTGTCTGATCTGTGTAAACGTCTTGACCAAACCCCCTGGTCTGCCACAAAGGCCATAAGCAACAAAAAAATGCTCATCCAGAAGCGACGCTCCTAGTGGCTGGGGACTTTAATTAAGGCAAACTTAAATCCGATTTAACTTATTTCTACCAGCATGTCACATGTGCAACCAGAGGAACAAAAACTCTAGACCCCCTTTACTCCACACATAGAGATTCATACAAAGCTCTCCCCTGCCCTCCATTTGGAAAATCTGACCATAAATCTGTCCTCCTCATTATTGCTCACAAGCAAAAACTAAAGCAGGAAGTACCAGTGACTCGCTCAATATGGAAGTGGTCAGATGAAGCAGATGCTCAGCTACAAGACTGTTTTGCTAGCACAGACTGGAAAATGTTCCGGGATTCATTAAATGGCATTGAGGAGTATACCACCTCAGTCATCGACTTCATCTATAAGAGCATCGACGATATCGTCCCCACAGTGACCATATGTACATTTCCCAAACCAGAAGCCATCGATTACAGGCAACATTCGCATGGAGCGAATGTTGTCAACATTCAATGAGCGGGACACTAATCCGGACCCTTATAAGAAATCCCGCTATGCCCTCAGACTAACCATCAAACAAGCAAAGCTTCAATACAGGATTAGGTTTGAATCCTACTACACCGGTTCTGATGCTCGCCGGATGTGGCAGGGCTTGAAAACTATTACGGACTACAAAGGGAAACCCAGCCGCGAGCTGCCCAGTGACGCGAGCCTACCAGATGAGCTAAATGCCTTTTATGCTCGCTTCGAGGCAAGCCATACTGAAGCATGCATGAGAGCACCAGCTGTTTTGGACAACTGTGTGATAACACTCTCGGTAGCCGATGTGAGAAAGACTTTTAAATAGGTCAAGATTCACAAAGCTGCGGGGCCAGACAGATTACCAGGACGTGTACTCAAAGCATGCGTGGACCAACTGGCAAGTGTCTTCACTGACATTTTCAACCTTTCCCTGACCGAGTCTGTAATACCTACATGTTTCAAGCAGACCACCATAGTCCCTGTGCCCAAGGAAGCGATAGCCATGAAGTGCTTTGAAAGGCTGGTCATGGCTCACATCAACAGCATCCTCCTGGATACCCTAGACCAGGAGTGGGCAATTCCAGTCCTCAAGGGCCTGATTGGTGTCACAGTTGTGCCCCAGCCCCAGCTAACACACCTGACTCCAATAATCACCTAACCATGATCTTCAGTCTAGAAAGCAATTTGATTAATCAGCTGTGTTTCTAGGGATGAAGAAAAAGTGTGACACCAATTAGGCTCTCAAGGACTGGAGTTGCCCACCCTTGCCTTAGACCCACTCCAATTCGCATTCGCTCTAACAGATCCACAGATGACGCAATCACAATCGCACTCCACACTGCCCTTTCCCACTTTGACAAAAAGAACACTCATGTGAGAATGCTATTCATTGACTACAGCTCAGCGTTCAACACCACAAAGCTCATCACTAAGCTAAGGACCCTGGGACTAAACACCTCCCTCTGCAACTGGATCCTGGACTCCCTGATGGGCCGCCCCCAGGTGGTAATGGTAGGCAACAACACGTCTGCTATCCTGATCCTCAACACTGGGTTCCCTCAGGGGTGTGTGCTCAGTCCCCTCCTGTACTCCCTGTTCACCCACGACTGCGTGGCCAAACACAACTTCAACATCCTCATTAAGTTTGCTGACGACATAACAGTGGTAGGCCTGATCACCGACAATGATGAGACAGCCAATAGGAAGGAGGTCTTAGACCTGGCAGTGTGGTGGTGCAAAGACAACAACCTCTCTCTCAAAGTGAGCAAGACAAAGGAGCTGATCATGGACAACAGGAAAAGGCGGGCCAAACAGGCCGCCATTAACATCAATGGGGCTGTAGTGGAGCGGGTTGAGAGATTCAAGTTCCTTGGTGTCAACATCACCAACAAACTACCATAGTCCAAACACACCAAGACAGTTGTGAAGAGGGCACGACAACACCTTTTCCCCCTCAGGAGACTGAAAAGATTTGACAGCGTCCCCAGATCCTCAAAAAGTTCTACAGCTGCACCATCGAGAGCATCCTGACCCGTTTCATCACCGCCTGGTATGGTAACTGCTCGGCATCTGACCATAATGTACTACAAACTGAAATGGACCATCCACACAGACAGTGTGGTAAAGAAGGCGCAACAGAACCTCTTCAACAAGAAATGTGTCTTGTCACCTAAAACCCTCACACATTTTTACAGATGGACAAGTGAAAGCATCTTTTTGGGCAGTATCACCGCCTGGTACGGCAACTGCACCTCCCACAACCGCAAGGCTCTCCAGAGGGTGGTGCGGTCTGCCCAACGCATTACTGGGGGCAAACTACTTGCCCTCCAGGACACCTACAGCACCCGATGTCACAGGAAGGCCAAAAAGATCATCAAGGACATAAACCACCCGAGACATCACTGCCTTAGTCACTTAATGTTTACATATGGCATTACTCATCTGCATATACTGTTTTCTATACTATTCTACGGTATCTCATTCACTTAATAATGTTACATGTCTTGCATTACTCATCTCATATGTATATACTGTTTTTCTATACCATTCTACTGTACCTTAGTCCATTCCGCTCTGACATCGCTCATCCATATGTATATTGTCTTAATTAATTCCTACTTAGATTTGTGTGTATTGGGGATACAGTAATCCCTCGTTTATCGCGGGGGTTACGTTCCGAAAATGACCCGCGATAAGTGTAAACCCGGCGAAATAGAAAACTTTTTTTTTTTTTACAATTAGCAACTATTACATGTATACAAATACAGTGACTCACGTGTAGGCCGTTTCGTCGACATTATGGGTTTGAGATGTTCGAAATTACAAGATAATTTGGCCAACTTAATGTAAATTTGCCAAGCTGTTTTATGTACGTACACATACTGCACGAGACGACAAAGATAGCAAAAAAATTCGTAGCATGTTTTGATACAAGAAGCGGGAGTGAGTTTTGCGAATCAGAATGCAGAGCACAATGCACCAAAAAAAAAAAAAAAATGCATTATGAAAATCCGCGAAATAGCGAATCCGCGATAAGTGAACCGCGAAGTGGCGAGGGATCACTGTACATTGTGTAATTTGTTAGATACTACTTGTTCGATACAGTTGAAGTCGGAAGTTTAATACACCTTAGCTAAATACATTTAAACTCAGTTTTTCACAATTCCTGATGTTTAATCCTGGGAAAAGTCCCTGTCTTAGGTCAGTTAGGATCCCACTTTATTTTAAGAATGTGAAATGTCAGAATAATAGTAGAGAGAATGATTTATTTCAGCTTTTATTTCTTCTAACTGAGTCAGGTTTGTAGGCCTCCTTGCTCACACACATTGCCAATGTTTTCAGTTCGCCAGAAATAGTTCTAGGATTGAGGTCAGGGCTTTGTGATGGCACATCATACCTTGACTTTGTTGTCCTAAGCCTTTTGCATACATTTGGAAGTATACTTGGGGTATTGTCCATTTGGAAGACCCTTGCGACCAAGCTTTAACTTCCTGACTGATGTCTTGAGATGTGCTTCAATATATCCACATATTTTTCCTCCCTCATGAAGCCATCTATTTTGTGAAGTGCACCAGTCCCTCCTGCAGCAAAGAACTCCCACAACAAACCCTTGGTTTGTGCTGTGGTGGAGATCTTTGTGGGCTATACTCGGCCTTGTCTCAGGATTGTAAGTTGGTGGTTGAAGATATCCTCTAGTGGTGTGGGGGCTGTGCTTGGCAAAGTGGTGGGGTTATACTCTTCCTGTTTGGCCCTGTCCGGGGGTTTCTTCTGATGGGGCCACAGTGTCCTCTGTCTCAGCCTCCAGTATTTATGCTGAAGTAGTTTTGTGTCGGGGGGCTAGGGTCAGTTGGTTATACCTGGAGTACTTCTCCTATCTTATCCAGTGTCCTGTGTGAATTTAGTATGCTCCTCTAATTCTCTCGTTCTCTCTTTCTTTTCTCTTCTCGGAACTGAGCCCTAGGACCATACGTCACGGCAAACCGGGCATGATATGATCCTTGCTGTCCCCAGTCCGCCTGGCCTTGCTGCTATTATGGAACCTCCACTGTCCCAGACCTGCTGTTTTTCAACTCTTAATGATCGGCTATGAAAACCAACTGACATTTATTCCTGATTATTATTTGACCATGCTTGTCATTTATGAACATTTTGAAAATCTTGGCTCTCTATTCTCTCCTTCTCTTTTTCTCTCTTTCGGAGGACCTGAGCCTAGGACATACGTCAGGATACGCGGCGCATGATGACTCCTTGCTGTCCCAGTCACCTGGCCTTCCTGCTATTCCAGTTTCACTGTTCTGCCTGCTGCGGTTATGGAACCCCCCTGTCACAGACCTGCTATTTTCAACTCTTAATGATCGGCTATGAAAGCCAACTGAAAATTATTCATGATTATTATTTGACCATGCTTGTCATTTATGAACATTTTGAACATCTTGGCATAGTCTGTTATAATCTCCACCGGCACAGCCAGAAGAGGACTGGCCCACCCTCATAGCCTGGTTCTTCTCTAGGTTTCTTCCTAGGTTTTGGCTTTCTAGGGAGTTTTTCCTAGCCACCGTGCTTTTACCACCTGCATTGCTTGCTGTTTGGGGTTTTAGGCTGGGTTTCTGTACAGCACTCGAGATATTAGCTGATGTACGAAGGGCTATATAAAATAAACTTGATTTGATTTGATGATGCTGCCACCCGCCGTGCTTCACGTTGGGATGGTGTTCTTGGCTTGCAAGCCTCCCACTTTTTCTCCAAACATAACGATGGTCATTATGGCAAAACAGTTCTATTTTTGTTTCATCAGACAGAGGACATTCCTCCAAAAGTACGATCTTTGTCCATGTGCAGTTGCAAACCGTAGTCTGGATTTTAAATGCCGGTTTGGAGCAGTGGCTTCTTCCTTGCTGAGCGACCTTTCAGGTTATGTTGATATAGAGCATCGTTTTACTGTGGATATTGTCACATCTGCTCCTGACACACCCCTAGTGGACATCCGGTGTCTCCTTGACCTGCAGCCACTCCTCCAGTACACTCTCTCTCTCTCTCCCCCTCCCTTTCTGTTTTTTTGTGATTGTGTGGTTGGAGACAGTGTGCTGAGCCAGAGGCGGATTTTCCAGCTGCAACCAGTTCATAAATTAAACCGCTCTAAACAAATACATCCAGTCTGACCATTCACTCTGCCAGATATAATCTCTGCTAAGTCAGAAATTTATGATTCTAGCTATTATAAATATAATCGCATTCATTCAAGTCCTGATTACAAACAAAAAACCAAAAACAAAAACCCACACACCAAAAACACAACCACACTGACTGTGCCTAGTCTTCCACTGACTAAAGACGCTAGGTTATACTAAATACATCACATGCAAAAGTATTATATAATTGCCACTAACATTGATCTGGCTCCTGTTCACATAATCAACACCCACACACACAAAATACACCCTGCTATCACAAAAAAAACCCTGTTCTGGGATTCACTGCACAAAAAAAAAAAAAGAACAAAAACACAAAACGAAAGAGACAAAAAACAATATAGTTACAAAACACATCCAAAACAACAAAAAATAAAACAAATAAGAACAACCAATAACCATTGCGAATATCATACATCCTCTGAGAAACAATGTTTACCCAAACAAACACAAAACCCAAACACTGTTCAACCTTACAAGCTTACACGAAGAACAATCCAACTCAATGCAACCCTACACTACATAGTTATCCTACACTAAACGTACCGACGATTCCACGGCATACTGACTAACAACAAAAACAAAATAAAAATACAAAGTCACAAAAAACAACCATCTCCACTACTCTCTGCTCGCTACCTAAACATACATACCACCATTAAGGGTATCATAATCATATAACAACCACGGTAGTTTCTACATGGTCTGAAGCGACTCGCTCATGAAAAGAAAGAGTTCCCCTAAGATGCTAAGAATAACCCACCCAAAAAACACACCCAACACGACCTAAACCCAGAACTATAGAAAACATTCATAATTGTGCCCATGTTTAAACCCTCAGGCAGCTTCAATCACAAGGTCCCTTCATGCCTGTCTCGCTTCTGGGACTTCGATTAACTTGCAACTTTTCAATCGCCACAAAACGTAAAAGTAAACTCATACCATCACTCCGAACCAAACTCCCAATCACATCACACTCCCAAAAGACACATCCAAAACATCTAGGAGACAGAAAAGACGTCTCCTTCAATAGAGACAGATAATGACAGGCAACCAATGAAACAGTAGAGTCAAAATGGTGTTTATCTAGATGCGTCAATAATTAGTATTGTAAAAAAGATGAAAAAAAACGATAGGTAACCCAACACACCCACCGACACAAAAACGGAACAAAAACAAAAAAAGAAAACACAAAACACAAAATTACGCCAACACAAAAGACACCCAAAACAAAGGAGTACATGAGAAAACCTTGCATAACACAACAAACAAAAGGTGAAACCAGAAATCACTGTGAGAAAGTAACTAAAAAAATTGAGTATCTAATAATTATGAGGTATTGCGAACATCATACATTTATTTTCGAAATTTCCCATGATGTCAACCGATACAAGCAAAGACGCAAGCAAAATAGCAGAGTCTGGAAGTAGCCTTAAAATACATCCACAGGTTACATCTCCAATTGACCTTCAAATGATGTAATCATCTAAAGAGCTACTCAGACCAACGATTTCTTAAACAAAACAATGACAAATTTTCTGGAATTTTCCAAGCTGTTTAAAGGCACAGTCAACTTAGTGTATGTAAACTTCTGACCCACTGGAATTGTGATACAGTGAATGATAATTGAAATAATCTGTAAACAACTGTTGGAAAAATTTCTTGTGTCATGCACAAAGTAGATGTCCTAACCGACTTGCCAAAACTATAGTTTGCTAACAAGAAATTTGTGGAGTGGTTGAAAAACGAGTTTTAATGACTCCAATCTAAGTGTATGTAAACTCCCAACTTCAACTGTTTTACTGCACTGTCGGAGGAAGAAGCACAAGTATTTTGCTACACCTGGAATAACATCTGCTAATCATGTGTATGTGACCAATACATTTAGATTTGATTCAGAGGGTACTGCGTATGGCCCAGTACATCACTGAGGCCAAGCTTCCTGCCATCCAGGACCTATATACTAGGCGGTGTCAGAGGATAGCCCAAAAAATTGTCAAAGACTCCAGTCACCCAAGTCCTAAACTGTTTTCTCTGCTACCGCAAGGCAAGCGGTACTGGAGCGCCAAGTCTAGGACCAAAAGGCTCATTAACAGCTTCTACCCCCAAGCRATAAGACTGCTGAACAATTAACCAAATGGCCACCAGATTATTTACATTGACACCCCACCCTCATTTGTTTTTTACACTGCTGCTACTCGCTGTTTATTATCTATGCATAGTCACTTCACCCCTACCTACCTACCTACCTACCTACAAATTACCTTGATTAACCTCTACCCCCGCACATTGACTTGGTACCCCCTGTTTATAGCGTCGTTATTGTTATTTTATTGTGTTACTTTTTATATTTTTTACTTTAATTTATTTGGTAAATAATTTCTGAACTCTCTTGAACTGCACTGTTGGTTAAGGGCTTGTAAAGTAAGCATTTCACGGTAAGGTTGTATTCGGCGCATGTGACAATAAAGTTTTATTTGATTTGACCTACCATTGCTTACACTTGGGATGGCTGCTGTTTCAGTGGGGAATGATTACAATATAACATCATGACAAGGTTCTACCTGAGTGGGTGTGACAGGGGAGCATGCATGCTGGTCATGGACCAGATAGCAAAGAAACAGGACATATCATTCAGTATTTCCAAATCAGGAGTAAAATATGGAGAAAGTGTGCTCAGGGTATATCATTTATATGCAGCTATGTGTGAGCAGTGACAGGGACTGTGTTTAGTTGGTTCCTATCTTACATGCATCACATTAGGAATCTGAAGTGCCTGCGACGAGAGGAGGTTGAATTGCCATTGACCTGACTGAGCTAAAATGACATAGATTCAGACAAATAGAGCACTGTGTTGAGTGTGGAAACAAGATGGATGTCTTCTGGCAACATTGCAACACACCACAGGCCCTTTCTCACTATGGACAGTAAGTAAGCGTAAATCTTCCAATTTTTTCTAGCTACATGAATGTCAATCGGTTGATAAAGTTTGGAATATTTCATGTTTTGAAACTGAGAAGTGATTGACATTAAAATAAAGTATAGAACAGACTATGGATTATTGTGTTCACATTCTATGATTCATGAGGTTCCTGGTATATGTTTTCAATATTCTCTGGAGAAAGAGAGACTGCTTTTATTGTAGGCTCAGGCTGCAGATCCAACCTTTCTGTACCCCTCTTCCTGACAGCTAAAGGTCCCGAAGCTTCTGTGCATGTGCGGGATTCTCTACTTTACACACAGTCTCTGTTCTCTTCGTAGAGAACAGTCTACCTTGGCAAATGGTGCATCTTAAACAAAATAAAGGTTTTGGCCCCCATCGCTTCACATTTCTCACTGTCAATCGTGAATGACAATTCTTCAAGTTTTACTGGTGAAATGTCCATTCAGCATCTGCACACCAACCATAGCCCCAGTTGGTATTAGATAGAACGTTGTGGCCCTGCCCGCCTGTGGGGAAAACAACCTGTGGTTACCTAGGTTACCCCATGTCTGCTTGTTTTAGTAAATTACAAAACTACATTTAAGAAAAGTACAACGTCTAAAGATTACTTTTTGACCTGCTCCTGAGCGTTCTTACTACTTAGAAAAACATAATATAGGGCTTACCTTGTGTAATGTAGGGCTTACCTTGTAGGGCAAACCAGCCCCAGAAGTGACTCTTCTTATCAACTGTATGCAAGAATTTGATATTTGTTGTCTTAAGAATTCAACATTCTCTGTGTTGGTCTTGCCAACACCCATTGTTACATCATGTAGGTCTGATATCTGATTGGAGATTAACTTTACAGTAATACTATTGGTCAACAACTCCAAACAACTCTAAGATCTAAGGGTCTAAGATTCATTTTTCTTTATCTTATATGTTCCTGACCTGCTCTGGAGAGATGTTCTATCTTTCTTTCTCCACCACATGGAGTTTTGGGTCATGGCCATCTCTCTCTCTCTGACCATGCTTAGAACAATGCCTCGTAATGATTGTTAATTTCTTTTAATTTTAGCTTTATGCCTTGTATGTGAATCCATTAGTTTTACAAAGTAATTAAATACACTTGTATTTATAATCTATTCTCAGACATTTCTTTATGGCCTATTACTGTAAGATTTACGATGGCGCCGGAGGGGAGGGCTACCGTCTTATCGGCTCTTAGCCAACCATGCTATTTTGTTAGTTTTTTCGCGTTGTTCGTAACTTGTTTTGTACATAATGTTGCTGCTACCATCTCTTATGACCGAAAAGAGATTCTGGACATTAGAACTGCGATTGCTCACCTCAAACTGGACGAAAAGTTATTCTTCAATGAGTCGGACGGGAGGGATATACTACTACAGACACCTGACCAGGCCCAGATCCCTGTGATTCGCTGGAGAAGGAAACTGAGATTTAGTGGAACAAGATCAGGGTGTCTTGCGAGGATCAGGCGACGAATGGCTAATCTGCCCTTGCCTTCCGTCCTGCTAGCTAATGTTCAATCGCTGGAAAATAATTTGGACGAACTGAAAGCACTTATATCCTACCAACGGGACATTAAAAACTGTAATATCTTATGTTTCACCGAGTTGTGGCTGAATGACGAAGACATTAAGAACTTACAGCTGACTCGATCAATAAAAAAAGTGGTCAGATGAAGCAGATGCTCAGCTACAGGACTATTTTGCTAGCACAGACAAGAATATGTTCCGGGATTCCTCCGTTGGCATTGAGGAGTACACCACATCAGTCATTGGCTTCATCAATAAGTGCATCGATGACGTCGTCCCCACAGTGACCGTACGTACATACCCCAACCAGAAGCCATGGATGATAGGCAACATCCGCACTGAGCTAAAGGCTAGAGCTGCCGCTTTCAAATAGTGGGACTCTAACCCGGAAGCTTATAAGAAATCCCGCTATGCCTTCCGACGAACCATCAAACAGGCAAAGTGTCAATACAGCACTTAGATAGAATCGTACTTCACCGGCTCTGACGCTCGTCGGATGTGGCAGGATTTGCAAGCCATTACAGACTACAAAGGGAAGCACAGCCGAGAGCTGCCCAGTGACACGAGCCTACCAGACGAGCTAAACTACTTCTATGTTCGCTTCGAGGCAAATAATACTGAAACATGAATGAGAGCACCAGCTGTTCCGGAAAGACTGTGTGATCACACTCTCTGCAGCCGATGTGAGTAAGACCTTTTAACAGGTCAAGATTCACAACATTCACAATTATCAGGACGTCTAATGTGAGCATGAACGGACCAACTGTCAAGTGTCTTCACTGACATTTTACAACCGCTCCCTGTCCGAGTCTGTAATACCAACATGTTTTAAGCAGACCACCATAGTCCCTGTGCCGAAAACACTAAGGTAACCTGCCTAAATGACTACCGACCCGTAGCACTCACATCTATAGCCATGAAGTGCTTTTAAAGGCTAGTTATGGCTCACATCAACACCATTATCCCAGAAGCCCTATACCCACTCCAATTCGCATACTAACAGATCCACAGATGATGCAGTCTCTATTGCACTCCATACTGCCCTTTCCTACCTGGACAAAAGGAACAAATCAAAACAAATTTTATTTGTCACATACACATGGTTAGCAGATGTTAATGCGAGTGTAGCGAAATGCTTGTGCTTCTAGTTCCGACAATGCAGTAATAACCAACGAGTAATCTAACCTAACAATTCCACAACTACGTAACCTTATAAACACAAGTGTAAAGGGATAAAGAATATGTACATAAAGATATATGAATGAGTGATGTCAGAGAACGGCATAGGCAAGATGCAGTAGATGGTATAGAGTACAGTATATACATCTGAGATGAGTAATGTAGGGTATATAAACATAAAGTGGCATAGTTTAAAGTGGTTAGTGATACATGTATTACATAAAGATGGCAAGATGCAGTAGATGATATAGAAGTACAGTAATATACATATACATATGAGATGAGTAATGTAGGGTATGTAAACATTATATTAAGTGGCATTGTTTAAAGTGGCTAGTGAAACATTTTTACATAAACTTCCATAAATTTCCATTATTAAAGTGGCTGGAGTTGAGTCAGTATGTTGGCAGCAGCCACTCATGTAGCGTCATGTTACAGTCGTGTGGCTGTTAACAGTCTGATGCCTTGAGATAGAAGCTGTTTTTCAGTCTCTCGGTCCCTGCTTTGATGCACCTTTACTGACCTCGCCTTCTGGATGATAGCGGGGTGAACAGGCAGTGGCTCGGTGGGTTGTTGTCCTTGATGATCTGTTTGGCCTTCCTGTGACATCGGGTGGTGTAGGTGTCCTGGAGGGCAGGTAGTTTACCCCGTGATGCGTTGTGCAGACCTCACTACCCTCTGGAGAGCCTTACGGTTGTGGGCGGAGCAGTTGCCGTACCAGCGGTGATACAGCCCGACAGGATGCTCTCGATTGTGCATCTGTAGAAGTTTGTGAGTGCTTTTGGTGACAAGCCAAATTTCTTCAGCCTCCTGAGGTTGAAGAGGCGCTGCTGCGCCTTCTTCCACAACGTTGTCTGTGTGGGTGGACCAATTCAGTTTGTCCGTGATGTGTACACCGAGGAACTTAAAACTTACTACCCTCTCCACTACTGTCCCGTCGATGTGGATAGGGGGGTGCTCCCTCTGCTGTTTCCTGAAGTCCACAATCATCTCCTTTGTTTTGTTGACGTTGAGTTTGAGGTTATTTTCCTGACACCACACTCCGAGGGCCCTCACCTCCTCCCCTGTAGGCCGTCTCGTCATTGTTGTAACCAAGCCTACCACTGTAGTGTCGTATGCAAACTTGATGATTGAGTTGGAGGCGTGCATGGCCACGCAGTCGTGGGTGAACAGGGAGTACAGGAGAGGGCTCAGAACGCACCCTTGTGGGGCCAAAGTGTTGAGGATCAGCGGGGTGGAGATGTTCTTACCTAACCTCACCACCTGGGGGCGGCCGTCAGGAAGTCCAGTACCCAGTTGCACAGGGCGTGGTCGAGACCCAGGGTCTCGTGCTTGATGACGAGTTTGGAGGGTACTAGGTGTTAAATGCTGAGCTGTAGTCGATGAACAGCATTCTCACATAGGTAATCCTCTTGTCCAGATGGGTTAGGGCAGTGTGCAGTGTGTGTTGCGATTGCGTCGTCTGTGGACCTATTGGGTCGGTAAGCAAATTGGAGTGGGTCTTAGGGTGTCAGGTAGGGTGGAGGTGATATGGTCCTTGACTAGTCTCTCAAAGCACTTCATGATGACGGAAGTGAGTGCTACGGGGCGGTAGTCGTTTAGCTCGTTACCTTAGCTTCTTGGGAACAGGAACAATGGTGGCCCTCTTGAAGCATGTGGGAACAGCAGACTGGGATAAGAATTGATTGAATATGTCCGTAAACACACCAGCCAGCTGGTCTGTGCATGCTCTGAGGACGCGGCTGGGAATGCCGTCTGGGCCTACGGCCTTGCGAGGGTTAACAGTTTAAATGTTTTACTCACATCGGCTGCAGTGAAGGAGAGCCCGCAGTTTTGGTAGCGGGCCGTGTCAGTGGCACTGTATTGTCCTCAAAGCGAGCAAAAAAGTTATTTAGTCTGTCTGGGAGCAAGACATCCTGGTCCACGATGGGGCTGGTTTTCTTTTTGTAATCCGTGATTGACTGTAGACCCTGCCACATACCTCTTGTGTCTGAGCTGTTGAATTGTGACTCTACTTTTGTCTCTATACTGGCACTTAGCTTGTTTGATTGCCTTGCGGAGGGAAATAGCTACACTGTTTGTATTCGGTCATGTTTCCGGTCACCTTGCCCTGGTTAAAAGCAGTGGTTTGCGCTTTCAGTTTCACATGAATGCTGCATCAATTCACGGTTTTCTGGTTTGGGAATGTTTTAATCGTTTGCTGTGGGTATTACGTCGCCGATGCACTTTTCTTTTTTTCTTTTTTTCCTTTTTTATAAATTGTATCCCCTTTTCTCCCCAATTTTCCGTGGTATCCAATCGCTAGTATTAACTATCTTGTCCATCGCTACAACTCCCGTACGGGCTCGGGAGAGAACGAGGTCGAAAGCCACGCGTCCTCCGAAGCACAACCCAACCAAGCCGCACTGCTTCTTAACACACGCGCCTCCAACCCGGAAGCCAGCCGCACCAATGTGTCGGAGAAACACCGTGCACCTGGCCCCCTTTGGTAGCGCGCACTGCGCCCGGCCTCGCCACAGGAGTCGCTGGAGCGCGATGAGACAAGGATATCCCTACCGGCCAAACCCTCCCTAACCCGGACGACGCTAGCCCAATTGTGCGTCACCCCACGGACCTCCCGGTCGCGGCCGGCTGCGACAGAGCCTGGGCGCGAACCCAGAGACTCTGGTGGCGCAGCTAGCACTGCGATGCAGTGCCCTAGACCACTGCGCCACCCGGGAGGCACCGATGCACTTTCTAATGAACTCGCTCACCGAATCAGCATATTCGACAATGTTGTTGTTGGTAAGGGCAGGTAACAACTCATCCGACATGCTGATCCTCAACACAGGGGCCCCTCAGGGGTGCGTGCTCAGTCCCCTCCTGTACTCCCTGTTCACTCATGACTGCACGGCCAGGCACGACTCCAACACCATCATTAAGTTTGCCGATGACACAACAGTGGTAGTCCTGATCACCAACAACGACAAGACAGCCTATAGGGAGGAGGTCAGAGACCTGGCCGTGTGGTGCCAGGACAACAACCAGGACAGCCTCAACGTGATCAAGACAAAGGAGATGATTGTGGACCACAGAAAAAGAGGACTGAGCACGCCCCCATTCTCATTGACGGGGCTGTAGTGGAACAGGTTGAGAGCTTCAAGTTTTTTATTTTAAATAACTAGGCAAGTCAGTTAAGAACAAATTATTATTTACAATGACAGCCTACTGGGGAACAGTGGGTTAACTACCTTGTTCAGGGGCAGAACGATAGATTTTTACCTTGTCAGCTCAGGGATTTGATCAAACAACCTTTGGTTACTGGCCTAACGCTCTAACCACTAGGCTACCTGCCGCCCCAAAATTCCTTGGCATCCACATCACCAACAAACTAACATTGTCCAAGCACACCAGGACAGTCGTGAAGAGGGCACGACAAAACCTATTTCCCCTTCGGAGACTGAAAAGATTTGGCATGGGTCCTCAGATCCTCAAAAGGTTTTACAGTTTCACTATTGAGACCATCCTGACGGGTTCCATCACTGCCTGGTATGGCAACTGCTCGGCCTCCGACTGCAAGACACTACAGAGGGTAATGCAGACGACCCAGTACATCACCGGGGCCAAGCTTCCTGCCATCCAGGACCTCTATACCAGGCGTTTTCGGAAGAAGGCCCTAAAAAATTGTCAAAGACTCCAGCCACCTTAGTCATAGACTGTTCTTTCTGCTACCGCACAGCAAGCGGTACCGTAGCGCCAAGTCTAGGTCCAAGAGGCTCCTAAATAGCTTATACCCCCAAGCCATAAGACTCCTGAACAGCTAATCAAATGGCTACCCCCACATTTCCCACGCCAAATAGCCTGAAGCCATAGCACAGGGCTTTTCTAGCAGACTCTATTTCCCTATATGGGAGCATTGTAACCCCAAATTGGGATTATTTTACCTGGTTACATGTACAATGAACGACACAGCAGCTTTTCGGCATGTTTTCTTATTTCTGTATAAAAATCTATGACCAAGTTGCCTCTTTTACAATGGGGGTCAATAGGATAGAATGTTGGTAATCCTCAATTTGTGGGCGTGGTCGAGGGGAATTCCTTATTATTATGTGAGTACCGACTGGGACTATTTGATCTCAATCAGTTTCATGGGTATATGCATTTAGATCTTCTTGAATTATACAGTGTTGTTTTGAATATTAGTTCAGAAGGTGTTAACAAACTGTAGCATAGCCTACCTGTGTTAGGTTTCAATCAAAGGACATATTTTGCCTAGTGGCAGGCTTTGTTGAGTTTTGGCTACATGACCAAAACATTTGACCATTCGCACAATCCTCCTAAAATCTCATAAGAAATGAGGTGGTGTTTTTTGTCTTACAGTAACATTATACTATCTTATTATATTCGGTTCTAGCTGTCGGGAATAGGGGTCCAGAAAAGTCAAATCCGCAGCCACTCCATTTATTGTACTATGTTTGTGTAAACCCTAATGTATAAACACTGGGTTGAAGAACATTTAAATCATTGAAAGGACAGATTTCTTTCTGTCAGGAAATAAACTGTTATTAAGTTTAGGGGACGTTTTAGAGGCTTCCCCCTTCTTGTCTTGGCAGGTCCTGCTGTGTGTGTATTGCCATGGGTAAAGCTTATAATATGTACACCCCAGCGCATTGTGAAAAGAGAGTACTTCTTCCTCACTTGGTTTAATTGTCCCTTAGAGACCTGTGGAATTGGAATCTAAGTGGAATACCAGTCTTGCTCTCCATCTCTCTCTCTCTCTATCTCTCTCTCTCTCTCTATCTCTCTCTCTCTCTCTCTCTGTTGGGGCTGGTGTTCTTAGACTTTTGATTTGCCCCAGTCTTTATTTCGTTCCAGGCTTTTTCTCACCCGGCTCTTCTGTGAAGCGTTTCAGCGCCAGAGTGTTAGGCTTTATTAACCCCCCTAAGCATGAAGCACCTAAGGGAGGTCAGACATTGGTCGTTAAAAATCTATTGTGACTCGTCTGAAAAATGAATAAATGAGCATATTATTTCCCCCCGTTCCGGAGCCCTGGTGCTCTGTTTGTCTAATCAAGTACGAGAGCTGGCAAAGTCAACCAGGGTTGACATGCACATTTTATTGAAGTTTTTGTCTGTCAGAGGAGTTTAAACCTGTAATGAACAAAAAAGTGGTGATTTAAAATATAATCCCATTTCACTGATGAAATTACAAAGACGACGAGAGTTCACAAATCATGCTCATTCTTTTCTATCATGAGCGATGCCCCTGTTGAGGTAGTGATGCTTTAAAGGAGGTGTGCCCCCTCAATGAATAGTGACAGCGTTGTAACCGAATTGGAGGCGCAGCGGCCCAGCCTAGCCACCTCTCTGGGCTGAGAAATGCCTAAGGCTTTGTTTTCACCTCCGCCGCTACTCACAAAGGACACATCTACTGGAGCCTAGCTAGCACATCTCAACTCACAGGCCCCAACCTCCTCCTGGTCTGCCTCTGAAACACTTACACCTGGCCTGGATGACAGTTGGTCCCCTTCAACAATAAAGGAAATGGTGTCATGTTGTTCATACAGTTCATGGACTTACTGTACTCATTATTCTGTCTGAAACAATGTCTGCAACAATAGGAAATGTCTTCTACTCAGCATCTTTAATATCCCCTTGTGACGAAGTCTCAATAACTGGATGTGGGTTTATTAACTTATGTATTATGTATAGTATATTTAAGCAATAAGGCCCAAGGGGGTGCGGTATATGGTCAATATACCAAGGCTAAGGGCTGTTCTTATGCAAAATGCAACGCGGAGTGCCTGGATACAGCCCTTAGCTGTGGTATATTGGCCATATACCACAAGCCCCCCGAGGTGCCTTATTGCTATTATAAACTGGTTACCAACGTAATTAGACCAGTAAAAATAATTATTTTGTCATACCCATGGTGTACGGTCTGATATATCAAGGCTTTCAGCCAATCAGCATTCAGGGCTCGAACCACCCAGTTTAAAATAACTTATAAATTATGTATTTAAGGGCCCCTGGAGAAGACAACATTATGAATGGAATTTGCAATTCAAGAATCGAAATGATCATGAGTGATACACAAGATAACACATTGCTTTGGGGAGTAGGCCTATACAGTGGCTTGCGAAAGTATTCACCCCCTTGGCATTCTTTCTATTTTGTTGCCTTACAACCTGGAATTAAAATAGATTTTTGTGGGATTTGTATCATTTAATTGACATAACATGCCTACCACTTTGAAGATGCAAAATATGTTTTATTGTGAAACAAACAAGAAATAAGACCAAAAAAAACAGAAAACTTGAGCATGCAAAACTATTCACCCCCCAAAGTCAATACTTTGTAGAGCCACCTTTTGCAGCAATTACAGCTGCAAGTCTCTTGGGGTATGTCTCTATAAGCTTGGCACATCTAGCCACTGGGATTTTTGCCCATTCTTCAAGGTAAAACTGCTCCAGCTCCTTCAAGTTGGATGGGTTCCGCTGGTGTACAGCAATCTTTAAGTCATACCACAGATTCTCAATTGGATTGAGGTCTGGGTTTGACTAGGCCATTCCATCGACATTTAAATGTTTTCCCTTAAACCACTCGAGTGTTGCTTTAGCAGTATGCTTAGGGTCATTGTCCTGCAGGAAGGTGAACCTCCGTCCCAGTCTGAAATCTCTGGAAGACTGAAACAGGTTTCCCTCAAGAATTTCCCTGTTTTTAGCGCCATCCATCATTCCTTCAATTCTGACCAGTTTCCCAGTCCCTGCTGATTAAAAACATTCCCACAGCATGATGCCGCCACCACCATGCTTAACTGTGGGGATGATGTTCTCGGGGTGATGAGAGGTGTTGGGTTTGCGCCAGACATAGAGTTTTCATTGATGTCCAAAAAGCTCAATTTTAGTCTCATCTGACCAGAGTACTTTCTTCCATATGTTTGGGGAGTCTCCCACATTCCTTTTGGCGAACACCAAACGTATTTGCTTTTTTTTTTCTTTAAGCAATGGCTTTTTTTCTGGCCACTCTTTTGTAAAGCCGAGCTCTGTGGAGTGTACGGCTTAAAGTGGTCCTATGGACAGATACTCCAATCTCTGCTGTGGAGCTTGCAGCTTCTTCAGGGTTATCTTTGGTCTCTTTGTTGCCTCTCTGATTAATGCCCTCCTTGCCTGGTCTGTGAGTTTTGGTGGGCGGCCCTCTCTTGGCAGGTTTGTTGTGGGGCCATATTCTTTCAAATTTTTTAATAATGGATTTAATGGTGCTCCGTGGGATGTTCAAAGTTTCTGATTTTTTTATAACCCAACCCTGATCTGTACTTCTCCACAACTTTGTCCCTGACCTGTTTGGAGAGCTCCTTGGTCTTCATAGTGCCGCTTGCTTGGTGGTGCCCCTTGCTTAGTGGTGTTGCAGACTCTGGGGCCTTTCAGAACAGGTGTATATATACTGAGATCATGTGACAGATCACATGACACTTAGATTGCACACAGGTGGACTTAATTTAACTAATTATGTGACTTCTGAAGGTAATTGGTATAACCAGATCTTATTTAGGGGCTTCATAGCAAAGGGGGTGAATACATATGCATGCACAACTTTTCCTATAATTTGTTTAAGATTTTTTTTTAAACAAGTTATTTTTTTCATTTCAATTCATCAATTTGGACCATTTTGTGTATGTTCATTACATGACATCCAAATAAAAATCAATTTAAATTACAGGTTGTAATGCAACAAAATAGGAGAAATGCCAAGGGGGTGAATACTTTTGCAAGGCACTTTAGGTAGTAGCTATAGATGTTTACCTATAGTGGATAAAAAAATATATATTACTGTCACATACACCGGATAGCTACAGTTAAATGTGTTGTTTTACAGGGTCAGCAATAGTAGTATGGCTCAAATTAGGGTTAAGTGCTTTGCTCAAGGACATATGAACAGATTCTTCACCTTGACGTCTCGGGCATTCGACCAGCGACCTTTCATTTACTTGTCCAACGCTGTAACTACTAGGCTACCTGCCGCCCTATAGATGTTTCACTATAGATGCTTACCCATAGATGTTTGCCAATGGTGTTCACCTATATATGTTTACCTGTAGATGCTTACCTATTGATGTTTACCTATATATGTTTACCTGTAGATGCTTACCTATTGATGTTTACCTATATATGTTTAACTACACAGTTGAAGTCGGAAGTTTACATACAGCTTAGCCAAATACATTTAAACTCAGTTTTTCACAATTCCTGACATTTAATCCTAGTAATAAATCCCTGTCTTAGGTCAGTTAGGTTCACCACTTTCTTTTAAGAATGTGAAATGTCAGAATAATAGTAGAGAGAATTATTTATTTCAGCTTTTATTTATTTTATCACATTCCCAGTGGGTCAGAAGTTTACATACACTCAATTAGTATTTGMCAGCACTGCCTTTAYATTGTTAAACTTGGGTCAAATGTTTCGGGTAGACTTTCACAAGCTTCCCACAATAAGTTGGGGGAATTTTGGCCCATTCCTCCTGACAGAGCTGGTGTAATTGAGTCAGGTTTGTAGGCCTCCTTGCTCAGACACTCTTTTCAGTTCTGCCTCAAATTTTCTATAGGGTTGAGGTCAGGGCTTTGTGATGGCCATCCAAATACATTGCCTTTGTTGTCCTTAAGCCATTTTGCCACAACTTTGGAAGTATGCTTGGGGTCATTGTCCATTTGGAAGACCCATTTGCGACCAAGCTTTAACTTCCTGACTGATGTCTTGAGATGTTGCTTCAATATATCCACATATTTTTCCTCCCTCATGATGCCATCTATTTTGTGAAGTGCACCAGTCCCTCCTGCAGCAAAGCACCCCCACAACATGATGCTGCCACGGTTGGGATGGTGTTCTTCGGCTTGCAAGCATACCCCTTTTTCCTCCAAACATAACGATGGTCATTATGGCCAAACAGTTATATTTTTGTTTCATCAGACCAGAAGATATTTCTCCAAAAAGTACGATCTTTGTCCCCATGTGCAGTTGCAAACCGTAGTCTGGATTTTAAATGCCGGTTTTGGAGCAGTGGCTTCTTCCTTGCTGAGCGGCCTTTCAGGTTATGTCGATATAGGACTCGTTTTACTGTGGATATTGTCACATCTGCTCCTGACACACCCCCTAGTGGACATCCGGTGTCTCCTTGACCTGCAGCCACTCCTCCAGTACATTCTCTCTCTCACCCCCTCCCTTTCTGTTTTTTTGTGATTGTGTTGTTGGAGACAGGTGTGCTGGAGCCAGAGCGGCTCCTTACCAGCTGCAACCCGTTCCATAATCAAGACCTCTACAAATACTCAGTCCTGCCACTTCCACTCTGCCAGATCYTAATCTCTGCTCAGTCAGTTTATGATTCTAGCTATTTATGATTATTCAAGATCCTGTTACCCTGCTGTGTCTGTTTCCCTGCCTGACGCTGTTTATCCTCTCACTGCAGTTTTGCCYCTRTGACTCTGGCTCCTGTTCCACATCTCACCACCCTGCTATCCTGTTCTGGATTCACCACACCACCACTCCATTGGATTCCTGGCTACCCTGTTCTGGATTCACCACTCCATTGGATTCCTCTCTGGACCTGTTTACCCTGTTCCAACCCAGCTCACTCCAACCTCAGCCTCCACATCTAGTTTCCTATCACTCATCCGAGCTTCCCCGGATCTGCACTCCATATCTCCCTGTGTTCAATAAATACCTTGGGTCATTCATCCCTGTTTCTTGGTCTGAGTCTGCTCATGGGTTCCCCTGTGCTGCTCCGCCTAACAGATATAGATACGTTTGTGCCTGTTTCCTCCAGCAGCTTCACAAGGTCCTTTGCTGTTGTTCTGGGATTGATTTGCACTTTCGCACCAAAGTACGTGCATCTCTAGGAGACAGAACGCGTCTCCTTCCTGAGCGGTATGACGGCTGCGTGGTCCCATGGTGTTTATACTTGCGTACTATTGTTTGTACAGATGAACGTGGTACCTTCAGGCGTTTGGAAATTGCTCCCAAGGATGAACCAGACTTGTGGAGGTCTACAATTGTTTTTATGAGGTCTTGGCTCATTTCTTTTGGATTTTCCCATGATGTCAAGCAAAGAGGCACTGAGTTTGAAGGTAGGCCTTGAAATACATCCACAGGTACATCTCCAATTGACTCAAATGATGTCAATTAACCTATCAGAAGCTTCTAAAGCCATGACATAATTTTCTGGAATGTCCCAAGCTGTTTAAAGGCACAGTCAACTTAGTGTATGTAAACTTCTGACCCACTGGAATTGTGATACGGTGAATGATAAGTGAAGTAATCTGTTTGAAAAACAATTGTTGTAAAAACTACTTGTGTCATGCACAAAGTAGATGTCCTGACTGACTTGCCAAAACTATAGTTTGTTAACAAGAAATTTGTGGAGTGGTTGAAAAATGAGTTTTAATGACTCCAACGTAAGTGTATGTAAACTTCCAACTTCAACTGTAAATGTTTACCTGTTATATGTGTACCTAGTATATGTTTACCTATGATGTTTACATATATTTGTTTACCTATTTACACTACATGACCAAAAGTATGTGGACACCTGCTCGTCGAACATCTCATTCCAAAATCATAGGCATTAATATTGAGTTGGTCCCCACTTTGCTGCTATAACAGCCTCTACTCTTTTGAGAAGGCTTTCCACTAGATGTTGGAACATTGCAGTGGGGACTTGCTTCCATTCAGCCACAAGAGCATTAGTGAGATCGGGCACTGATGTTGGGCGATTAGGCCTGGCTCACAGTCACCGTTCCAATTCCTCCCAAAGGAGTTTGATGGGGTTGAGGTCAGGGCTCTGTGCAGGCCAGTCAAGTTCACCCACACCGATCTCAACAAACCATTTCTGTATAGATCTCACTTTGTGCACAGTGGCATTGTCATGCTGAAACAGGAGAGGGCCTTCCCCAAACTGTTGCCACAAAGTTGGAAACACAGAATAGTCTAGAATGTCATTGTATGCTGTAGCGTTAAGATTTTCCTTCACTGGAACTAAGGAGCCTAGCACACACCTTTATTCCTCCTCCACCAAACTTTACAGTTGGCACTATGCATTCGGGCAGGTAGTGTTCTCCTGAACTGCCAGATGGTGAAGTGTGATTGATCACTCCAGAGAACACGTTTCCACTGCTCCAAAGTCCAATGGCGGAGAGCTTTACACCACTCCAGCTTGCAGCAGAGGACAGTTGATTTTTACGCACTACGCACTTCAGCACTTGGTGGTCCCGTTCTGTGAGTTCATGTGGTCTACCACTTCGCAGCTGAATAATTGTTGCTCTTAGACGTTTCCACTTCACAATAACAGCACTTACAGTTGGCCAGGGCAGCTCTAGCAAGGTAGAAATATGACTAAATTACTTGTTGGAAAGGTAGCATCCTATGACGGTGCCACGTTCAAAGTCACTGAGCTCTTCAGTAAGGCCATTCTACTGCCAATGTTTGTCTATGGAGATTGCAAGGCTGTTTGCCTGATTTTATACACTTGTCAGCAACGGGTGCGGCTGAAATAGACGAATCCACTCATTTCAAGGGGTGTCCACATACTTTTGTGTATATAGTGTATGTTTACCTAAAGATGTTTACTTATATATATTTACCTATAGATGTTTAACAATATATTTGTACTTCTAGATGTTTACCTATAGGTAGTATTTAGTATAGTACTATAGATGATTAGTCCATGATGTTGTCCAATGTACAAATATAGTCATGGTTTCAATACTTGAAAAGTAAAATATCTCCCAGGAATGATTGTTTATTTTCTTGTAGTATGTTGGATCCAACACTGCAGAAAAAAGAGAGAAACTGTTCTGTTTTAGTTTTTCACTGCTGCAATTGGGAGCCTCATATGCCCTTTAAACAACATTACATGAAGTGAATAAAACTTGAAAAGTACATCTGCCTCTAAAATGCTTACCATTTTTAACACTAATGAACTGAGTCGTGCAGTAGAGATTGCAAACTGCGGGTAGAGTACTGTATATTACGTTGAATCCCCCTGCTTCATGGGAACTCATAAAACACAGAAGACAGAAAGTTATATCTGGTTATTTGTGTTTAATTGGAGGTGCTGAGTGATGCAAACTAGGCTTTAATTCCTTCCCCTGCTGCCTGACTATGAGCAACATCAGCTCAGATGCCCCCTCACTCGCCAACCCTTATTGAAATCACCACACGTGCCCCTACTGACAGATACGTTGGATGCTGCCTCAATATAGCATGTTGATAATAGACATAATCAATTCTAACTATTCAACATGATTTCATATTCAAGCATTGTAAAAGTATGGGCAGCACTAGAGGACTCATATATATATATATATATATATAAGTAGTCAACAGGGTTCTGTTCATTTCGCTTTATACATTCAACACCACAAATGTTTGTTTGACATTGAGCTTAGTCAAGAAATTGATCATATTGAGCATGTCCAACAATTTACCGTCTACCAGCATGCATTAAGTTCAAGCCTTTGATCTTCTCCATGTTCATATAATGGCTCATGCTGTAAACATGATTGCAGATTGAATAAAGAATACTTTGGTTTCCCTTGGCCCTCGAAAACAGTTCTGTCATGTGCTGTCCATGCTCATCTCCGTGCTCGGCTTGCCTTGGTGCCTTTATGCAATGTGACAGAGGAGGGCTGGGGACTCTTTCTCCCGGCACCGCGATACCAGGCACAGTGACACTCTCCTCTGAAGTGCCACATTAATTCTAATAAAGCACTGCTTTACCAGGGCCCATGAAGACCAGGGCTGTTGGGGGGCAGGCGCTGGTATAAATACCTAGCTTAATGAAGGGAGGCGGTGGGCGCAGGTGGTGTGGCAGTGCAGGTGGCAACTCTCGCCCTCAGGCTCCTGGGTGAGTCCGCTGCCACCGCCACTCCAGGGGGCACAGCAGCAGAGATTGCATTTTAATTACCAGGTACGTTTTGTTCTCCTGATGGGTCACAGTCTATGTTTGTGTCTGTGTCCATGTATGTCCCTGTGTGTTCAGTCCCATTGTCTGTCCCCACCGCTGTCCACAGTTGAGCTATAAGCTCTAAAAGTTACTTCACAAGTGACTACCTTACATGGAAATGTCCTAGTATATGGATGGCCTGCAACTATTCCATATTCCCCAACTTGCATATGTGTGAGAGGTAGACGTCTGCATTGTGATGACTTTTCCGCCACTGAATCATGTGTACATTCCAGACATATGCAACGGGGGAGCATCCATCCAGTTTGACTGTGCTAACCCTCCCCTTGAGGAGCTCCAACAAAAGGGAGGTCCACCTCCCGGTTCTCCCTTCTCTGGAAAAGTAATCGCTCCTCTCTCACTGAACACTAACTCAAAACTACTTGACACTTTAAATGTTCCTGTTCTGCGATTTCCGTTTTGAGCAAGTATGGTGACCTTGGTGAGAAGTAGTTTATGGAGTTGACCCACCCATACCCTCCAATGTGTCAAGTCCCCATTCAGAAGCGTGATGAGAAAGGTTGAAGGAGAGGATGTCTGTAAAGGCGTCTGGATATAAGGCTTGTTTTGTTCCTAGCAGAACTCACTAGGCAAAATGAACATCTGTGCCTTGCATACTCTCTTAAAATACCTTCGCTTGAAAAATTAGAAAAAAGCAACAATAGTACTGTTTGTCTCTCTTGAGACGCGGTAGCAAGTAAGTATACACTTCCTCAAAATAGTCGCCATTAATTTAAGATCACTCAAGAAATCTCTAATACATTTAGAAGTTTTTGCCAAGGAGGTCTAAGTCACGCAATTTCACATCTAACTAAGATATTTGGTGCAGTATTTCTTATTAAGGGGAAAAATGTGCATTCAGACGAGTCTTCTCTCGTTGAATGACAACAAACAAATCATTGAAGAATCACTACTGTTGACCGATCACTGACGAATGGGCGTAGACTCCGGCTACCGAACATCGGCTTGCCGCAGGAAAAAATGTTGTGTGAACAAACAGCCGTAAAAACCCTTGCTGAAGACCAAAACGTACAAAAACGTCACAAAATGTCATCATAATATATGCACAAACTGTTTTGGATGGGAAGCATGCAGACACCTTAAGCCACCTTAAGCCCAGGACAGCAACCCCCCTGCCCCTCCCCCATCATCCCACTCTGGGGACGCCCCTGAATCGGCACACAACAGCACACAGCAGCACTCAGCTGCACAGATGTTGTTTTATTGTGTGGAGCAGCGGCCCAACGGGGGGCTCCTACTCATTAGCTGTTGTCTCTCTCTCTCTTTGTCTGACCATCCCTTTTATACAGTAAATGCAGCAGTTGCCTTAAGATCATTCCGTTAACAGAAGCATAACCACCACAGGAAAAACATGGATTAAACACAAAGAAACCCACACACTGCGCCATATACACAGTGCTGAATTATATCCACAATTATATACACAGGCACCCTACTGATTAAGGGTGCCTAATATCAGGTGTTTTTATTTTGAATGTGGTCATGAGACATTGGAAATCCAAATAGAGAATTTGGTTCAGTCAGCGAGTTTATGCAAATAATGCTACAGTATTTGCTTTACGTCTCCATAAGACATTAATATCTTAAGCATATTAAGTTTCCCCTCTTTGATCATATGAAGAGTCTGTTTCAGCAGTTCTCCACAGCAAATACCATCATAGGCCAATGAGCCCAAGCCCGGATTTTTTGTGTGTGTGTGTCGTTATACAATGCACAGCTTACCAGCATATTACACACAGAAGAAGAATATATAAAAATACAAATTTAAAATATATTTGGTACATAATTGGTCTAGCCTAAATTAAACACATTCAGAGTTAGCGTACAGTTAATTTGTACTTGATTTCGAATTTTTCATATTATCATAATTAATAGGCTGACACATTACCTTTAGCTACAGAATATCACACCCCTGTATGTTTCCATCTCCTCCCCTCTCCTTCATTCCTTTCTCCAGAGTGCAGAGAGAGGGGCTGTCAACAGTTTAATGAACTATGTTTAGTTGTGAAAACATGATACTATCAATGTTCCTGAACAGATTTCACTTGGTTTCCCAAATTAATCACTGGGAAGCTGCAGGAACAGGTTTAGAGAGCCCATGGCATACTGAGTTTGGGTAGAATATCACCTGTCATATAGGACCTGTTTTAAATGATCACTTTTAGTTCAAAATCGGCACTTCATATACGCACACTCACTCCTGAATGGGAAAAATATCCTCTCTATTTTATTCAGCTAAGTTCAATTATATTCTTCTTAGTATAAAATCATATAATATAAAATAATGCACGAGACTTATAAGCATAGCTTGTTCGTTAAATGAACAAGCCAACAGCCTATGGCATGGTGCATTGCCAGATAACATACAGTAGGCCAACTCATATTCTGTTCTTCTGAAATACATTTTCTTCAAATCATAATGTTTCTTTAGACCTGCCAAGTAATTTATGGATTTATTGTGATGGTGTTATGATGGAACATTTTATGTTTGTGCTTTTCTATTAACCAATTTCTGTGTTCTATGTTTGTGCTTTTCTAATAACCAATTCCTGTCTTCATGCAAGTGACTGATTGAACAAATCCTTACTATCAGTATCTTCAATTTGGCAGTACGCCCAGACCCTTGTTTTGAGAATGAAAGATATCTCAGTTTCAAGGTCTCAGCTTAGAGAGAAGAAGCCTTGTGAGGTATTGGTCTGTCACATGCATGACCCAGTATTTGTCGGTCACATGAATGAAGCAAACTTTAATGATGAATTAATTATGAATTATGAATAAGCTAAATCATCCAAATATAACTTGTCTGTATATAAGAGATCTAACGGGACTGCCCCGATGGAGCTCCTGATCGACATGTGTACTTGGTGCATTGAGTTGGTTGGAACCTCCAGCCTGCTGATAATAAATAATTATTAATTTCATTTAATTGACTTCGAGTGTTTCAATGAATACCCCAACCAGTTCTGTTAGCTGAGTTTTTTGATCTATAATGTTATCTACGGTTATTATATATGTATATGAAATACCGTCAAGCTAGTCTTAGAAGAAGGCTAGAGTAAGGTCAGGAGGCCCCACCGTCAATTGTCTATAGGAATTTATAAGAAGTGTCTACCTGGTCTGAGAACCACTGGCTACTCTTAGAGAAGGCTAGAGTGAGGGCAGAGAGGCCCCACTGACAATTGTCTGTAGGCATTTATAAGAGAAGTGTCTACATGCTCGAGAACCACTGGGAACTGTTGAAGATACATATGGTGTCCCTCACCGCCCATCAATCTACAGGTAGTGAACACTGACTTGAAAAGTTTAAGAGGGTAACATATGAGATGGGTAAGGGCTGTGACAATGTTCATTGATGCCCCCGGACAATGAGATTTCCTCGAGAACATGATATGTGCATCTCTCGGGCTGCTGCGCTGTGATCGTTGATGGTGGTGTGTATGTGAATAACTAAAGATTTTGATAGAAGAGAGTAGTGCTATTCTAAATGTATAGAAAGATACATATGGAAGTAACGACAGGAGAATCATTGAAGATGCACATGGGGTATTAAGGGAGTCTGTTTGGGAATAGTACTAAGTGAATGTGGATGTGAAAGTTGTGTGCGTGTGGAAAGGATGTATTAAACTGATTGAAATTTGGATAATAAGCTGATTGATTGAAATTTGGGAAAATCTATGTTTTTGACAAGGGCTGTAAGGGACACAGTGGGGAAATTTGGGATAGAGGCATGAATAATTGAATAACGTTTTTGACAATTTGTAATTATTATTAATCAATTCAATAGTTTGGGTAGCACCAGTGATTTAAGTAAGTAATGTCATCTAAAACAATAATCTGTTTCCATCATGTGGAACAGTGTCCAGAATAAGTAGATCCAAGTAAATGTTTTTAGTACTGAATATTGAGCTGATAAGCCAGCACCAACTTTCCGAAGATCCTAGCAGATTTGTTAAACAACAGGTTTCCTGTTGTGACTAGTTTATGTCCCAGGGATGGTTAGTACGGAACTGTATGTCAATGCAACAGGTTAAAAATATTAAGATTACAAGAGTGGGGCTCTGGGGATTGTATACTTTAGAAGGTGCCCATTCAGCTTGACGGGACACTGTATCATCTGATGTGTCTGAAGTATAATTCTGTATGCGAATGGGTTCATCAAAACTTCCTGCCCAATATGTAGTAAACTCCACTAAGATTATGAATTTTTTAAGACTGATTAAGATCTTTATTTTCTTTCTTCCAGGACCGCTAACAAGTATTTTTTTATATATGTTTGCCAATGGTTCTGTGTCTCTACTTTTGAGTGGTGCAGTGGTCTAAGACACTGCATCTCAGTGCAAGAGGCGTGACTGCAGTACTTGGTTTGAATCCAGGCTACATCACATCCGGTCAGGATTGGGAATCCCGTAGGACGGCGCACAATTAACCTAGCATCGTCCGGGGTAGGCCGTCATTGTAAATAAGAATCTGTTCTTAACTGACTTGCCTGGTAAAATACAGCTATTTTTAAATAAATAAAATTGAGGGGCTTCCTGAGGCAAGTGCCTTAGGAGAGCAGTAATTGAGACTGTGCACTGTACAGTGTACAGGTGCTCAGATCCAGCTGTTGAGGGAGCTCCCAAATGTTCTATTTATTTTTATTTCACCTTTATTTAACCAGGTAGGCCAGTTGAGAACAAGCTCTCATTTACAACTGCGACCTGGCAAAGATAAAGCAAAGCAGTGTGACAAAATCAACAACACAGAGTTACACATAAACAAACGTAAAGTCAATAACACAAAATATAATAAAAATAGAAAAATCTATGTACAGTGTGTGCAAATACATAGGCCATAGAGGCAATACATAGGCCATAGAGGCAAAAATAATTACAATTTAGCATTAATACTGGAGTGATAGATGTGCAGATGATGTGCAAGTTGAGATACTGGGGTGCAAAAGAGCAAGAGGGTAAGTAATAATATGGGGATGAGGTAGTCAGGTGTGCTGTTTACAGATTGGCTGTGTACAGGTCGCAGTGGTGGGTAGTACAGTGGGGAGTATTTGAACAAGTATTTGATACACTGCCGATTTTGCAGGTTTTCCTACTTACAAAGCATGTAGAGGTCTGTAATTTTTATCATAGGTACACTTCAACTATGAGAGACGGAATCTAAAAATCAAAAATCCAGAAAATCCAGAAAATCCAGAAAATCACATTGTATGATTTTTAAGTAATTAATTTGCATTTTATTGCATGACATAAGTATTTGATACATCAGAAAAGCCGAACTTAATATTTGTACAGAAACCTTTGTTTGCAATTACAGAGATCATACGTTTCCTGTAGTTCTTGACTAGGTTGCACACACTGGCAGCAGGGATTTTGGCCCACTCCTCCTACAGATCTTCTCCAGATCCTTCAGGTTTCGGGGCTGTCGCTGGGCAATACGGAGTTTCAGCTCCCTCCAAAGATTTTCTATTGGGTTCAGGTCTGGAGACTGGCTAGGCCACTCCAGGACCTTGAGATGCTTCTTACGGAGCCACTCCTTAGTTGCCATGGCTGTGTACTTCGTGTCGTTGTCATGCTGGAAGACCCAGCCACGACCCATCTTCAATGCTCTTACTGAGGAAGGAGGTTGTTGGCCAAGATCTCGCGATACATGGCCCCATCCATCCTCCCCTCAATACGGTGCAGTCGTCCTGTCCCTTTGCAGAAAAGCATCCCCAAAGAATGATGTTTCCACCTCCATGCTTCACGGTTGGGATGTATTCTTGGGGTTGTACTCATACATGTGTTCCTCCAAACACGGCGAGTGAGTTAGACCAAAAAGCTCTATTTTTGTCTCATCAGACCACATGACCTTCTCCCATTCCTCCTCTGGATCATCCAGATGGTCATTGGCAAACTTCAGACAGGCCTGGACATGCACTGGCTTAAGCAGGGGGACCTTGCGTGCGCTGCAGGATTTTAATCCATGACGGCGTAGTGTGTTACTAATGGTTTTCTTTGAGACTGTGGTCCCAGCTCTCTCTCAGGTCATTGACCAGGTCCTGCCGTGTAGTTCTGGCTGATCCCTTCACCTTCTCTGATCATTGATGCTCCACGAGGTGAGATCTTGCATGGAGCCCCAGACCGAGGGTGATTGACCGTCATCTTGAACTTCTTCCATTTTCTAATAATTGCGCCAACAGTTGTTTCCTTCTCACCAAGCTGCTTGCCTATTGTCCTGCAGCCCATCCCAGCCTTGTGCAGGTCTACAATTTTATCCCTGATGTCCTTACACAGCTCTCTGGTCTTGGCCATGTGGAGAGGTTGGAATCTGTTTGATTGAGTGTGTGGACAGGTGTCTTTTATACAGGTAACGAGTTCAAACAGGTGCAGTTAATACAGGTAATGAGTGGAGAACAGGAGGGCTTCTTAAAGAAAACGAACAGGTCTGTGAGAGCCGGAATTCTTACTGGTTGGTAGGTGATCAAATACTTATGTCATGCAATAAAATGCAAATTAATTATTTAAAAATCATACAATGGATTTTCTGGATTTTTGTTTTAGATTCCGTCTCTCACAGTTGAAGTGTACTATGATAAAAATTACAGACCTCTACAGCTTTGTAAGTAGGAAAACCTGCAAAATCGGCAGTGTATCAAATACTTGTTTCCCCACTGTATATGGGCCTTTGGTGATAAAATGGATGGCACAGTGATAGACTAAAAGGCATCGCCGAAGTCAATGATTGGTAGGATAGTCAGTTTTAGGAGGGATGTTTGGCGGCATGAGTGAAGGAGGCTTTTTTTGCGAAATAGGAAGCCGATTCTAGATTAATTAGGATTGGAGATGTTTAATGTCAGTCTGTAAGAGAGAGTTTACAGTCTAACCAGCACCTAGGTATTTGTAGTTGTCCCATATTCTAGGTAAGAAAACCGTCCAGAGAAGTGATGCTAGTCGGCAGACGGGTGCCTGCAGCAATCGATTGAAGAGCATGCATTTAGTTCTAGCATTTAAAAGCAGTTGGAGAAAGGAGTGTTGTATGGCATTGAAGCTCATTTGGAGGTTTGTTAGCTCAAGTGTCAAAGAAGGGCCAGATGTATACAGAATGGTGTTGTCTGCGTAGAGGTGGATCAGAGAATCACCAGCAGCAAGAGCGACATCATTGATATATACAGAGAAAAGAGTCGGCCCGAGAATAGAACCCTGTGGCACCCCCATAGAGACTGCCAGAGGTCCGTACAACAGGCCCTCCGATTTGACACACTGAACTCTATCTGAGAAGTAGTTGGTGAACCAGGCGAGGCAGTCATTTGAGAAGCCAAGGCTATTGAGTCTGCCGATAAGAATGCGGTGATTGACAGAGTCGAAAGCCTTGGGTCAATGAAGATGGCTGCACAGTACTGTATTTTATTAATGGCGGTTATGATATCGTTTAGGACCTTGAGCATGGCTGAGGTGCACCCATGACCAGCTCGGAAACCATATTGCATAGTGGAGAAGGTACGGTCAGTGATCTGTTTATTAACTTGGCTTTTGAAGATTTTAGAAAGGCAGGGCAGGATGGTTATAGGTCTATAACAGTTTGGGTCTAGAGTGTCTCCCCGTTGAAGAGGGGGATGACTCTGGCAGCTTTCCAATCTTTGGGGATCTCAGACAATACGAAAGAGAGGTTGAATAGGCTAGTAATAGAGGTTGCAACAATTTTGGCAGATTATTTTAGAAAGAGAGGGTCCATATTGTCTAGCCCAGTTGATTTGTAGGGGTCCAGATTTTGTAACTCTTTCAGAACATCAGCTATCTGGATTTTTGTGAAGGAGAAATGGGGGAGGTTTGGGCAAGTTGCTGTGGGGAGTACAGGGCTGTTGACCGGMGTATAGATAGCCAGGTGGAACGCTTGGCCAGCTGTAGATAAATGCTTATTGAAATTCTCAATTATCTTGGATTTATCGGTTGTGACAGTGTTTCCTAGCCTCAGTGCAGTGGGCAGCTGGGAGGATGTGCTCTTATTCTCCATGGACTTTACAGTGTTCCAGAACTTTTGGGAGTTGTTGCTACAGGATGCAAATTTCTGTTTGAAAAACCTAGCCTTGCTTTCCTATCTGCCTCTGTATATTGGTTCCTGACTTCCCTGAAAAGTTGCATATCGCGGGGGCTATTCGAAGCTAATGCAGTATGCTACAGGATGTTTTTGTGCTGGTCAAGGGCAGTCAGGTCTGGAGTGAACCAAGGGCTATATCTGTTCCTGGTTAAAAAAAAATTGAATGGGGCATGCTTATTTAAAATGGTGAGGAAAGCACTTTTAAAGAATAACCAGGCATCCTCTACTGACAGAATGAGGTCAATATCCTTCCAGGATACCCGGGCCAGGTCGATTAGAAAGGACTGCTCGCTGAAGTGTTTTAGGGAGTGTTTGACAGTGATGAGGGGTGGTCGTTTGACCACAGACCCATTACGGACGCAGGCAATGAGGCAGTGATCGCTGAGATCCTGATTGAAGACAGCAGAGGTGTATTTAGAGGGCAGGTTTGTCAGGATGATATCTATGAGGGTGCCCGTGTTTACGGATTTGGGGTTGTAACTGGTAGGTTCCTTGATAATTTGTGTGAGAATGAGGGCATCAAGCTTAGATTGTAGGATGGCCGGGGTGTTAAGCATGTCCCAGTTTAGGTCACCTAATAGTACGAGCTCTGAAGATAGATGGGGAGCAATCAATTCACATATGGTATCCAGGGCACAGCTGGGTGCTGAAGGGGGTCTACAACAAGCGGCAACGGTGAGAGACTTGTTTCTGGAAAGGTGGATTTTTAGAAGTAGAAGCTTGAATTGTTTGGGCACAGACCTGGATAGTATGACAGAACTCTGCAGGCTATCTCGGTAGTAGATTGCAACCCCCGCCCCCTTTGGCAGTTCTATCTTGTCGGAAAATATTATAGTTAGGGATGGAAATTTCTGGATTTTTGGTGGTCTTCCTAAGCCAGGATTCAGACACGGCTAGGACATACGGGTTGGCAGAGTGTGCTAAAACAGTGAATAAAACAAACTTAGGGAGGAGGCTTCTAATGTTAACATGCATGAAACCAAGGCTTTTACGGTTACAGAAGCGCTTGGGGAATGGGAGTGGAGCTAGCTTCTGCAGGGCCTGGATTAACCTCTACATCACCAGAGGAACAGAGGAGGAGTAGGATAAGGGTATGGCTAAAGGCTATAAGAACTAGTCGTCTAGTGCATTCGGAACAGAGAGTTAAAGGAGCAGGTTTCTGAGTGCGGAAGAATAGATTCAAGGCATAATGTACAGACAAGGGTGTGGTAGGATGTGAATACAGTGGACGTAAACCTAGGCATTGAGTGACAATGAGAGAGGTTTTGTCTCTAGAGACATCATTTAGACCAGGTGAGGTCACTTTATGTGTGCGAGGTGAAACAAAAGGGCTAGCTAAGGCATATTGAGCAGGGCTGGAGGCTCTACACTGAAATAAGACAATAATCACTAACCAAAACAATGGACAATGCATATTGACATAAGGGATAGGCATGCATAGCCGAGTAATCATAGGGAGCAGTGGGTAGCTAGGCAAGCTGGAGACACAGCGATTCAGACAGCTAGCGGGCCAGGGCTAGCAGGCTAGCAGAAGGGCCTTAGGGGGACGTCGCGACAGAAGAGTCTGTTGTAGCCCTCTCGGACGGATTACGTTGGTAGACCAGTCGTGATGGATCGGCGGGGCTCCGTGTCAGCAGTGAAAGGGGTCCAGGTCAATTGGCAAAATAGGTATTGTAGCCCAAGGAGGGGCTGATGGACCTCTTCAGCTAGCTGGGAGATGGGCCTAGCACGAGGCTAGTTCCAGGCTCACTGGTGCTTCCTTCAGGACAGAGGCGCTAGCCAGGTGGTAGCCACTCGGATAGCAGCTAGCTAGCTGCGATGATCCAGGTGAAAAGGTTCAGAGCTTGCGGTAGGAAACCGGAGATGTGGAGAAAAAGCAGTCCGGTAAGCTCTGGGTTGAATCTCGCAGTGCAGACTGGCAGGAGTTGACCTGACTAAGGTTAGCTGATGACCACTAGCAGTGGCAAACTGACTACTAGCTGGTAGCTAGTTAGCTGGCTAGCTGCTGTTGGGGGTTTCGGTTCTAAAGTAAAGAAAATAGCAGATCCATACCACATTGGGTGAAACTGAGGTTAAAAATAGAAGAAATATATACAAAGGAAAGAAGATATATACACGGACACGACAAGACAAAGACAAAAAGGTCTGAACTGCTTCGCCATCTTGGAAATCACGATTAAGTGTGAATAAAAGGGATAATTTGGCTGAGAACAGTGTGAACCTCACCCCCTCTAACCGGCTGAAGTAATGGTGACAATGGCGTTCACTATGGTCCTTCACCATCTGAAACCTGAGTCTGATAATCGGGACATTGTCAAGGGCCATCC
Organism: Salvelinus sp. IW2-2015; assembly: GCF_002910315.2. NCBI lineage: Eukaryota > Metazoa > Chordata > Actinopteri > Salmoniformes > Salmonidae > Salvelinus > Salvelinus sp. IW2-2015. The sequence goes on along the minus strand of NC_036855.1, from coordinate 20,108,118 downwards.
ACTTTGACTGTGCGATTGAGAGGACAAACTGAAACGCCAGAAGAATGAGTGCCGGGAGGGAGGGGGGTGGTCAACCGTGCCCATCCATAATATATTTAGGCTTATCCAAAATGGTTTAATAGGGGTATCAGGTTGATTGTGGAGGTCTGCACATTGCGAAATTTATAGTACTTTAGACTACAAATGCATTGAGATACTGATCTGTCATTAACATGCCACAGCGACAAAAGCTCCAGCTGAAATGTCATTGCCTGAATCTATAAATTAAATTGTGTATTGAAGCATATGTGTAACTGTATGAAGCGAAGAGTCTTAAGCCACGGTTTTACAAGAAGGAATGTACAACCCAGAAAGAAGGGTTTGAAATGATGAAGTGTCTGGTTTTATGTGTTGATTTTCCTTACTTTAATAGGAGTATAGAACCTTTAGATAGAAGAAGCTATAATCTAAATCTTACCTTAAAATGTAATGATAATTATCACAGATTGAGTGATAGGAGGAGGGAATGTGATGGTACATTTTATGTTTGTGCTTTTCTATTAATCAATTTCTGTGTTCTATGTTTGTGCTTTTCCAATAACCAATTTCTGTGTTCATGCAATTGACTGATTGAATGAATCCACACTATCAGACTCTTGTTTTGAGAATAAAAGATATCTCAGTTTCAAGGTCTCAGCTTAGAGAGAAGCCTCGTGAGGTATTGGTCTGTCACATGCATGACCCAGTATTGGTCGGTCAAATGAATTAACTTCTCTAGGGTAGGGGGCAGCATTCGGAATTTTGGATGAAATGCATGCCCAAATTAAACTGCCTGCTTCTCGGGCCCAGAAGATATGATATGCATATAACTGGTAGATTTGGATAGAAAACACTCTAAAGTTTCCAAAACTGTTAAAATAGTGTCTGTGAGTATAACAGAACTGATTTGGCAGGCGAAAACCTGAGAAAATCCATTCATTAAGTTTTTTTGTTTTGTTGGTTTTGTAGTTTTCTATTCAATGCCATTACAGTATCCATTGACCTAGGACTCAAATTGCAGTTTCTATGCCTTCCACTAGATGTCAACAGTCTTTAGAAATTGTTTCAGGCTTGTATTCTGAAAAATGAGGAAGTAAGAGCAGTCTGAATGAGTGGACCCTAAAGTGTCACAAAGCTTTTTCATGCGCGAGACGGAGAGAGTGCGTTTCTTGTTTATCTTTTAAATTGACGACGTTATTGTCCGGTTAAAATATTATCGATTATTTCGGCTAATAACAACCTGAGGATTGAATATAAACATTGTTTGACATGTTTCTATGAACTTTACGGATACAATTTGGATTTATTTGTCTTCCTGTTTGGACTGCGTTTGAGGCTGTGGATTACTGAAGAAAACGCACAAACAAAACGGAGGTTTTTGGATATAAAGAGACTTTATCGAACAAAAGGAACATTTATTGAGTAAATGAATGTCTGCTGAGTGCAACCATATAAAGATCATCAAAGGTAAGGGATTAATATTATCTCTATTTCTGACTTGTGTAACTGTTCTACTTGGCTGGTTACTGTTTGTAATGATTTGTCTAGTGGGCTATGTTCTCAAATAATCGTAAGGTATCGCCATAAAGCATTTTTTAAATCTGGCACCGTGGTTGGATTCACAAGAAGTTCATCTTTAAACCTATGTAAAATATGTTTTGTTTTCTGAATTTTTATAATGAGTATTTGTATTTGAATTTGGCGCCCAGCAGTTTCACTGGCTGTTGAAGAGGTGGGACGCTAACGTCTCACGTATCCAAGAGAGGTTAAGCAAACGTGAATGATGAATTAATTATGAATGATGAATAAACTAAATCATCCAAATATAACTTTTATGTATATAAGAGATCTAACAGGACCGCCCCGATGGAGCACCTGATCATCATGTGTACTTGGTGCATTGAGTTGGTTGGAACCTCTCCAGTGTGCTCATAATAAAGAATGATTCATTTAAGATTGACTTCGAGTCCCATGTGTAGAATTTCCACGACAGTGTATATTCAATTGATTTATTATACATGTTAGCGAATATGGTGACGACGATGTAGGCTGTTTGTAAACGTTAGCGGTTGTGATATGAAAGTTTGGCTTGGAAAGTTTTTCGCCTGGTCACAGACAGCTCATGTTTCTTAAACGGAAGCAAATGGAATGAAACAGGGATGAACATACCTGGATTTGTTCAATAGAAACTCTAGTTTGAAACTGTTGAACTAGTGATTACACCCTAGACAAGCTAGATGTAGCAAGAGTGTGCAAGGCGTTATTGAATGTGTCACTGTATGTCATCAAGATTACAAAAAAATGCCTCTCGACCTGTGCACCTACGTTGTAAACTTTCATTCATAGGCTAGGTTGTAGCAACCTCATGATGGGTATAGGGAAAATTTCGAAGTAGCCTAAACCTATCGACGTTACATTGAGCTGGGTGAACGGAATATGAATGACAATCATCTAATATGCTGTATTATAAATAAGGCCATGCTCATAAGCCGGGCTGTAAACACATTGCGGAGCCTGAGGGCAGTGCTGTGGACAACCTGCGCTCTGTTCACATGGCTGAACAGGGAGCGAGTGAGGGAGACTGGCACGTTGAACCGAACAGGTGTATGATTGGGAGGCGCGAGCTGTGAAGAGTGAATTTCTTACACACGGCTATGTTGCTTTTGGAGTGAACAGTGACATGGAGCTGTCCCAGGAAGCATTTACATGCGTTGTGGCTTTCTCCTCATAAGCCAAGCTATGCTCTTATTGTTATCAAGGAACATAATGCATGCTTATCAAAGGCAAGGTGACTTGTATTCTTCCATCTTTACTGGTTGAGAGATCACATCCATTTACTTGAATCTCAAGATTTATTATTAAAACCTGGCTAAATGTTCTGACAGTAAACCTCCACTCGTTTGATTCTTTTGAAAGTGTTGGACATCTTCTAGATCTATAATGTTGCAAAACCAGTGCTTTCTGTTCATTTAGGCATTTTGTTGTTGTCACAAGGTCCAAGACCCAACAAATCACAGCAGGTTTGGAAGACACTTCTATTTGCCTGCACTGACAACTGTAGCTACCGATCTTGCCTAACTACCAAAATCTTCACCCCACCTCACAGATACATCTGAAGCAAAGTGAACATATTGAAAATGTGCCCCGTCAACTAAAGAGGTGGCATCTTTAATAATGTGGTGTAACAAGCAGCCAGCAGACCTCTTCACACTTTGGAATAAAGAAATGACACAAACTCCCCGAGGAGTCGGTAAGGCATTGGACATAAATCTCTGGCCAGCCAGTTCTTGAAGGCTGGACCTTGGGGTTAAGATAAGAGACCATGGTAGTGGTTATTAAGTGAAAGTTTCCAATCGATAGCCAGAGAGGCGTAATCAGGGTGGGTTTAATTGCACTAGGGACGACATCTATTCAGGTTATTGCAGCAGCTGTCCAGAGAGGGTTCATTTCCGTCCTCCCGTCCGCCCCCACCCACCTCCAACCCACCCCCTCCTCCAAACCTCACACCCACAAGACTGAACACACCGGATAGAGACCCACTTTCCCTTTGTGAGTCTATGACATTAGGCTCTGTTCCATTTTCCTACGAATTCTGTTACACATTTATGACTGAAGAGTCATAACAAAACCTCATATTAAGGTTGTAATTAGTCACTCCGAGATGACCGTTCCACAGAATGTGAGAAAAATAACTAATTTAACTTCAAACAACTTGACATTCTTCAGATAATCACCTTTAATTAAAAACGAATCATGAAACACTGTGTATATATACACTTTTAAATTAGTCAAATGCTACTGTGGAGAACCGACTTGTTTGTTATGTGCTAGGAAAAAATCATATACATTTAAGTCCTTGTTTATGACTTGGAATTCTCTACAGCATTAACCTTTGGAAATTGGATTTACAGTTGGATTGAGGTAAATCTGCCAATATACACTACAGAGACTTAAAACCCTATGGTCTCAGAAAATATCTCATTATTTGGCTGATGTTATAAATCAAACATCAATACACAGTCATGTAACATTATACCTAATCCCTCAATGCTGTTGCTCAAGTCACTCCCATTTCTCTGAAATATAAAAGATCTGCCCACACACTGTCAAGCTTATAGCGCCGTGAGTCCCTTCTCACTATGGGCTAAAACCCAAAGTATATTCAACTTATTGTATATGTGAACGGAATCAAGGCCACTGGAGTGACTCAATGGTTAAACAATATGGTTTGACAGTAGTGGAGGTGCATTGGTTCCCCTGAGTGAATACAATGTGTGAATTGATAGTTGGAGTAGCTATGTGGCACAGTGATTTGTCCACTTTCTTACCACCTCAGACTCCTTTAGTAAACTGTTGCTCTCTTGCTCTGTCTGTCAATAATAACAATAACAACATTGTAATAACATTGTAATAAGACTGTAATAACACTTATAATTGTACTAGTTCTCTAAATGTGTCTCTGCAGTACCAAAAGTCAAAAAGCAGAGTCCCGATGAGAGTTTTGGAAACAAGAAGATTTGGATGTCTCTTGCTCCCAAAGCCGCAGGCTGRTCATTTCCAGATCCATGTGCTGCTTGATAACCAACATCCATGGGCGACTTATTGCAGGGAATTTAGTGCCATGAAATGATGATGATGTGAATGGATGGCTGATGCCGCATCAAATCCGGTAGATGTCACTAAATTGGAACATATGTTACTTAAACTATAACATCATGATAATTCTCCTCTAAGACGGCTCATAAAGCTGGAATTTATTAGCTTAAAACTGAAGTGATGATAACCTAGATAATTTTTAATGGAAGGTTAATGTGAGAATCAAAAGATAAAAATGAACCCTTTGGCCTTGTATCAGCTGGGTCCTATACTGAAGTGCTAAAGTCTTAACATTTTTTATGCACCGTTGGGTGTTCCCCTTTCATTACATTTTATAGCTTTAGACATAAAAATATACAGAACATTTTCATGGCTAATAAAATCCTTGATCCTCACATGATAGGGAGAGTGAAATCGCAATCCAAAGCAAATCTAGTTTYTGCAAAGCTTCAGACAAAAATATTTCCTGTGCTCTTCTCTCCTTCTCTGCTCTCTGTACCAGCAGAATGAGGCCTGTGTGCAGCTGCTATGGAGCCGTCCCTCGTCTCCTCCCAGTAGAGTGCTGCAGGACCTGCTCAGAGTCAGACAGAGGCATGCTGCGCCTCTCTATTCCCACAGACTCACTTTTAAATAGGCCACTTCAGAGAAAACATGACTTCTCACTATTCTAATAAATGAGGTCCTGCCTCCTTATTATTAATGATATCCCAGCACACTTTCCAGATTTGGTTTTTGTAACGCCATGTGAGTAATTTATATTCATGCTCATGCGTGAGCCGGTGTGTGTATGCTTACTGTCTTTTTACTGTCAGATATGTGTATTGTTGTAAGATTTATTTTATGTTCACCAGGTCATTCCTGACCTTCTTAATCCCCCTGTTTATTAATACGCTAAAGCTACCGCAGAGAAACGATTAATCACAAACGCCTCCTTTCTGCGCTTTCTTCACCTTTAATACATATGAATTATGTTCATATGGTTTGGACAGAGGACTACATTAGCACATACCAACTGAGAGAAGCAACTGAAATAAGCAGCCATGGGGGGTAGTCTTCTGGATTAGACAGAGGTTGATTGYCAAGAACTTGAACATGACAAAGTGCTGATACACTTCCCTGTCCAGACAATTATCTGTGGCGTAGTTTTGAAGCTAATTCTACATGGGCCCCCCAGGTTGTGTGTGAAACATCATGGCGGGGGGCAGTGACGGTGGATGTCAGTCACAGGAGGACCAGACTGCCCTGGGGCACAGCTACTGGTCCCAGAGGGAGGGAGGAACAGAGAGAGGGACTGGCTGATTGAAACAGTACCCCAGATAATAAAAGATACAAAACCACTAAACCTGCCTCTTGCCTTAGATTAACAAACAAACAAAACAGAATGCAGCTATCTTGTCAACTTCAAGGTCTAACCATAACTGGGCCACATAGCAGTGAAGTATCAACTTTTGTCTATGACTTCTCTATGGAGACAGCTTCATCTAAATTTAGTTCATGTCTATACGTACCACATAGTCTATGTTCATAAATGTAAAGATGCAGGACTACTCAAGAGCTAGAAGATGCAGCAGTGGTTCCTCCTCTCCTCATTACTCACCTTCAGTGCTATCTCATTGACAATGGCAGCATGAAATTCAAAGGCCTATAGTCATGACTGCTGAGATATGTGCTTAAATATTGCATGACCTACAAGGAGAAGAGAAAGACAATGTGAGCCTGCTGGATGAGGGGGCATCAGAGTCCATGGCCAAGGGTGGGGAGGATGGGAAACAGATGGCATCAGCCCTGTCCCTTCAACACAACAGACGGGGGACTCAAGATGGCGACAGGCCTCTCGCATGAGCTGTGTTCAGGGAGACGCCTCATCATCAAGGCAGCTCGATACGTTTTTAATAACTTTCAACCCCCCAACCCCTCATCACAATGTTGGAGATGCTGAATCAATCATCAAGGTACTTAGCCTATCCATGTCATACTCAAGGGCAGAACCCCCTCTCATATCCGAAAACAGGGAGAAAGTCTAGTTAAGGGGATGTTTTAAAATTTGTGGGATGACAGAGCATAACCGGCTCAGTGTTGCCTGTGGTAGTCTGTGAATGAGCCTGCATCATCTGAGCTGCTTGCCTCTGAGATAACCTTCACTGGCATCCTAGGCTTCCCCTCTCCTCCCATTGTGAGAAGTTTGTATAGGTGCTAATTAAGCCTGGAAAATGTAAAGAGGATGCCATGTTGCCTTCTGAAACCCGAAGATGCAAAGTAGAAAACACCTTATAGTGGAGCTGCAACCCTGCCTCTTATATTTTGTATGTACCTTCTGTAAAATCTAGGGTCAATTAAACTGATTAACTAACCCTGTAATGCTATGTGATCTTAAAACAGTTCACCAAGTTTGATTTGGAAGTGAACTGTTCCTTTAATGTTTATCGAAAGGAGTGCTTAAGACACAAGCAGACGTTAACAGAAGTTCATTTTGCACAATTTCTAAATGGAGACCTCAGTATTCCTATATTCATTAAATTGGCTTTAATCGATTGCCGAAGTGGTTACTCTGATGCATTTTTCCTTAACTGCACAGTTTTTCATAGAGGGCAAAGACCAAGCAGCAAAGAACCTAAGAATCAGGCATCTTTGGGAATAGAAATTAATAAAACACAATATGTCACAAGTGCAGAAAAAAAAAATCACTAATGGATTCTCAACAGAAAACAGCTTTTACACAATCAATCTTTTAATTGAAAGACCAATTATTTAAATAATTGTTCATCACTGTTCGTACATGAATTTGTCCTTTTGACGTACTAAAAGGAAGCACTCATTTTTGTCAAATTCATGATGGTTAATGTACTTTGTTAACACTATCATTGCCAGAGCTTCCTGCATTATCTTTGCATTTAGCAAGCTTGGTTACTATTAACAATTAAGACCTGAAATCACTGATATCCGGTCATTCTCTCAAGACAGTAATGTATATACGTATATAGTAAATTGTTACTAAAGTATGTTGCTTTGTTTAATTTGATCATGCAGCCATTTTAATTACATTTTAGGATCAGTTAGGAAACATAATTTTGAAGGTGAATGATATACAACAGACATAGAGTTTTTACTTTTGAAGTGTGTAAGGGCATTTGTCTCTTTGTGCATGTGTAGGTTACTGACAGCCTGTGCAGTAATCTTACAGTTAAGACAGTGGCAGTCATTCCAAATGTTACTCTGAGGAGGAGAGAGGGAGATGTCAGAACACCTGTCTGATCAACACACTTGAAAAGCAGTGCAGTGATTTCGTCTGGGTTTTGAAGAGTATTTAAAACAACACTGAATTAATTTTTCAACAAAGAACCCCTCACATTTCCATTTTTTGTCCATGTTCAAGGTTCAGTATGGGGCGGCAGGTGGTTAGGCAGTGGTTAGAGTGTTGGGCAAGTAACTGAAGGGTTGCTGGATCAAATCCCCAACCTGACAAGGTAAAAATCTGTCGTTCTGCCCCTGAACAAGGCAGTTAACCCACTGTTCCCCGGTAGGCCGTCATTGTAAATAAGAATTTGTTCTTAACTGACTTGCCTAGTTAAATAAAGAAAAAATTATGGAATACCTAGACATACAGTAATTTCGAACACATTATTTGGCACTCAACATTGAGTGTTTTCAGATGGTGACATGTCCACTAAATTCAGCTAATAGCTTGTAAGGCTAACGCAGTGCTGCTCATCCCTTCAAGTGTTCAGGTCGGTTTCTATAGCAACCTGCACAAACTGGGAATGAGATAAGGGCCAGAGCCGGGGCCTCAGGGGAGTCGTTAAGCATCTGTCTCCTGACTCCCCCCGCCATCTCAGTGCTGTGTGGGGGAGGCTGTCAGGGAGGCAACTGTTAAACAACAAAGGTTGCTCACCCTATCTCTCCAAGGGCTGACCGTCATCTCCTCTCTAAGTTCACAATGCCAACCATCACCTCTACCCTTGGCTTTGGTTAGCTGAGTTGGAGCAGAGGAAGGGCAGAAAAATAACATTTGATTTAAACATCAAATGATTCATTCTCAGAATTGGAGCATTTTAATTGAAACAGGTTGACGCTCCCTGGTACTCCCTGATTCAAATAATTTCCATAGTAGCTCACTCTGGTGCTGTACAAATGCTAAGACAAAAGAGATGTCAGAGGCTACGTTCATCAGTGGATTCTGATGAGGCATGTTTCAGTAGTGCAGCAAGCGCACACGCCTCACTGGGTCTCAATGCAGCTGTGCTTTTCAAGATGTTCCAATCAAGACGTTACCTTTTAAAAACGAAGTTTGAAATTGTGTTAAAATGGACCAATGATGCACAACAAAAGGCTACAAAGATAACATTGTGCAGTCATTTATGCCTGTGATGTGAAACTTCAAAGTGATTAATTGCATATAAGTTGTCTTTTTGTTCAATATAATCACTCAGGTCCATTGTAAAGTAGAATTATAATCGACCTTTTAAGCAATTTCAGTTTAAAAAATAAGGAGTTTAGAATGTGAGGTATAGTGAAACCTGTACAGTATCATTTCCGTTTTGGAGTTTAGTAATATGAATGTGCTGGAGATTAAAATTCATGTCATCAAGTTTGTAATAGATGCATGGTAATTGTTCTCAAGACAAATATCCTTTAGTATCTCTCAGCCTCTAAAAATCCCAACGACGGGCTCTATTCTATCCGTATCGCTGAAAATCAGCGTTACAACGTGAGAGAAATTTAAAGAAATGTTCCTGCGTTAGCGGAGACTGCATTCCCGGTAAACGCTACAGATGTTGGCTCAATAGGAAATTGCCTTTACATTTCTTTAAACGCTTCAGCGATACAGATTGAATAGAGCCCTACGTTTTTGCATTTTGGGTTGATCCACTTTCAATCACCCATTTTCTGTTCAGAGTGAATTAATCACTTGCTAAACAAACAAAACCGCAAGAGTCAGCTAACGAGAGGCCCCTGCTGGTAGCCTAGAGCCAGTCAACGTCAATTATGAAAATATCAACTGGACACGACCCTAACAAAACATGAGCTAAATGTAATACAGAAACACCTCTAGAGGTACTCACTCTATCACACATAGGAGGCCAATTCCTGACAATAAAGAGCAATACGGCCTAGCTACATGCTCTAACCTCTGTACAAGCTACTATTTGAACTCCACGCCCTGTGCACCAAGGCTACAACACACCTTTACACCATCACCTAGCAGTGTGAGGCCGGGAACAGGCAGCCTTGTTTCAGAAACAGATMATAAATAAATCAAAGTGCACTAAGCACTGCTTCCACATGGCAATCGCCTCCTTCATAGCGTCTGCACCTCATCAATCACACCATTGTCTGCTTGAAAGGTGAGCCTTGTAAATGTCATATCTACTCAAACCCAAGGAGACGAAAATCAGAATGCGGCAGAGAGTTTTTTTWAAATTGGATAGTGTAATTAAACTAAAAAACCCTGCTAGGCTGCCTTTTGACAGGACAGATGAAGACCCCTTTTAATAGGGCTATGAAACATATTTGTTAAAAGGATGAGGAAATATGCACCATATGATTGGGCGCCCTTATGTGTCATACTTTTCATTCATGATTAATAAGACAAAAGGTGTCTTTGTAAGACAAAAAATCTTTAGCAAATTATCAGAATAATTGATATAATTTGCTATCCAAGTTGAAATTATAACATTGAGAAAACCCATTGAAAAAGAAGCCTCATATATCCCATACATATGCCTACAGTCTATCAAATGGATATATCAAAGCCTATGTTCAGCTACATTTGCAAAACATTCATCCTGGGAATAAGCGATTAAGAGGGGTAGAGCTTGTTCCTGATTAAAGTAACAACCCAGAAAGGCCGAGGTATAGTATTGATTACATGCACAAATGAAACACGGGTCACTTTTGTAGTCACACATGCTTCCTATTTAATTTCATTATCTGCATTCTTTCCTTATGTACTAATGTTACACACGCAGATGCACACACACACAGGCACACACACTCGCACACACATACTGTATCTCTGTCTCATCCTTGTGTGTGTTTGTTGMTTTTTAGACAGTGAGTGTGCTGTTGAACATGTCTTAAGGGGGTCCCTTCTGAGAGGCAGTGTGAGGTCTCCTTAGAGCCGATCGATAGGACAGGGGTGCACAGATAAATCGCAAAGCTCAACTGACGTCTGTCATAAAGCCACCCGCCACAGTTGCAGCACTCAGGTTTATAGCAATGCTAAGTGTTATTGCAATCTTTTGATAGCTTTAGCTAATTTATCTGATTACAAGAGCGCCCCAAGAACACGCTGCACTCAACATCTCAAATCTCAAACATCGCATCAAATAAAATCCATTCGAGTATAACATTTACTTCTCAATACAAAGGAGGTTCCACATTCTGATTCCACATATGTAAGCTGGACAATGTCTGAGGAAGGGTAGCTATTAACTATAGGGTTATCATTGTAGTTACATGTGTTTTCAATTTAAATCCATCTCACTGGAACAGTAAATCCAATCTCTAGTGGTAATACTGAAGTTACTTTCAGTTTGATCAATTCAGCATCTTTGGTGACATGTGGCTTGAAATAAAAGCCCCCCTAGACAATATGAAGCAGAATCCAGGGGGTGGACCCCATCCAAAGTAGCACTGCCAACAGTGAATGAACAATGAAACTGCATAAAGGGCTGCCCTGCCATTCTATCTAGTGGCAGCCGTCGTGAATTGAGCTGGAAAATCTATTTTGGAATAGTAGCCCCTTCAATTCAAAGGGAAAAGACTGACTGGTGTGGTGACATCAATCAAAGGCAGGACGCCATGGCGGCTAGCAACAGAAGTGGAAGGTCCAGAGTTCACAGGTTAAAGCAGGCAATATCAAAAAGGTAAAGAAAAAAGGGAGAGAGAGAGAGAGGCAAGCAGCAGGCTGTTGTTGGGCTCTGATATCTCCTCAGTGGAAGTGTTGGAGAGGTACCCCCTCCTGTATTAGATGGCCATCATTAATCTTCATGCCATCTTCTTTAACTAGTCATGTAGAACGGCTCAATAGAAAGCCGTATAATGGGGAAGGCCCAGTGCCAATTACTAGGTTAACATAGTTTTCAGCCCCAGTGCAACAAAGGAATGAGATCTTGGAGGAGATATGGGTTGCAGGGAGCAATACATACCATTAGAATGGACAGAAAAATAGGAAATTATTTTGTGACCCGTAAACACAACATCAAAACTCAAAGTTGCCAATAGAATTATGATAATATATCATATCATCCAGTGTCAGCTCTCAAAATATTTTGCTCCACAAAAATACCTGACTATAATATATAATGTAGGATATAGATGTCTCTTATCGTATATCTTCTGAAAGGTAAATATCTGATATAAAGATAGAAAAAGGCATCCACTGCAAAAAGGGAAATCCAAGCATGCCTTAATATCATATATTGACTGATAATTCACTGTTTTTTTTATAGAGCGTCATTGGCAGATKATTTTGCTTATTTGAACCTAAAAAAGTCTTAATACAAGTAATATATTACCATAAACATCTTATTAAGGTAAAATATCTAGAAAAATATAATGAAATAGGATAAATTACTTGTATTAAGCCTTAAGCTAAATTATCTGACAATGGCGTTAAATTTAGCTTGGTAAAAAAAAAACTGAATTATCACTCAATATATGATATTAAGGCTTGCTTGGATTTCCCTTTTTACAATGTATCCCTTTTTCTATCTGTATATCAGATCTTTACCTTTCAGAAGATATACGATAAGAGACATCTATATCCTACATTATATATTATAGTCAGGTATTTGATTTGATTTGATTTAGCTTGGTAAGGCAAAACAAGAAAAACACACTAATTTGAAGTTAATTATCACTCAATATAACATATTTAGGCTTGCTTTGATTTCACTTTTTGCATGGTAGCTGAGGGCATAAACCTTGAAAGAGTTTTGATATTTGATTTTWAAATTCCTGTGTCACAAAAAAGGCTAGCAAATAAGGTCATATCATAAATTATTACATTGTTCTATAATAACCCCAAAATAAGCTTGAGTCACTATTTGCTTGTTTTTTTCCCATTTCAGAATCTCTACAGTCTCCATATGTTTAATTTGTACTCTTTATTTGACTGGGGGGAGTTTACTGTGCAATCTACTTGCCATGACTGCTGTCAGAACCAGTGCAGTGCTAAACTGCAGTTATTTAATTCCATGTGATTAAAACAGGGCTTGGTCTGACTGGGGAGTGCCTGCAGGCAATGGTTTTATTTAGAGGAACATGATTAAACTAAAGTAAAATGGAAATATCACACCGTCATAGAAGATGCTAGGGGAGTGGGGAAAGGGATAATATTATTGTGATCTGAAGTGATGATTCTGCCCCGTCCACCCTCATTATCCAATATCTTCCTGTAATTTGAGGCTTGCAGCTGCATGTTGTATTATGGCCCTGTCTTCACTGTCCACACTCTCACTGGAAACTCACATTTCAAACAAGATGAAGGGGAAACACTTGACATCTATACCTGCCAATGTCTGTCAGCCCTTAGTTTTGGTCCATCAGAGAGAGAGAGAGAGAGAGAGAGAGAGAGAGAGAGAGAGAGAGAGAGAGAGAGAGAGAGAGAGAGAGAGAGAGAGAGAGAGAGAGAGAGAGAGAGAGAAGAGAGAGAGAGAGAGAGAGAGAGAGAGAGAGAGAGAGAGAGAGAGAGAGAGAGAGAGAGAGAGAGAGAGGAGAGAGAGAGAGAGAGAGAGAGAGAGAGAGAGAGAGAGAGAGAGAGAGAGAGAGAGATGCTGTCATTTAAGCAAGTTATTGCACAGTACAACTGTACATGCCGTCATACCAATTTCAAAAATTGAAAGGAGAGAATGTTCATTTATTTGAATACTGGACATACACATTTCAAGTCATTCATTTCTGAAAACAACAACAACAGCACACACATACAAATCAATTGAATAGGAGAAAGATCTGGATGGTTCTTCTCATTCACACAGTTCTAAGCAGTCTAAGATAAGGTATATTTTTGTCTGGCAAGATAAGGAATAGAAAGCAAACATATTACAGGGCTCAAAATTCCATATCTATAGCTCCCCTTCCTGAATCCAATAATTCATTCATTCATGGCCTCGGATTCCTTCCTCCTGGAACATCTGCCTCATACATACATCACTGCACTGATAAAGATCACAGACAGAATTGGTAATACACTGTGAATGGGAGACTGTAACACTGATTAAATAACTTCTGTGGCACAATAAAATTGAAGCAGCACAGGGATGAAAGGGGACTTATCAGGACTTTATTACAGGCACCAGGGGATGATTTTAACTTTAAAATGATGTACAACGATTTAATACAAAATGTAATGCTGGTAGGGACTTAAAAGAAACAAAGACAGCCTTTCCTGACCTCTGTGTCAATGCATTTCACAGCTATACAAAGACCAATATATATATATATATATATATATATATATATATATATGTAGCATATTGGATATATGAGGAATGGAATAAAATGGGACGTGGAGATATTGGAGGAAAATGTTTGATTGCACTGTACTGACCAGTAGTGCAACGTGTAGTGATATGCATTCACTTTTACACACTGTACCTCTCACTTTAAATGATTGCCAATTCACACCCGGAGAAGAATTCTACTCCTAGATTATGGATAGTATACTAAATTCCTATAGGCACTGAATTAAATATTCTAAACTAAAGTCTTGAGTCTTGAGACAACTGTATTGGGACCTGTACTGGGAGATGGCAACACCTGGCCTCCTCTCCGCCTTAATGGCACAGGTGCAGATGAGGTCAGGATTAATTGAAGTGGATCTCTGTCTAATCCAGTTTAGTAATGGCCATTTGATCAGTCATACAGTCCATCTCCACTTTCTGTCATTAGGTACACTGTTCCATATGGCTGGATGACAGGGCTGGTTACAGGAAGAGAGACTTAACATTGTTATCAGCAATAAACATACAGCACGACCACCTGATAATTCTACGTATTGGTTAAGTCACGTAAACCCTATACTTAACAGAGAATTCTCCATATACAAGATAGATCAGTTTAATGCTAAAGGTACCGCCTGTAGATACAGCATCAGGGCAAACCATTACCTTTTTTGGGATCACTTGTGATTATCAGTAGTTTTAAACGGCTGTTGAGTCTCATTACATTACAAATGCCAGAACAGGGAGAGTTCACTTCAGGTGTCAGCCCCTGACGATGAATGGACCAATCTATCTCTTATGAAATATACAATTGAAAGACATGTTTAAGTTGGAGTGCCTAAACTAGGTCCAAGGGAGGATGGTAACTGCTCATCCTTGCTTAGGCACGTGCTACTAGCCTGGGGCTACAGCATGAAGGACCTTTATTTTTATCAAATGTAGGACAACACTTATTTTTTACTGTCCTGTAGGTGTTCATTAAAGTGTATTAAGCTGCTACATACACTAAGTGTACAAAACAGTAGGAACACCTGCACTTCCCATGACATAGACTGCCCAGGTGAATCCAGGTGAAAGCTAATATCCCTTATTGATGTAACTTGTTAAATCAACTTCAATCAGTGTAGATGAAGGGGAGGAGACAGGTTAAAGAAAGGTTTTTATGCCTTGAGACAATTGAAACATGGATTGCGTATGCGTGCCATTGAGGGTGAATGGGCAAGACAAAAGATTTAAGTTCCTTTGAATGGGGTATGGTAGTAGGTGCCAGCCGCACCAGTTTGTGTCAAGAACTGCAACGCTGCTGGGTTTTTCACACTTAACAGTTTTCTGTGTGTATCGAGAATGGTCTACCACACAAAGGACATCCAGCCAACTTGACATAACCGTGGGAAGCATTGGAGTCAACATGAGCCTGCATCCCTGTGGAAGGCTTTCGACACCTTGTAGAGTCCATGCCCTGATAAATTGAGGCTGTTCTGAGGGCAAACTCAATATTAGAGAGGTGTTCTTAATTAATGTTTTCTATACCCAGTGTAATTGGTTAATTTACAGTACACACCACAATATTATTCTTAGCCATAATCAGACTCCTGTTATACAATATGCATTATAAATTACACATTTACAAAAACATTGTTTGATTTTAAATAATTTGAAGTTATTGCTATTTAGGTCATTGTTAGGTCATTGTTAGGTCATTGTTAGGTCATTGTAAGGGCATTGGCACCGTAAAAAGGATACAGGCAAGACCTGATTATGGCACCACCAGAGACACAGCAGAATGTACCCTACATGACCAAAAGTATGTGGACACCTGCTCGTCGAACATCTCATTCCAAAATCATGGGCATTAATATGGAGTTGGTCCCCCCCATTGCTGCTATAACAGCCTCCACTCTTCTGGGGAGGCTTTCCACTAGATGTTGGAACATTGCTGAGTGGACTTGATTCCATTCAGCCACAACAGCATTAGTGTGGTTGGGCACTGATGTTGGGCGACTAGGCCAGGCTCGCACTCGGCGTTCCAATTCCTCCCAAAGGTGTGGTTGAGATCAGGGCTCTGTGCAGGCCAGTCAAGTTCTTCAACACCGATCTCGACCAACCATTTCTGTATGGACCTCGCATTGTGCATGGTGAAACAGGAAAGGGCCTTCCCCAAACTGTTTCCACGAAGTTGGAAGCACAGGARATCTAGAATGTAATTGGATGCTGTAGCGTTAAGATTTCTCTTCACTGGAATTAAGGGGCCTAGACCTAACCATGAAAAACAGCCCCAGACCATTATTCCTACTCCACCAAACCTTACAGTTGGCACTATGCATTCTGGCAGGTAGAGTTCTCCTGGCATCCGCCAAACCCATATTCGTCTGACTGACAGATGGTGAAGTGTGATTCATCACTCGAGATAACTTATTTCCACTGCCCCTGAGTCCAATGGCAGAGAGCTTTACATCACTCCAGCCAACACTTGGCATTGTACATGGTGATCTTAGACTTGTGAGCAGCTGCTCTGCCATGGAAACCCCTTTCATGAAGCGCCCAACAAATAGTTATTGTGTAGACGTTGCTTCCAGAAGCAGTTTGGAACTCGGTAGTGAGTGTTGCAACCGAGGACAGATGATTGTTATGCGCTACGCACTTCAGCACTCGGCGGTCCCGTTCTGTGAGCTTGTGTGGCCTACCACTCCGCGGCTGAGCCGTTGTTGCTCCTAGACGTTTGCACTTCCCAATAACAGCACTTATAATTGACTGGGGCAGCACTAGCAGGGCAGAAAATTGACAAACTGACTTGTTGGAAAGGTGGCATCCTATGACGGTGCCACGTTGAACGTCACTGAGCTTTTCAGTAAGGCCATTATACTGCCAATGTTCGTTTTTGGAGATTGCATGGCTGTGTGCTCGATTTTATACACCTGTCAACAACGGGTGTGACTGAAATGGCCGAATCCACTAATTTGAAATTTGTCCACATACTTTAATTTGTCCACATACTTTTGTATATATAGTGTACATGCTTGGTCCTAAATCCACAATCATCCTTCAGCTTTACCAAAACATAATTAATTAAATCAGGAGGCATGTATAAAAGGGTAAAAACTAACATTTCTAGCCATACCCCAAGACCATATCTTTCCCCCARACAACAAGGGCAACAAAAACTACAACCTGAATATGAATTTGAAATAATACCAGAGAATATGACGGAACAATATTTCGAAACATCATTTGTAGATAACAGTATAGTTATTATATAGTGCGACTGATTTGAGAACAACAAATGAATGCAAGATTTTGAGCACACARGCTCTATCTCCCCATCTCCCTCTTTCTTTTGGAGAGCAAAAACATAGGAAATCTAAATTGGCTCAAATTTAACCGACTATCTAGATTGATATGCTGTATGGGGTTTACTCAACACTGTTAATCCACACAGTTACATTTGATGGGAGTCATCTGCATAGTATCTCCACACAGCAAAAATAAATACAACTGT
Organism: Salvelinus sp. IW2-2015; assembly: GCF_002910315.2. Classification (NCBI taxonomy): domain Eukaryota; kingdom Metazoa; phylum Chordata; class Actinopteri; order Salmoniformes; family Salmonidae; genus Salvelinus; species Salvelinus sp. IW2-2015. Next base: position 20,090,562 of record NC_036855.1, on the reverse strand, counting down.
TCCACATGAACCATCGAGAGTGACATGAATTAAAAGCAATACAACAATAGTAAAATATAAACCAGAAATGACACCCAAAGTGGCTGTTGATGTAAAGCTATGGTGAGTTTGGTACTGGGATTCCTTGTATATTAGTGCCACAAATCTGGGTCCATTTAGCAAGGAGATGCTCATACATACATCACCGACTCCTGCTCCAAGCCAAGGTCAGTCCTTATTGCATCAATCTTTTCAAAAGACGCTGCTTCACACAGCAGCAGTTCTGTAACTGTCGGGGGCTGTAATAGAATCCTTTTTCCTGCGCTTCATCTTTCTCTTATCATGTGAAATATATATTCAACTTCTATTCTTTCCCTCATTCTCCTGATTCTTTTTTTTATCTTTAAAACATTTCTTGAACCTCATTCATTTTCTGTGGACACATGCTCCGAGGATCATAGATTTGAACTCTTTCTGTTCTAGATTCTGCAGGGACTCTTCATTTTGGTGGAGCACCAGGGGAACAATGMATACAATCAGAAGGATTCAAGTGAAATGCTATTTCATATAGGCTAGTATATCGCTGAAAATATGATATTTTGAGCATAAGCATTAAGAAGCACCCACTCTCTGCAGATATGTGACACAGTACTAGAAATGTAACATGATACATGTACTTTTTCACTCGGGGCCCCCCTACCAGCATTGGGGAACATCCCGAGCCACCCCTGTGTGTGTGCGCGCACGCCCCACGTCTATTTTTATGGGCACAAGCACTGTTCATGACACAAACTGTTCACACCCCTCTTGTTGGTGGAGAGAAGTTTGCAGGTTTATAGCTTATTTCCTGCAATTCTACACATTTTGTCACGGGGTGCAAAGAAAAGGTTTCAATTTTAAAGTAAATGTTCTTGCAATTCTAGACATTTTGCCATGTCTAATGTGTATTCATGCGATATTTGAGTGACTAAAAAACTTAAATAAAAAAAATGTTCGCTGACAATGCCTAGTTGGGCATTTCTGACAAGTTATACCCCRATGCCCCCTCCCCCAGCAGTTTGGAAACTACTGATGTATAGTACATACGTGGGTGAATTATGGACAATATTGTAAAGGATTGGAGTCAATTACATTAATTCAATTCAATACCATCTACATTATTCATCATACTAATTTCCTGACAATAATAAATACATTTGGACACTGTGATGGCTTTTATTAATTATTTAAGTTGTGAGTTTGGGCATTGTCATTGTCAAGTCTTGAAATGGCATGCTTCTGTGAAAACAATATTTTCAAAGTAGTTGTACCTCATTATTGTCATGGACATTACATCACTTGTCACCATAATTACTTTCTTTCTCTGGTTCGAATAACGTTTGAGTTACTTGCCCATATCTGAAGCCACAGTACAGCCTCAGCAGAGCGCATTTAAATAGAAAACATTGAGAAGATGAATTTTTAAGTTGTATACTGCCAGGATTAGACATTTACGCTGACTCAATATTTGTAGTCCTGAGTACTTGTGCTAAAATGTCTCGTACTTTAATAGATGAAGAAATAATCAAATCAATCATTTTAAATAGCACTTTCCCTATACTGGACCATTACAGAGGGATAAAAAATAAGACTTTTAATTGATAAACTTGACCAGCTTTTCCCTGATAACAAGTTTCATTTGTTCTATAAAAATTATGCTCAGGGGGCATTATTTGACGGGATCTTTATTACCTCCAGAGTAAATAAGAGTAATTTATGCTGTTTCTTCTGAGAATGGCCTATAAATCATGGCTCTATCATAAATGATGGTGAGAGGGAACATTGATGAGGTAGGGAGATCATGGCCAGCTGATTGAGTTGTAAAGCCAGGGATACCAAGCTACAGTAACATACAGTAGGAGGCCCAGCAGGCGGTTCAAAAGCTGTGGAGATGGACATGAATGATGTGTTACATTCATCACAAAGTGCCTCTAAAACTTTTACAGGGATAGTAAAGTTTGAATAATAAAACTAGGTTGACTATGGGGCAAAAATAATAAATCATATTTGTGTTTGTCACAGATGTAAAACATGACATACCATTTTTCTTTATACCCTTTTGAACATTCAAGTTACTTCTCAATGTTTTGCTGTTTAACGAACTCAAGGAATTTACCAGGATGTAGTACAGTACACATCATGCAAAACATAGAATTCTTTGAGAATGTACAGTATAGCAAGTTAGAAAAACCTCACAGATCAAAATTGTTAATCAAACTTGACATAATCATCAGTACAACAATATATGGTTGTGATTAACAGATTGAAGTATGAAAGGCTCAGTCCAGGGTTAGTTGTGCTATAGGCATTAATCTCCCCTGAGCTCCCTTGTGGTGTATTAGAAGACTCTAAGATAGTCTGTCAGAGAGACGCTTTTGACAAATATCAGTCCAGCTGGAATCAGCTACCATATTGCAACATGATGCTAATATCCTGCTGTGAGGCTATGTTGTACAGTACATCAAGCATTCCGATTATAAAMGATTGAGATAACATATTCCTTTCCCATCTCCTTGAGGCCTTTATGAGTGCCTTCGATCCCTGCTTTCAGAAGCCATTAGTGGTTTCCCTCCTGAGAGGTGGAAGGCAGGACCCGGAGTGAGTGACTTCTTCCTGCTCTAACCAGAAATGACACATTGCCAATAAGCATACCGATAATTCTGCCCATTTGTTTTCCGCACCGCAGTTAATGAGCTTTATTAAACAGAAGACATTGTAAAAACCCAAAGGATAGTTTTTATAATTTGCCTCGATTAGGGCATTATGCTACCCTCCCTGAATGGTGTCTGGCCTTAGCAGAGATGGAAAGTCAAGTCTCAGAGCAGAGGACACGGTCTCAATCCATCTCCCTAGCTACAAGCAGGCACCATGGTGGATCAGGCTCTGCTCCTGTTTGTATCAGGACAGGGGGATCGTCTCTGGTCCTCTCCAGCTTGTTGAACTGCTTGTGTTCCCTCCAAACAGCTGTCCTCCCCATTCACCATGTATATTCTCTGATATGTCCTGACCCTTTTAAGCTTTTACTCATGACAGCTTCCAGATACACTGAGTCAAACTTCATTGGAAGCCAACTATCACACACAACTGTCAGCTTAAAAGGAAACAGTCCCACCACCTGGCACACTGGCCCGGCCTCTGCCTCTACCACCACATACATCTCCACATCATTGGACAGCTGGAAGGAGGCTTCTGAATTTCTTGTCATGAGACATGGGTGTAGCGATGCCTCAGACAGTTCCTCTACTCAACCTCTGTCCCCCTTCCTCTACATAGGCATAGGTTCATGGGTGTTCCAACTGAAGGTGAGCTCAAGAGAGCCCTCTTGTTAATCATGCCACTTTTCAAAGCTGGCAGTTGGTGTCCAAGTCCAAGGGTGAGTGTCCCACCTAGATGTCTGCCAACAAGTTTTGAGTGTCATATCTTCCTGAACCAGGAATATACCCCAAAGTTCAAGGGAAAAATGTACTGACAGTCAGTAAGAGAGCATAAGGCAAAGCTTTGTTATTGAAGAAGCTTTAAACTGAAGTTGTATACAGAGGTTCTATGCATAATATATTTGTATTCTCTGAAATACATTGAATTTGTCTGTTAAAAACGGCTAACTTCAACCTTAAATCAACATTAGAAGAAATCAATCACATTTGAATGGTTAGCAGCATGTAATTTTTCAAGAAGATTAGTGTGGTTACAAATTTATTCCACATTTGTCGATTACTTTGGTCACCACAAGTCTTTGACATCCGAGTTCTGACAAGATGACATCTCATAGTGCTCCCTTCTCATGCCCTGGTCTTCCTGAGGGGCAGTTCAGTTCAGTGTGTAGACTAATGTCGCTTGGTAACAGGAGGCACTGGGGCTGTTTACTCATTTCTGTGTGAGAAGGGAGAAGATGATGCTGGCCTAGTGTCCACGGGGTGTATGGCCCTCTCATCGTCAATAGGGCTGAATTATTCCTCATTAGACTCAGCCTCAGAGGGACCTCTGTGTTAGAGTGTCAGATCAACATATTCTACAGTAGAGGAATATATTTTGAAGAAGTTTTCCGCTGACYAGAGCAGGTGGGTAGGAGGAGCTCATTGTTTTCCCATCCCAACATGCTGCGTTCATATTTTTGAGGTGGAAGAGGGCTTGCAACTGTAAAAATAAACAATTACCAAATTGTGTATGAAAATATTGTTTAATTTTAGAGGTATTTGTGGGTGCAAGCAATTCTAGTTGATTGTTCACTGAGTACTTGACTTTTATTCTATTGTGGATAGGCTAAATTACATAAACACACAGTGGAAAATGCATAACACTACAAATGCTGATTAGTGAAGTTCAGGTAGCAATTTTATGAATATAATGTATCTCAGCTGATATGACAATTTCAAGATGAGCTAGTGCCTATCCCCCTCTCTTAGATAGATACAGTACATAATATATAGTGTTTTAATATGGCAAGGAAATCTGAAAACATTGCAGGAAATTAATTAAAAACAGCATCAAAGTTGGTGGAAACCCCATCGCTCATTCATATGCTTACATGTACATATTCTCATTCACCCCTTTAGATTTGTGTGTATTAGGTAGTTGTTGGGGAATTGTTCGATTACTTGTTAGATATTACTGCACTGTCGGAACTAGAAGCACAAGCATTTCACTACACTCGCATTAACATCTGCTAACCATGTGTACGTGACAAATACAATTTGATTTGATTTATATATTACTGGTCACTTCAGGTTAGGCAATGCCTTTTCTGATGGATCAGACCAAATCTGACTAGTTTTCAATGAGTGTTTCTGACTCTCTATGTATCTAGTTATCTGGATATGAAGATCATGGCAAAGATCATGGCAAAGAGCTGAAGACAGTAACTGCAAGTCCAATTAGAGTCTCAACCTTTTAAACATAACAGTAATAAGGAACCATTTTTGTGACCTTTACACCAAACGCCAAGGTTTAAATGGAACATGATGATATAACATTTTTATAGAACATCATGGAACATCATTCAAATCATCCCTCTATTTCTGGTCACCTCAAAACTCTTTATAGGCTGAACATTWTAAAGTCAATGCAGGGTATAGGGCAAATACTTTTGACCCATTTTCCAAATGTCACCAGTTACTGAGTCATGTCTGAGGAGGAAAGGCTACTGGAAGAAATGCCTCTGACCCTGAGGCCAACGGTGATACAATACTTTTAATKTTTTCTAAACAGAGAGGAAAGACAATGGATATAGACTTAAGATACTTGGAGAACATTAAACAAAAATATAAGTAAATATAAGTCATTAAGTAAAAAACACAATTATAATGCAAACAGGGAGTGACCTTTACGTGCAGAAGTCAATTTGAGCTCTGATGCAAAAGTCTATTCAGCTCTGGAAATACCCTTTTTGTTCATCATTCATAGTGTGAATGAAACAATACCATATGAATATAAGTGATCAAATAAAACTGCTTTGCGTTTAAATATGGACAAAATCTGACAGAGCAAAAATGTGTAATGTTTGAAATTGCATTAGCTCCAAAGGACAGACAGCATTGAGGGAATAGGGGTTCTCTGGGTTATGAGGGGGAGGTGGCTTTCACCATGTCTCCTTGATAAGTTTGCATTTCAAAAGACCTTGGTCCAATCCATTAAGGGGGATAGGGAAACAAGATGCTCCCCTCCAGTTGGGCTAATTKGTTTTTTTTGAAGGAACATTCCATATTCTTATATTGCTGTAGGGATCCAGATGTGAAACTAGGCTAATGACTGACTGGCTAACAAAGAAAAATTGGTTCCCATTCTGAACAGCAACGTAAGTCACCTTCTGTGAGGCAGTGTTGTATAGACATTTGATTGTTTAGCAACAAAACTGACGCGTGCGCAACTATGGGGCAAAACAGACGGGGTTGGCTTACTTTGTTGACAACGTGTAAGCTGTATTTAGTCTCCAATGTTTATTGAAAACTTAAAGAATTTGCTCAATGAGCACTTGTTATCTCTCAAATACATTGTTACAATTGTTGGTTATTGAATTTGAGGCATATTAGCATAGACGTGACATCAGTCAAAAGACCTCAAAACAAAACATGGCACCAAGAACAAGATAAATCTAGCTGAAACAAGCCCCCTACGATTCCCCACATAGCAGCTTCTTGTCGTTGTTGCTAGATATCTGACCATCCAGAATCACAACAACACACAGACTTCTGCCCCACTTAATCACCTGCATCATTTAGTGACATTGTCAGCTAACCCGTAACACTATAGTCACTATAGTCATATAGCCATAGTCACCCATGCTGTTCCAGTTGTACCAATTTGTACAATAGATTGTTAAAAACCCATGACATTATATTGAAATAAAAGAAGCTACCAAAATGACAACAATGAATGGGGGTGTGTTCTCTGAACAGAAGGACAGTGTAGGCCTATATATTAGATTGTCCATGAGAGGATGCAGGCAGCCAGGCCCAGGGGTGAAGGGTGAGAATGGAGAGACAGCCCTCTATTGGAGGCGTATATCTGCTTTGAGGAGAAATAGAGCTGACAGAGGCCACCTCAGGAGACACCTCACTCCCCGTCAAAGAGCTGAGGAGAAGAGGCAGGGTCTGTCAGGGGTCCCCCATTCCTACAGAGCTTCCGCACTCTGTACCGCCCACCTTAAACACCTCTAGTCACATCCACAACGCTCCCAACTCCGCCACACACCTCCAGCCAGCCTCATTGGCAATACATGCCCAATCCCCAGCTCAGCTATCACACCGAACATCACTGAATTCAGCACTTAGCCTGAGAGACATGCACACCTCTCTGTTATACCTTCAACACTCACAACATTCTTCTTATATGGTTATGATGCAATGCTTATAGCATCAATAGAGGACCCTTCAAGGCAAAAATGCTTGTTTAGATACTGTATATGACTCTTTATGAATACCATCCAGGGATTAATTTGCAGAGAAAATGATATATTGTGGAATCCAGGTGAGATTGATACATAGRTTACTGTATGTCAACGTGCATGATGAACTGTTCCCCAATTATGCTTTTTGCTTTCATAAAACAATACCCTTACAAAAAAATCACGTGAAAAGAACATGTGAAAAATGTATGAAAAATGTAAAAAAATGTATTTTCGCTGGGCTTCTTCCAACGGTCATGGATAGTTCAGAAACAAGGAATAATTGTAATAATTATTATACTCAGGTAGGCTAAGTTACCTTTTAACAGAATGGCATTACAGAATTTGCAATTCCACATGTGGAAACATTCCTAAGGCAACATGTTAACACCACATTTCACATGTGAGGAGAATAACACTATTTCACCACCACATGTGAACTTGCAATTCCACATGTGAAAGTAAGATTTTCACATATGGCGTTTTCTTACATGTGTTACTGAAAATGTGATTTTTACATTTTATTTTTACATCTGCGAAAATTTTATTCCACATTTGAACATTTAATTTTCACGTGTGAAAACTGCATATCCAATGTGAAACCGCAAATTTCACATGTACAACTGCAATTCACTTGAAGTGAAAATATGTTTTTCTTCTCACATGTGAAAAGAAATGTGGTGTTAACATGTGAACTGTACAGTTAATACATGTGAAAATATGCTTTCATATGTGAAAACGCAAATTTGATGTGTTGTTTTTTGTAAGGGTACATTTTAATAAAATTCCTGAATGATTTAGACAACCTAAACAAGACTACCCCACAGTAGAAGCATTCAGACCATTTCTGGATAGCCAATTTGACTGGTTACCCCTGCAAATTGAGATTCCTTCACCTATCCAATGGGGCCATCAGTTTTAATTTCCAAAACGTTCTCTTCCAGTCAACATTTTTGGGAAAAGCGAGAAGAAGAGGAGAGAGCACCATTCTAAGTTTTTATCTGTTCTGCAAAATGCTGTTATCTTGGTGTGGTGTCAAGAACTCTATCTCTTTTTTTTCCAGGTGACAAGCACAGACGAGAGATAAGATTGGAAAAGAATTCCACTCCACTGAGTAAATAAATAATCAATACTCATCTAAATGTAAATGAGAAAGTGGCCCCCTTTGATAGGAGGGTTTTTATCAACCAACCAATTTTCCACAGGCACTCACTGGGCCTCAACCAAATCACCATCATTCAGCTCCCATGTAATGGATAAGAAAGAAAAAAAAAGAAAGTAAAAGGGTCACCCGAGATCAACCAAGTTCAGTGAGCCTGCACTCCCAATACTGCAGTTCCAAAGAGTAGCATGTAGTTTGATTACGTTTTATGTAAAAATTTTGGATGCCTCTGCATTTCTTTAATCTCGCAGAATGTACAGGTCAGGCTCACAATTGATCTAATAAAACGCTCAAATATTGTTTTCCTCATCTTCATTGCATTAGGTTTTATTTCATAACTCATGGATGTCAATAATGGAAGCTATTATGTAGCAGTATATTCAATAACAGAATTTCCCTGCTTGAAATGCATGCAGTATTGATTTTGAGTTTCCTGMGTCCATGAGGGAAAGTAGCGTGGAAGAAGTTGTTTTACTCCACTCCATCAGCATTGTCAAACTCCAATGTGAAAGATAACAGCATGACCTGGGTCATTCCATGAAATGAGGGCCTTTTGCATTCCTTTGATATTTTAAGCATAAATTGTGCACCATTATTGAATTTTAAAAATCTGTTATATTCAATGAAGTGCCCTTTAATATAGACTCACGTAGAGAATTCAATAAATCAGATTTTCTATATGAATAAAGACTTGCTAAAGTGCCAAAATTCATAATTTTGACAAAATTGGAATGGTCTCTGTGCACCCTCTGTGACTTCTAGGAAGATTTTAATCCACTTAACCCCAACATTTCTCCAAGTTTTCACCACCATTGTAAAACCCTAGTTGCTTTGACAAACTAATTTCTGGAAAACCTTGTTACGTGAACTGAACTCTTGTTTCAATATGGTGAAACTATTCCTTTAAAAAAAGGGTAACTCAATTTTAAGGGGTCCTTTTAACTTATAACAAGTATTGTCATTAATTGTAATAATTCATAGTTACACTGTAATAACAACATGTAACTGGTGGTAATTGCAGTCGGGAATTACAGGGGTGTAACAATGAACGCTTGTTACCATGCTTGTTACAAATGTTAAAGTTTCCGAAGGCATCCGAAAAATGAACCATATTTCAGCTTGCACAAACCATGCGACAATTTAAAACTGACCAACCCATTGACACATCTCTGCAATAAAGGTCTCTGGAGTCTGATGCCCAGGCCCAATGGCACACATGCGTTCACAACGGTTCACATAAAAAAARACTTTCAATTGTTAAATAATTTAACGGTACATTTGACAATGGGTCAATTACTTTAACCATACAAAATATATTTTAGACACATTAATAAAAATGTATGGTTAAAATTGTGAGATAGTCATTCATTCAAATTGTAAGCCTTAGTTGAATAATGTGCCTAAAATGGTCATAAGACAAACTCTTATTATTCCATCATGTAACCTTGCAAGGGTTTCACTGTTCAGGAACATTCTCACTTTTGGATGGAATGCATTGGTGCAATTATTTATTTATCCCAGGATCTAAGGCATCAATTCAAGATCTGCCCTTCCGCGCAACACGCTCAAACTAACATTGACCTCGAACGGACACACATGTGTTGACACTAGCATCATGTAACAGCGCGCAAAGAACTGGGTCGAGAAAGGCATTGTGCAAAATCGTGACATGAGAGATTACCGCGATAAAAACAAAGTGTTGTAGGTCAAAAACGGCAACACAGGAGAGAGAAAGTATGTTTTCCATGCAATTTGTTTTGCTGTTTTGAATACATGAATTCTGCTGTTATATTTAGCATAGGTAGTTAGCTAGTGTTTGCTACCTAGCCTAGTGTTGGTTAGCTAGCTAGGTAGCAAACATTAGTTGCCGTTTTTGTTGGGCCTACCAACTAGGCTAGCTAGATGGTTACCATCTACAGAATAGACTTTCCATGCAATCTGTTGCGTTTTTGGGATTAGCTAGCATGCTAGCTAGCTAGTTTTCTAACCTTGACTAGCTAGCTAGCTAAAGCTGGCAAATACGCTATGGTTCTACAAGTTAGCTAACGTAAACTCACCCCATTCCGTACAAATGTGCGTAACCGCGACATTCAAACGAGGCTGCAATGAAAACGAATGGGACTGTAGTGACTGTGTTGGCATCAAAATCCGGGGTGTGAACTACGTTTCGATTCAGCGTTGATTGACATGGTAATGGCCTAACAGTATTGGAGAAAAGATGAAAAAACGGACCCCTCTGACGCTGTACGTTACATTGTGACGTGTCACTACGTAACGTACAGCGCTCATTTGCAACTCATTTTGTGCCGTACAGCCTCTTTCCACCAGGGGTAGCCCTTCTCACGCAGATTAAAATCATGCTTAACCATATACACTTGTAAGAAAACTTCATGATTTTTGTCTAAATTAATATAATTATTGCTAATATTAAACTAATATTTCATGACTAAGGTGCCAATTGCATTTTTATGCGCCTCATTACTGCGAGCCATCATGACACTCAAAGCCGGAACAGCTGCAGTTCACTTGTGAGGCTAACGTTAGCGCAGCCCTAAACCCCTCTTCAAATTCGACACAAACCTTCAAACAGGTATGTGATGAGACATTTCATAAACTCTTTACGTTTTATTATACATTTTGAAGTTGATTAGTTGGACAAATCGGGTGAAAAAAAACTGTTTTCTTCACCCAACATATTTCCCCCTTTCAAGATCARTTCGTAGCCTTCGCTCCCCACCCGCCATTTTTAAAAAGACCCGACGGAGCTCATTGCCTTGTTGAATTATGCAGAGATGGGCATCATGAGGGTCTCCTCATTAATTTAGCTGGAAAGGGGAGAAATTGTGCTTTATATTGGTATTGATATTACAGTTGATCTGGAAGTATTACGTTTTTTGGGCGCAAAAATAAGGTCAATTGTACGGACCAAGGTGATGTACAAAAGTGAGTGAGTTTACGTTAGCTAGCTAACGTTAGCTGGGCTCAATCTGTTTATCTTCCCTGACCCTTGTTCTTATGGTATCCGTTATCCAAGGGTATTACTTGACACACACCCAGAATGTTAACTTTAGCTAGCTAGCTAGCCAGCTAGCTAACTACTTGTGTCAACACACTATGAGTACCGTTAATTCCGTTTCAATGTAGCCAAACACTAGCTAACGTAATGCTAGCTGGATAAGACAACAACTAGCTAGGTAGCTAGCTATATGCCTAAACTATAGAAAATCATGATGCCGATAACTAGGGGTAATGTAGAGTGTTAATGCTAAATTGTCATACATACTGTACTTCTCTGCCACAGATTCCCACAAGGTCTCATACTCCAGGAAGCAAAAATGCTTACAGATGAAGACAGAATCATTGTTACTAATGATGTTATGTTAAAAAGGGAAGAAAAAGACAATCCCATTTTTCTAAATAGCTACAGTGCCTTCAGTAACTATTCACACCCCTTGATTTTTTCCCACATTGTGTTGTGTTACAAAGTGGGGTTAAAATTAATTTTTTGTCATTGATCTACACATAATACTCTGTAATGTCAAAGTTGAAGAAACATTTTTACATTTATAAAAAATGTATGAAAATAAAACACTATCTTTATTTGATAAGTATTCAACCCCCCGAGTCAATACATGTTAGAAACACATTTGGCAGCGATTACAGCTGTAAGTCTTTCTGGGTATGTCTCTAAGAGCTTTGCACACCTGGATTGTGCAATATTTGCACATTATTCTTTTCAAAAATCTTTAATCTTTTCTGTCAAGTTGGATGTTGATCATTGCTAGACAGCCATTTTCAAATCTTGCCATAGATTTCCAAGCCGATTTAAGTCAAAATAGTAACTAGGCCACTCAGGAAAATTAAATGTAATCTTGGTTAGCAACTGAAGAGTAAATTGCTAGACCTGTTGTCTGGACCTCTGGCAGTCTCTATGGGGGTGCCACAGGGTTCAATCCTCGGGCCGACTCTTTTCTCTGTATACATCAATGATGTCGCTCTTGCTGCTGGTGATTCTCTGATCCACCTCTACGGAGACGACACCATTCTGTATACTTCTGGCCCTTCTTTGGACACTGTATTAACCAACCTCCAGACGAGCCATACAATGCTATACAACTCTCCTTCCGTGGCCTCCAACTGCTCTTAAATGCAAGTAAAACTAAATGCATGCTCTTCAACCGATCGCTGGCCACACCTGCCTGCCCGTCCAGCATCACTACTCTGGGCGGTTCTGACTTAGAATATGTGAACAACTACAAATACCTAGGTGTCTGGTTAGACCGTAAACTCTCCTTCCAGACTCACATTAAGCATCTCCAATCCAAAATTAAATCTAGGATCGGCTTCCTATTTCGGGAATAAAGCATCCTTCACTCATGCTGCCAAACATACCCTCGTAAAACTGACTATCCTACCAATCCTTGACTTCGGCGATGTCATTTACAAAATAGCCTCCAACACTCTACTCAGCAAATTAGATGCAGTCTATCACAGTGCCATCCGTTTTGTCACCAAAGCCCCATATACTACCCACCACTGCGACCTGTATGCTCTCATTGGCTGGCCCTCGCTTCATATTCGTCTCCAGGTCATCTATAAGTCTTTGCTAGGTAAAGTCCCACCATATCTCAGCTCACTAGTCACCATAGCAGCACCCACCCGTAGCATTCGCTCCAGCGGGTATATTTCACTGGTCACCCCCAAAGCCAATTCCTGATTGGCCGCCTTTCCTTCCATTTCTCTGCTGRCAATGATTTGAACAAACTGCAAAACTCTCTGAAGCTGGAGACTCATATCTCCCTCACTAGCTGTAAAAACTAGCTGTCAGAGCAGCTCACAGATCACTGCACCTGTACATAGCCCATCTGTGAATAGCCCATCCAAATACCCCATCCCCATACTGTTATTTATTTTGCTCCTTTGCACCCCAGTATCTCTACTTGCACACTCATCTTCTGCACATCTATCACTCCAGTGTTTAATTGCTATATTGTAATTATTTCGCCACTATGGCCTATTTATTGCCTTACCTCCCTTATCCTACCTCATTTGCACACACTGTATATAGACTTTTTTCTATTGTATTATTGACTCTATGTTTGTTTATCCCATGTGTAACTCTGTGTTGTTGTTTGTGTCGCACTGCTTTGCTTTACCTTGGCCAGGTCACAGTTGTAAATGAAAACTTGTTCTCAACTAGCCTACCTGGTTAAATAAAGGTGAAATACAATTTTAAAAATGAAAGATATGGCATTGTGATTTAGGTTTTTGTGGTGAATTCGTCTCCCAAATGTCTGTTGGTGTCACGTCTGCTCCCGCTCTTCCCTCCCCTGGCGCTTGAGGGCGCCAGGTTGCCCTGCATCACGCACTCCTGCCATCAACTACGCACACCTGCCTTCCCTCGTCATGCGCTTCAGCGATATTGGACCCACCTGGACTCACTTATCATCTGTTTATTACCTTCCCTATATTTGTCAGTTTCTCTGCTCTGTTCCCTGCTGATGCATTAATTGTTTTTMGTTTGTGTTCTTGTATGCTGACGCTGTTCCTGTCTCGTTCCATGTCCGTTCTACATTAAATGTTTGACTCCCCGTACCTGCTTTGTCTCTCCAGTGTCATTCCATGTGACAGCTGTAAAGCAATCTGAACCAGGTTTTCCTATAGGATTTAGCCTGTGCTTAGCTGTACGCCATTTATTTTTATCTAAAAAAATTCCCTAGTCATTGCCGATGACAAGCATACCCATAACATGATGCAACCACCACTATGCTTGAAAATATGAAGAGTATTACTCAGGAATGTCTTGTGTTGGATTTGTCCCAAACATAACGCTTTGTATTCAGGACAAAAAGTTAATTTCTTTGTCTCATTTGTAGTACTATTACTTAAGTTCCTTGTGGAAAACAGGATGCATCTTTGGAATATTTTTTATTCTTTACAGGCTTCCTTCTTTTCACTCGGTCAATTAGGTTAGTATTGTGGAGTAACTAAAATGTTGTTGATCCACCCTCAGTTTTCTCATATCACAGCCATCAAACTGTTTTAAAGTCACCATTGGCCTCATGGTGAAATCTCTGAGCAGTTTTCTTCCTCTCCGGCAACTGAGTTAGGAAGAACGCCCGTATCTTTGTAGTGACTSGGTGTATTGATACACCATCCAAAGTGCAATTAATAACTTCACCCTCAAAGGGTTATTCAGTGTCTGCCTAATTTTTTTTTTAACATGTTTTTACCTATCTACCAATAGGTGCCCTTCTTTGCAAGGCATTGGAAAACCTCCTTGGTCTTTGTGGTTGAATTTTTGCTTGAAATTCTTTACTTGAGTGAGGGACCTTACAGATAATTTAAAGATAATTGTGTGTGTGAGGTACAGAGATAGGGTAGTCATTAAAAAAATCATGTTAACCACTATTATTGAACAGAATGAGTCCATGAAACTTATGACGTGATTTGTTAAGCACATTTTTATTCCTGAATTTATTTAGGGTTGCCATAAGAAATGGGTTGAATACTTATTGACTCATAAAACATTACAGCTTTTCCTTTTGTATTAATTTTGTATTTTTTTAATCTAAAAACAAATTACATTATGGGGTATTGTGTTAGATCAGTGACCCGAAATCTCAAGTAAACAATTTTAAATTCAGGCTATAACACGTCGAAAAAGTCAAGGGGTGTGAATACTTTCTGAAGGCACTTTATCTAGGCTAATCACAGATTTGAGCCACTATTAGAATAGTATATTTTTTTGTTATTGAGTAGGACTATATACGTATTTGTTTAATATGATTAATCAAAATATTAATCTATCAATAAAAATCATTGTTATTTTGTAAGGTAATTTACATGTTGCAATAAAGTTGACTAAGTATAAGCTCACGTTTTGTTTCTAGGTATTTTCACTTGGTAATAAGTACTTGCTGTATATGGAAATTACTCATAGGTAACTATAAAGTTACACTTCACTTTAAATAGCTAAATCCTGTGCAACAACTAGCGACAACATTTTACTTATGCAGATATTACAGATATGTACTCTGTGGTGTATTAGTGTCTTTATTTTCTCACTTGGATGGCACTTTCAGAAGCTGATGATTAGATTGTCAGAATGGGTAATGTACTTTGTAGGTACACAATAATTACAAGTAAGTACACCCCAAGATACACTTAATTTTAACTAGCTAAATCCTGTGTAACAACTAGTATTTACATTGTACAGATATTACATGTACTCTGCGGTGTACTAGTGTGTTTATTTTCACACTAAGTTGGTGCTTCCAGAAGCTTTAAAATTGGAGCTCGGCTGTCGGGATGGGTAACACAACAAGCTTCCAGTTCCATTGTTGCAATGGGATCATTGCTGATTTAAGATGAAATCGCCAACCCTGTTATGGTCAATGCTGTTACTTTATTTGGCACTTAATAGGCATTCACTATAGTATTGTGTTTATGGAAAACATGTTTTTTTATCAAGTTGAACATATGACAGAATGTTAAAATGAGGTGAAACCAAAAGTTTCTTTCCACCAAGTTGCACATCTCAAAAGGAACTGAATTGGTGGAAGGACCCACCTACTGCTACAAATGTTTTACTGAAAATACAAAAGTAATATAAAACACTTGGAGAAACACATGCACCATACATTTTACTATAAATGGTAATTTCAAATTCATTCATATTTATTTTCTAATCTAGATGGTGTCAGGTGCACAGAAAGTGAAATGTAATTGAGCACAGTGGAGAGTCCAGTCTGCTGCTGGTCTAAACTCTAGTGTCTAGTTCAGTGCTGGAGTTTGGAGTGGCAGAAGCTTGTCTTTAGACTGGACAGGGTTCTAAACCCAGAGTGACATCTCTGCAAGGGATCTCAAAGCCCCACTGACATTTGGATGCATGGCTGTAAAATAGTTGGAGTTCAAACCAATTTTGCAATGCAGTTAAGTGACACCGGGAAAGGGCAATGGGATTAGGGAGGTCGAGGATACCTGTCTGCCAAATAGCTTCAATTTAAAAGAAGGGACAGAAGGAAATTCATTGTTAAATTGTATTCCATGTCAAATTATCAGTTGCCGTTTCCACCAAACATGTCCTTTATATTTAGAGGACACTGTCTGATTCAATTATCTTTTCCATTTTCCATTTCTATTCCATTGTGATTTCTCTTGTGATACAATACCATTACAGATTGTAATTAGGTGTACTAGAAGAGGAAACAATTGGGGACAATTCCATCCAAAAAGCCCAAGTTTTAGATCCAGTAGACATTTGGCTGGAGCTTGGAGGGACTAAGCAAATGTCAACATCTGTAAACATCTGCAAGGGACTTGTCAGCTCCATCCCCTGTCGCTCTCCATTGCTCCCTGCTGTGGCTCCGCTCCCACTCTTCTCCATAGAGGGGCTGATCAGAGCGGAGAGGGGACAGGAATCAAGCCTGCTTGAACATCTGCCCAAGGTGTTGTGTGGGTCTGCATTGTTTTCTACATCACTATTGAACACAGCATAATTAGAAGAAACCTGTTATCTCAGAGAAAAACTGTCAAAATCATGAGAAGTGCAAGGGGAATGTTTGAGGGAAGATGCTGCTATACCATTGACACTCAAGATGCCGGGAGAGGTTATAACCATGAGTTAGTATGCCTCAGGGAATGGGTATATAAAAAAAAAAGTTGAATGCCAATACTACGAACCAGATTAAAGTTACCATATGGATTGCAATCACATTGAGAATAAAGTGAAAATGTGCAGTGCCCTAAATAAGAATTGTAAGAATTACATTTCAATGCAATTAATGACAAATGTACCTCTGAAGAAAAAGCATTATATTCAGCCAAGAAGTGTTCCTTTATGTGTTGATTTGGAATGACATTGCAAAGCATTACGCATATTGTGTCTCTTCCATTACCTTCATGGGAGCCCCAGCAGCTAACCTCCCCGGTCCCATGGGATACAGGCCCATCCAGTTAATATGCCATATGCCGACAGCCCTCTGAAATGTGTGTTAAGGAGACAAGTTTGGAAACATAAAGGGATTCTTCAGAAAATGAAATAATCCCTTTTGATAATCGCAACTCTCAATAGATGTGAAATGCTTCCCAGCTGCCTCTGAGCCATATGGAACAATGAGACACAAACACAAGTGTACATCCAACTCTCCAGGTGGATTCTGTCATCAATACATGGCACATACAGTATATTCATACCTTTGACGTTAAATTACCAATTATGAATATATACTTAAATTGTATGATTAAAAACATGTGCTGCTGGACTGAGGACAGAGGGACAGCAAGAGCATAGTAAGGGTGATCATGAAAACAACTAAATGGGCTTCAAATAATATTTGACACATTGATATCTAAGCAATTTAGCCAGCACTTGAAATTGCCTCAGTTTAATCCGCTTAAGGGGGATTTGCAGATGATTCCCCAACCCATTTTTAACTCAAACTTCACACAACCAAGGATAAAAAAACACAGGAAAAACAGAAATCTTGACAGCATGGTTCAACTCTTAATGTTATTCACAGCTGTTTTCATTAGGAATCCAAGGTATTATTCACCCCTCTCAAAAGGCTTGCTTCATCCCAAACTCAAAATTGCAGGCTTGTTGTTGAAAAGAATCTGGGTGTGCATGCACTTCATTTTGACTTCTTGTATTAGAGCTATTATCCATGTTATTGGGATTATAAAGACAGCACAAGCTGGCCTGTGACCTCTGCCATCTATGAGTTTGAGTCTCCGTGTTTATAACTATGTTCTTTTAGCAGTCTTTTTTTAACTTGCAACAACAAAGACCACTTTTTACTATGTAAATTAAGAAACAATGTTGACATTATCAAACCTACCTTTGTGACCTTTGACCCAAAAACATCTTACTTTCTCATTGTTAGTGTTTTTTTCCTTTTCCCCCGCAGCCTTAGTTACTGAGCTCTGTGCAAGTCTCTCACCAGCGTATTGCTTTACAACTGAATCGGCAGCCATTTAAAGACCAATTTCCACAGACCATAATGCCTTTATCGTTGGTGTTGTCAACTCAATTTCCAAATTTTACCCAACACTCTGGCTCCCCTGTTGAAGTCTTATCTGATCTGCAGAGTTACTGACAAGGCCACAGTCTTCACAGTATCCTCTACGTCTCCCTCTCTCTCTCTCTCTCTCTCTCTCTCTCTCTCTCTCTCTCTCTCTCTCTCTAATAACACATCTGAATGCCTGCCTTACCTCAGTGTAACGATTGTCTATTTCGTCCTCCTCATCGGACGAGGAGAGGCGAGAAGGATCGGACCAATATGCAGAGTGGTTCGTGCTCATGATGATTTATTAAAACCGAAACTGAACACTGAAATACAAAACAATAAACGAAGTGCAGAAAACCGAAACAGTACCGTGTGGTGAAAACACTAACACGGTAGACAAACACCCCCAAAACACACGTGAAACCCAGGCTGCCTAAGTATGATTCTCAATCAGGGACAACGATTGACAGCTGCCTCTGATTGAGAATCATACCAGGCCGAATACAAAATCCCAACATAGACAACCCACCCAACTCACGCCCTGACCATACTAAATAAATACAAAACAAGGGAAAACAGGTCAGGAACGTGACACTCAGACCTCATACTCACAGATTACAGCTCTGTGGAGAATCAGAGAAATGTACATTATACATTCAAGCTATACACTTATTTTTAAAAATCAGCGTGTTCCTCTTTCTTCAGCTACAAATTACACTAGTTTGCTGTGCAAGCTGCTACTTCTGTCCCAGTTTACGTAATGTCTTGGGGCAAACATTACAGAGAAGGTCAGCCATTGCAACAATGATACGTTTATTTACTGCTTTCTAATCTCAATAAAACGAACAGTCATTGGAACCTTTTCCATTGGTCGATGTTTATAGACAGGTACAGACAACCTGCAAAAATATGTAAACCTCCAAAAAGCATGAGTCATTTTCACTTGCTGTTCTTGCAACCTGGTCTCAGAAATGAGACACTCCAGTTTCAGAATATGACACTCCAGTTTCAGAATTATATGTTACGTTTCATATGGTATGTATTCATTTGTAGATGTCCATCACCCATTTCGTATGATATGTTACAAATTACAATATGTTAATTTGCAAAACGTACAATGTTACGAATTTGCAAAATGTACAATATGTTATGAATTTGCTAAATGTATGACATGTTACAAATTCTAGCTAGGTGGCTAGGTTGCTAATGTTAGGGATAGGTGTCCCGCTAGCGTGACAACTTCAGGTGAAACTGGAGGGCACGCAATTCAAATAAATAATCATAAAAATGATGGATATTATACATTTAGGTAGATATAAGTGTCATATATCGGTTGAAAGCTTACATTCTTGTTAATCTAACTGCACTGTCCGATTTACAGTAGCTATTACAGCAAAAACATGCCATGCGACTGTTTGAGGACAACGCCCCACATCAAAATATTTTTCCACCGGCACAGGTTTCATAAATTTACAAATAGCGATTAAATATTCACTTACTTTTTGAAAGTCTTCCTCTGATTTGTCATCCAAAGGGTCCCAGCTATAACATGTAGTGTCGTATTGTTAGAAAAAATCCTTCTTTATATCCCAAAAAGTCAGTTTAG
Organism: Salvelinus sp. IW2-2015; assembly: GCF_002910315.2. Lineage (NCBI taxonomy): Eukaryota > Metazoa > Chordata > Actinopteri > Salmoniformes > Salmonidae > Salvelinus > Salvelinus sp. IW2-2015. Next base: position 20,070,886 of record NC_036855.1, on the reverse strand, counting down.
TTGGCGCCATCGATTTGAGTAATCCACTCGTTCAACATGCAAAGAAAGGAATCTGAAAATCTACCCCTAAACTTTGGTTCAAGAAGTCAAAATATGTTTCTATTTACTCCTCAGATACCCTAAAATGTAATCAAATTATATTATTTCTTAAGGAAAGAAGTATGTTTAATAGGAAACCGATTTTAGCAGGTGCGTCCTGTCTTCATGGCGCACGCAAACATGAATTTCCAAGACTGTGTCCTTCTACTAAAACTGTTATTTCCTATTAGTTTTTGAAGTTACAAGCCRAAAACCTTGAACATAGACTGCTGACACCCCGTGGAAGGGAGCCAATTTTCACTATGACCTTATGGTCTCTCAAAAAATAAAGAATTCCAGTTGTTTTTTCTTTGGATTTTCTCCTACCATATCTATTGGGTTATATTCTCTAACATTATTTTTACATTTCTACAAACTTCAAAGTGTTTTCTTTCCAGTGGTACCAATTATATGCATATCCTGGCTTCAGGGCTTGAGCAACAGGCAGTTTACTTTGGGCATGTCATTCAGGCGGAAATTGAGAAAAAATGGGCCTAGCCCTAAGAAGTTAGGTTAAAAACGTTAGCTACGGTTAAAAATAATGATATGTACCATTCAAAACAGAGATACGTTTATCTGAGTATTCTCTGTAGATTTAGGGTCCTTGTCTGCAAAGTCTGGGGAACAGCAGTGCCTGTGTTTTCAACTAATTGAGTCACTATAACATTACTGGTCATAAGAGATCGGTGTTGGAATTGCTTTATAGACTAGAACCCCAAGAAGAAGAATTATGTCCTCTTAAATTCACCATCACAAAGGAAGACAGACTTGTTGTGTTCATATACATACTGAAGACTAGAGTGCCTGGTGATAACACTGAACATCTGGCATCATAATCTTCATCACCATCATTCTACAGCCTGTAAGGAACAGCGGTGTAAACGTAAACAAAAACACATCCAGAGGAATCATGGAGATATCCTCCTCAAACTATAGTTCCACAACACTATAAAGATCAATGTCAATATTTTCTAACCCCCAACCCAAGTTGTTTGGATTGCAAAATGTATACAAAATCTTCTGTTTCCTCCTCCGATAATCTCTTTCCCCTAATGTCTGTTCCTCGTTGTGTTCCCGATGCTCAGGTGAGTGTTCTCCTGGTGTGAAGTGCAGACCTTGCGCTGAACATTGATGCAGTGCCTCCATTACCACTCTGCCTCCGTCCGAGGAGTCCACACTGTTGTTTATGACGCTGACACACGCAGTAATGGGGGTTTCACTTCTTCTGCACATATATTGGGAGTGTTCACAGACAAGAAACACGGATGCATATGGTGTGTATCCACAACGTCAGTTCATTTCAATTTTAACTGATCATCAGTGGTGGACCTGAAATTAGTTGAGGCAATGTTTGTGTGTCAACGCAACGGAAACAATGTACTGTATATTGTATTTGCGATGTTGAAGTTGAATTTGATTTGTTCACATTTAGAATGGAAACAAATTGATCGCCATGTTGCTTTTATGAGAAACCGAAATGGTTAATTGTAAAAATGTAAAGTATGCTAAATCTAAAACTAGAAATGTAATTTCTGATACAATATTGATGCATCTGGATCTTCAATGCACAGAAAAGTCCTGTAAAACCATTCAAAGGCAGCCATATCTGAAAGGCTTCCACTGGTACTATTATACAGTCTAGAGTGAAGGGAATTATCAAACATTCCAATAGAGATGGCTCTCAGGGGGATGTGAGGAGCTTTAGAGCTGCGAGTCAGTGGAAGACTGTGTCCCAGCTGACTGGAGAACATGGCAGCTGTCACTAACAGGGAGAGTAATGTGCCAGTCCTCACCTTTGTGTTCAAATACAAACACATGCACTACTACATTATAACACGTTACCTTCAATTATACTGTGTCAACTTTTATTTATTTTCACTCACACAGTTGTATAGTCCAAATGGATTGACGCTGCCTCTTTTCATATAAAATAAGCATTGTTTTTACTTCAGAGAGTGGAAAAGGACATCACAACAGTTTCATTGAAATTCGAAGTAGGTGGTAGAGATTCTGCTTTTGCTAGCCTGGGGGTATACACTGCCTGCTGTTCCATTCTTTAAGAAGGCTTTTAGTTACACAGAGATTCAAAATAAAATACTCTCAAGAAGCCGTTTAAGTTATGAAATAGAAGCCCACTCTCATGTCTTGCTCAAACAAAGGCAGTTCTTATGTTCACATATAAAACCCTTCGAACCGTATCAGAAACATAACATTCTTCTTGGAATAAAAGATAGACAACCAACTGAGTGAAATTAAAGACAAATACTACAAACTGCAAAACTCTTTGGTGGTCTTCAACATAGTGTATTTTAAAGAGGGGATCTCACTGGAATAACAGTGTGATTTCACAGCTCCTCTGGAGTTTGTTATTAGTACAAAAGCCAATTTATATTTACATTGCAAGCTTGAATCAAGTGGGAAATTGTGCACATAAAATTACCATAATAGACGGCCACTGAGACTGCTAATGTGGCTGTCTGGATGATGGGATGTGGAGAGCTTCAGGGAGGAACAGACAATCAAGCAAAACAAAACCAAAAATCTTTGAATTTACTCATTTTTCCCAGTCCTGTTTACTACATGGGTGTGCAGCCACCCCAGGAGTTAAGAGGTTACCCCCACATCTGGAGAGGTGAATTTGACCCTATCAAAGGGCACTGGAAGTTGCCCCTGAAAGCTGCAAACAAAAGCAGCAGTGGCGAGCGGGAACACAGAGCGCCATTCATCGTGGCTAATGACTTGTTCATTAAGAGTGATGATGGATAAAGACTTCTCACGCTGAGATGAAATCAAGATTTATATGCGTTGTTTCCTCACCCAACTTGTAGGAAGATCATCATCATTTAATTCTATCTCTGCGGCCTGTGATGGGCATCCAGAGAGCGGGCTATCAAACGGTGCAGTCAGCTGGCAAAATCRGAAACGTGCCGTTGGCACATCTGGAGCTTGCCGCCGCAGCTGAGGGTGAGCAATGGCTGCTGGCGGGCGTCCAAATTACAGGGAGAGACGCTTCAGGACTCCGCTGCCTCCACCCCGGCTTCTCCTCGTTTAGATCATCATCATTATTTATTTGCTTATTTATGATTTTTTTCTATTGTGTGTTGCTTTTCAACTACACTTTTTAATTTTCTACACATCAGCGTATTATCACCGTGCTCTAGACCCCTTCGACCCACCTCGCTCTCTTTAGGTTCTTATCTGTAGTTGGAAATAGGCCCCAAGACACTTTATCAGTGTCCTTCACTCTGCTATCTGCTACACCCAATTGTTATTAAAACTTCAGCCTTTATCAGCTTCTGGGTAATTCAGGCATGACAAATTGGGCACCAGATGCCAGCTCCACGAGGCCAGTGTACATCTCTCCCCTATCAAAACAATGAGGTTGCGGGCCATTGCATTGTGGTATATTCACCTTTACCTTGCCACGTTGGGCTGCTATAGAAAACTATGATATACTCACAGGAGGATCCATAAGGATCTTGAAGTTGATTACATTTGAGTAATTGTTGATTAATAAAAATGTACCTATGGTCAATGCACAACACCTTTTCAACAATTGTGGATCATGCAGAAATTGTAACCAAGCATACTATTATGTCCATTCCATTTCTATTAACATGTCCCCTGTTTAAGAGCCCCCTAATATCCAAAGTTACAGTAGTCACCTTCATACTATATGAAAATAAATCCCTGACAGCTTTTATGGAGTGTGGGGTACAATTTGACAATGGCCTGTTTTAGTCTTGATAATGTAGTGTGTGTGTGCATGTGTGTGTGTGTGTGTGTGTGTACGTGTGCACACAGCCGTGCACGCATGCACACGTGTGTGTAGGGGGATACGTAGTATTATCATTAAAGATTAAACCTGGACCATCCAGTTTTATTCAGGACCAGCCCGACACAATTAGTTATCCCAGAAGCTTTGATAGCCCTTGTCTGGATGTTATGGACGAGAGAAGCAGCCACCGGATGGCTCATATTTACTGTCTGCACATTTCATTTTGGCCCCTTTTAAAGATAGGATTCTATTTATGATGCATTTAAAAAGAGAGAATATGGAGCAAACCTGCTGAACCCTTTCACTCAACTGATGTGTACGCTCTGTTAAATAAAAGCACACTGGCTCAGAAATATGCAATGAAAATCAGTCAATGCCAATAATTATATTATACAGATAAATAACACACACTGTTGTGATAGCACAGAATTGAGTGTGATTTCTTAAACGGAAATAGCTCATATATACCCATCCATAATCAAAGAACCTGATAAAACAAATCATGCTACACTGCCACAGAACGATGAGGAGTGGCCACACTAAGAACTGCCTGGGTATACAGTAGCTATCAAACAGCAGCCCAGAAGTGCACTGCATTGAATATAGAGCACTACAGTCCTATTCCCCAGAGCGACTAGATGGGACAGGATGGCATGCAGGCTAGGGATTGACTCAGGGTCCAGCCTGTAAATAAGAGAGCATGATGGAGGTGCAGTGGACGTGAAGCATGAGATTGAAAACCAAAGGCTTCAGACAGGCCTGTTGGCTGTCAGTGATGTCGTGATACACATTACTCCACAGAGTTTGGCATGGCTTCAGGAGCACACATACAGTTCACACACATGCACACAGAGGTACACTTTCTTAAAACTTCTTRGGGATCGGTGTCCCGTCCATGGGACGGTTGAGCTAACATAGGCTAATGCGATTAGCATGAGGTTGTAAGTAACAAGAAAATGTCCTTGGACATAGARATATCTGAGATTGGCAGAAAGCTTAAATTCTTGTAAATCTAACTGCACTGTCCAAGTTACAGTAGCTATTACAGTGAAAGAATACCATGCTATTGTTTGAGGAGAGGGCACAATTTTTACATTGTCCTCTATGTCTACGGTATACTTTCTTGTTCATAAAAAATAGACAAAGGCTACGAATACTGAATTTTTGCCCCTACCCCACCCTTCTAGAAACATCTTTCTCAAATCTAAGGATTTGAATCACGTTCTGCACGTCTCAGGATTTTTAGTAACAGCAAGTCGGACGGTTCTGACTAGAGGGAGTACAGCTACGACCGGATGTTACTTTTCATAGCAGATTAGGAGAATTGACACAGCAGGTTAGGATAATTAATGTGGCATGTTTGGAGATTTTGGTTAAGGTTGGGAAAAGGGTTAGGATTTGCTAAAATGCTCTCTTAACCTGCTATGAAAAGTCACTTCTAGTCGTAGCTATACTCCCTCTAGTCACATCCCAAGTCAGATTCCAGAAWATCCAGAACCGCAGCCACTCCGTCAATAAAAAGGCACAATCATGTCTGTCCTAAGGACCAACAAAATTATCAAACAGTCAGTCCTCCAGGGACTAAAAGCTGTGAGCGCCAAACAATATACAGTACATTGGTCCGCAGAGACTAGATATCGCGGGTACACAGATTGTGATTGATCCATACACATTATTTCATCTGGATTCCATTTTATTTATTTTTCCCCTCATTTGGTCCTTTCCTGCTAAAGAGTGCATCGCTAGCCAAGATGCCAGCTGTTTTCCAGGGCTAAAATGTGTTTTAAGAACTGCTGCAGGATGGTAATGTGTTGTGCACCCTGCCAGCCCATGAGCGTCCCAGGCAAGTGGGAGGAGCAGTGGTTAAAAAGCAGGCTTCTTTGGGCCAGGGCCAGGGAGTAATCTACCGCATAGAGACATGGCATAACCGGGGGCTACAGTCTGGGATATTTTCCACAAAGACAACAGTTTTGAAAAACTCCCATTGTTGAGTGGCAATGCGCTCTGGCACAGAAAACCTTCAAGTCAATTAACATACAGAATTAAAAAGAGCATCACATGGCCATATAAGGAAATTAGCAAAATAACAATGTCTTTGTCAATGATGCTGCAATCCCTACACAATCCCAGTAGTTAGTATCTGTGGGAGGAGAGCAGACCATGTTAAGGCTCTGGTGGAGAGGCAGTGGAGGGGGACCATGTTTTTTTTTCTCCATTTACCTATTGATTTGAAAAATAAGCCAATTTGGCAGTTTGTTTTGTCACCCAACTTTGCTGGGTAAACTGGACTTGGGTACACAGGCCTTTGATAAATAGTATCCATTAAGATGGGATCCTGCAAACCTTAAACTAAAAACATACCTAAAACAAGAGCATCATTAGGAAAATGAGGAGAGATGAATGATGGCATCACACTCCAGTCCATTATAGACTCTATTTATACTGCTCCACAGAGGAGCAGCACCAGGTAGAGGCTTCATACCAATTAGGTTATTACTGCTTTGGGAGGTTTCCTTCGTTTTCAAGTAAACATTGGAATTAAAACCTAAAATCATGGTTTCTCATCTAAGATAACTGTCAACCAGATAATTTTCTTATAACATTTTGCACACACAATTCGTGTGCCCTGAATTAAATTTGATTTATGTGTATGAAAGTCTGATTCATTTGTCTCATAAGTGAGTTTGTGATGAAACTACTTACTTGAACTACAAAAATAGCACAATCCATCAGGAAGAATTAGGAAAGATTATTGCTGGACATGAATGCAGAATCATTCAGAGAGCCTATTACAGTACAGCTGACTTTGCCTGGTGTGAGACTGCAGTGTCCCTTCTGTTGCCAGTGTCCTAAGGAGCCCTGAGAGCAGACAGGCAAGCCCCAATAAAAGCCCAGGTTTTAGTGTGGTGTGGTCCCTCACACAGAGCCTGAGTGACAGGACAGTGCACAGTCGCGGAATTCCCCATGCTCCTCCTCCTCGTCGCAGGACATCATGGCCTTACTTGAAGTGGAGCGAGGAATAAAGGATTGCCTTCTTTATTTTTTCATTAGACTTTTCTTTTGTTACCGAATACATAAATCCATTGTCACACAATACAATATGTATCATGGCGCTCCACCTGCGGACGTCTCATAATGGCTACCATGTCCCTCCAGTCAGGGATGATAAGTGAACCCCCTGTGAATGTTAATGATAGTGATCATTCTGAACCAGTCCGCCTCTCCATCTTCCCTCACAGCCTGCGTGTCACACACAAGATGGCAAGGTTCAAGGGACTAAAATGAAAACAAACACTTAAGGTAAGGATATAAATAAATTAAGGTAGCATCGGCCAGGGAAAAAGAAAATCCATATAAATGAATGCACATGCACTCTAATGGTGTTGGGAGGATCAAAACCACAGATAATTGTTGGAGATGTCTGGTGTTTAGTGGTTGGATGGCAGTGTTTACTATACTTTCTTCTACAGATGTAGGATCAACATTTGAGCCATTTTGCTACAGCAGGAAAATAATCCTGCAGCAATAGGAAATGTGAATTATTACAGTATATGGATTTTAATGGACATTTTTGTAGGGGTTGATACATTTTTCAGAATGGAAAATCAAAGCATTTTTAAAACCTTAAATACACTACAAGTTCTACATTTCCTGCAACAGGGTGATCAAATTAAGAGCCTACACTTGTACTTCACAAAATAACCTGTGCTCCAACCTAAACTGTGCCCCCGCACATTGACTCTGTACCGGTACCCCTGCTATATAGCCTTGCTACTGTTATTTTACTTCTGCTCTTTAATTTTTTGTTGTTTTAATTTTTTTACTTTAAGAAAATAAGTGTTAAAACGGCATTGTTGGTTTACAACACAGTCTGTGGCTCATATCAGGTCATTGCCGTAAATGGTTATTACAACCTGCACATTACTGGGACTGAAACAGGTTAGACCTGATAAAACTGACAATATTGAATGCATAAAAGGAGTTTGTTCCCTAATGAACTACTCTTTGTTTGAAATTTTGATTGTCAATGGACTGGACCAAGTTCTAAAATACTTTGTTGAATGTTGGGCATATAAAAATCATTGACAAATGTGTGAGCTAGAAAGAATAGTAGTTTACTCCTATTTAKTCCATTTTTATATGGAACACATGATTGCTACAATTATTCTGCATAGACCTAGTTGCAGTGTTAATTTTGGCACTTTTTGGGTGGGGGGGTTTAGTCTAGTCTCAGTCAAATTTTTGTAATTTGAATAATTATTTAGTCTAGGTATTGTCAAAATCATGAAGAAATGTTGGTCCAGCYTAATTTCATTGATATGACGTGGAAACAATGTTGATTCATATAGTGTGTGCCCAGTGGGTTCAATGTCCTACCAACATATTTTTCTTCATAACATCCTATTCTATTCCCAACAGCAGAAATATGACAAACATATATAAGAATTATCTGACCATGTAAATTCCTAACTCAGCCTACATAGATATTGCACATTACATAAAAAACAAAACYGACACACACAAGTGCAGAGAGCGTGATAGAGAGAAAGAGAAAGGAGAGTAGCACAATCACCAGATGGTGCCACAAAGTATTGGCAAAGAAGTATGGGTTGCACCTCTGTCACTCGGTCGTGTCATTGTTATCAACGTTCCACAGACGCCTCAGCCACATTGGTGTCCAAAAGTAGAATGGGGGCTAATCTTTTTGAAATGGAGCTAATTACTGTTTTTCCCAGTGATGTAGTGGAGTCACGAAACATCAAGTCTGAATCGAGTCCCAAGTCCCATGTGCTCAAGTCCGAGTCCAAGTCCGAGTCACGAGTTAAATTACGAGTCCCTATGGCTGAAGTCCGAGTCCCAGTGCTTGAGTCCTGGTCKAAGTGCTCAAGTCTGAGTCACTGGGTCCACATATATTCAAAATAAAGTTATTTACCCAGTCAGATATAGTGTAGTGGCAACACGAATTCAGTCATTAAATTGTTTGCTAGCCCTTTCTTCTTTCTTTCTGTGCCACCAAATATTTACATAGGCTACAAGTAATGTTAGGGTCATGTTCAGTTGCAAAACGTTCTCGAACGTTGCAGATAGAAATTCCATGAATAGAACCTATGGTATTACTTTTTCAACATGTTAGAGGAACATGTTTGTTCTACATAGCATAGTTCTATACGAGCGTTCCAAAACGTTGCACCCTACTGAACGGAATGTGCCCCGAAATGTTGGCTATAGCTAGCTAATGAGGTAACATGACTGAACAAGGACTATACAAATGGTTAACGGTCCGGTCCGCAAATAGCCTAGTTTTAAAACAGCCCGCGATATGCTTTATGAATGTAAAATGCAGCCTGCCAATGCACGACAGAAAGAAAAAAACATAGTGCCAGTATTATGGGTCATATCTTTTGAACGGCAATCTCTCAAAGCAGTTTTCTCTGAGGAAAAAAAGAGACTTGGCTACAGAACCTGACTATGAAATGCAGTGGGGAACGTGGGATGGTTGAGTGAGACTACAAATTCAAAGACAGGCTACTTTTCTATTCTATAAGGAAGAGAAAAATATAGCTAGACTGTTGCTTTACTATTAAACTCAATGCTGCTATTGTCTTTAATTTAGTAAAGCAGCTTGTGTTTCTTAACCAGGCAAAGGGTAGCTAACTAGAAGGCTGGTGGTGACTGGTTGGCTATGGGAAAGCAAGAGAGCCGCCTGTGCGATGTGTATAATCGCAGACGTAGCCTGTCTGCCCACACTCATGCTTGCTCCCCCTGTCACGTTCTGACCTTAGTTCCTTTTTTATGTCTTTATTTTAGTTTGGTCAGGGCGTGAGTTGGGGTGAGCATTCTATGTTGTTTTTCTATGTTTTGTTCTAGTCGTTATATTTCTATGTGTTTGGCCTAGTATGGTTCTCAATCAGAGGCAGGTGTCGATCGTTGTCTCTGATTGAGAATCATACTTAGGTAGCCTGTTTTCCCACTATGGGTTGTGGGTAGTTATTTTCTGTTTAGTGTTTTTGTTTGCACCTTACAGAACTGTTCGTTTGTTGGTTTGTTGTTTTTGTTCAGTATTCATTTCTTTATTAAATTATTATGAATACGTACCACGCTGCACTTTGGTCCTCTTCTCCTTCCACCAACGATAACCGTTACACCCCCGCAGCTCACAGGCTGATGTAGTGTGGCACATCCTTTCCATAGCCGAACAGAACTGCCTTGCGTATCTGTGCTGCTAATATTATTTGTGCTTATCACTGAAAAGCTCTAAATCGCTCCAAAAACTATTGTCCAGTCTACTTAGTCAGATTTTTGTCAAAGATATAAACTGAAATGAAGAAAAAAAATAGTCTATTTAGTCAGTTACTACTGAAAAATTGGTCTGACAAATGTTTGTCACTACTTTTATTGACGGAATTAACACTGCCTAGTTGTTAATTTTAAGTAATCTTGGCCTTACTGTATCTCTGAGTGCATAATGGTGTAATTGGTTGCTTAACATTTTACACACATACTGTACCTTAAGTTGTAAAAGCTTCAATACCCTCCTACTGTTCGGTCTGCTGTATAGTAGTTTCCTCAAGGCATGGTGAGTCTGCTAGTACACGGTTTCTCCTACATCAGTGTCATTCATAAGTCTTGTAAGTTTGAGCTTTCGTTTTGATTTCCTCTGAGATACATCTCATTTTGGTAAGCACCCTCCCTCAGAGTATTCTCTATTTCTTCCCCATTTCTCTCTTCCAACAGTCTATCTGATTGTTTTCAGCAACACAACAGCATCTCCAAGCAACACTCAACTAAAGTAAGAGACAAGAGAGAAAACTAACACAAGTCCCCCGTCAACACCCCCCCTGCCCCCCTCTCACCCTCTTTCTCATATAACTTTGCCAGTCCTTGGAACTTGCCAAATCCAGTCATGCCTGCTTAGCTTGCTGGACTGATTGTGCCAGAAAATAAAATAAGACACAGATGTATACAAAGTCTTGGTGGTGCCAGTGTAGAGACAGCTAATGGCTTCATCTCYACCCTCCCATTGCAGCTGGGCACAGGTGGGGATAATTAGAGATCTCTCCCCGCTCAAAGTCAATTCTTTACCAGTTGTGACAACCGAAAGGATGCTTGCATGCTGTGCCCACCCCCTCCAGAACCCCAACCCATCAACCCTCCAGAAAACAACCACGTGAGCCCATTCCCACTTGATACCACTCGGTACTGCTTACCATCCTAGGTGGGTAACAGTTTGTGTTGGCAACGATGGTAGCAATGCAAAGTTTCCCAAACAGACACTCCCCTCACATACGTCCTGCTGAAAACATAGTCCCAAACCAGACCTTCCACTATCGGGCCAGGCTGCCTCGACTAGCTGGAAGAGAGCAGCCAAAGCATGTGGCAAAGGGATTGGGAGGTTATTACAAAATATGGKAGATCATACCAGTCAGGTTGGATCACAGCAGGCAATACTGGTATATAATGCTCACAAAGAGAATACAAAACATATACTGTAGTGTATTTCACAGCAAGGCAGTTGTGGGTTGCATTCAAATCAGAGCTGATGCACCATAACCACAAAGATAACAAAGGAAACAACAGCAATTGAAAGGGCTCGTAGGTAKGAATTTCACGGTAAAGTCTGCGCCTTTTGTATTTGGTGTATGTGAGAAATAAAATTGGATTTTTAGTACATGAAAAATACCAAGTTCTGCATTATCAAATCAAATCAAGTTTATTTTATATAGCCCTTCGTACATCAGCTAATATCTCGAAGTGCTGTACAGAAACCCAGCCTAAAACCCCAAACTGCAAGCAATGCAGGTGTAGAAGCACCTGCATTGCTTGCCGGTGAAACCAAAAGTTGTCCGAAACAAATATYCCGTAAATCACAATATTTCAGTCTCAGAATTCGGTTTCATTTATTCATTTTGTCTTGTGGAACTACATTTAGCAGATGCTCTTATCCAGAGCAACTTGCATGCATACCTTTTCACACATTTTCATCCTTGTTTGAATGAGCTCCAAAGAGAGAACTGTGACCCCAGCCCTCATTCTAGAGACATGAAATAATCCTGCAGGGCCAATTCCTAATGTATAGTGCATTACTATCATACAAGGAGAGTGCCTTACAAGACTTGAAAGCCTTTTCAAYCCCCCCCCCCCCCCCCTTGTGTTAGCCTGAGTGACAGCAGAAAGACATGTGTCTTCATATGAGAAGAGGCAAGTCTCATTACAACGTATTTGGTTAAAACTGAGTGATTCAAGTGCTCCTGGATAATTCAGACACACAGATATATAACACGTCTTTCACAGCACTTTACCTGACACTGTTCATCTACACGTATCTATTATCCCTGATGGTCCTGTTTTTGCCACTATTTAAAGTCTAAAATGAAATCAAGTTTCTGGGGAGGAAGTGGGAGGTATAACAAAACCCTGAAGACACCCAGAACCTTTCCAAAAAGGATACCAATTCAGAATGTAGAATTTGAAAAGAATCAAACAGCCTATTAATTTAATTTTCACAGACTTAAATAATAATATTTGAAAAATGATCAATGCTTTATTTTACAGTCCTTTCAGCTAAAATGTGCCTGGTATTTACTGAGAACCTATGTGGTGACAATGGATACTTTCCGAATCTTGAACTCGGAAGAATTTAAGAATGAAACTTGTTCCATGTAATGGGGGTAGTTATTAACCACACCATAATCTTTCTGCAATGGGTACTCATTAGACAGGAGGACCAGGGGAAGACTGGGACATATGGTCATTCACAGAGGTCTACCATGACTAAGCACAGAAACAGTGACACACTGAGTTGACCTGATAGAGCCTTTAGAAATGGAACGGAGTGGATCCATCTGTGACAATGGAAGCTTGCTGGCATAACATGAATAACAATGGGGGGAAACTCTTCCCACCTACACTCCAATAATGTCTCTAATTTAGTAGTAAACACAAAAAGAGATTACATGCAATGATGTAAGAGTAAATTAAAGAAAGAGGAAAATGTGTAAGCACATATTTGAAGCCAGCAAACAGTTAACATAACTTCCGACAAGGAACTTTGAACCTAAAACGTCTTAGTGCATGTACAAGTAAGTTCATGCAGCTAGCATACAGTAAATAGTTTTTCAGTAATTCATAAAAAGATACCCAGGTGGGCAACTTACATTCATTACCAGACTGAAAAAAAGGGTTTCTCCAGAGCCAAAGCCAAATTGATACACAGGAGTCCATAGTCAGAAAGATTTTAGTTTGCCTTGACTTTCTCTTCTCCAGCACCAGGGCAGTTGTCCCCGTTCCTGCTGCAAAGGCAAAGAGAAACATGTGAATGAAGGAACAGGGAGTAGGGAGAGGGCAGGTGGGTAGGAGGGGAGAGGGCAGGTGGGTAGAGAGCATGCCAAGCCCAGTGGTCAGTGGGTATCAGGGAGAGGTCGGCTGTCACCTCCCGCTGACTGAGCTAAGACAAATCAGGCAATCAGCACCTCAAGGACTGGACAGCGCCAGAGCAGAGCACTACCTGGATTCATCACCACTGCCTCACATACGGCAGACTGATACTGTATGTCACCATACCTATGGACCTTTTACTTCCACTCAGTGTCTAATTAGTTTAAATATATTACATTATTTCATAATCATTACAAAACAACTTGTTTTTATGACCTTTAGTGATCTATTATATAAGATCTATTATTATATGATCTTAATCAGATATTGATTGAAATTGATGTTAGAGTGTTCTCTATAGAATCTTGCAAATATATTCAAAAAAGATATGGAAGGACATTCTTCCAAATATATTTTCTGAAGCAATGTACTACTAACCAAATTAACTTGAGTGTGTTTTAACCAAGGTCCTATTTTTACTTCCCATCAGAAGAAAGTGTAAGAGAGAGAGAGAGAGAGAGAGAGAGAGAGAGAGAGAGAGAGAGAGAGAGAGAGAGAAAGGAGAGTGTGAGTGTGCTTGTCAAATTTCTCCTTAGCTCCCTCTCCTCTGAAACCAGGGGATATATGCTGAACCCCAGTCCTGCCTCCCAACCTCTCTCCTAATTGCATTGCTTTTTAGCACAGTAAATCTAGCTGTGTCACAAGCTGCACTCAATGACATGACGTACTGCCTCAATGACAGCCTGCCTGGCTGCCTGTTCCCAAACTTGCTGGCTTTGATTTGAACTGTAATGGTGTGATTAATGGTTGAATTAATTAATTGCTGAATGTATGCTAATTGTTTAATTGGTCGCTTGATCTACATAAGATCATTTATAAATTAAATGAGTTGATTTACAAAGTTTATTGATTGAATGTGACAATGAGTTATTTGGCTGACTACCTGATTTGCAATTCCCCCAATTAATTCACAAAGCTCTTTAAAGAGTGGTTTTGCAAAGTGCGCCCTATCCAGGTGATCTATACCAGACCTGACACAACTGCACTTATTTATGAAACCAGACAGGTGATAATGATGCATTAATATTAATGCCAACTGTAAATTCTCATAAGGGCTGGCTTTATGGAAACGCAGAGCATTTGTCATTGTAAATCCATTTAAATTTCACATTTCAAGTGCAGATTAATGTGGAGGTCTTTGGTAAGGTCAAGTATCTGATGAGAATAAAGTTTGTCTGTCTTCGAGCCACAGGTAAGGTCTTCCTTTCTATAAAAAGAGAAGCTTCATGTCTAGGCAAGWGCATTTTACATGAATACTTCTAATTGTTAAGGTCCTCTTCCATAAACCCCTACAATTTCTTAAGATACAGCAGTCCTTTTTAAATGAGGAAAATGCTGCTTTTTATTGCTCACTCTCCAGAATGACCAAAGAGACAAAAAGCTCAGCAAAAAGAATGACAAACTGCTCCAAAACCCTTTTAAAGGCTTATAACTCGGTATGCATTAAGGCATATTTCAATATTTGTTTACAAGGCTCTAAGCCGATAAATCTAACAAGATTTTTTTTCGTTGCACTTTCCCTGGCACTGATTTACTGCAGGGTTTTAAGACGCTGTGCGGATAAGCACTGAAAGCAGTTGGCCCCTCGCAGAAAAATAATCCATGATGGAACAGAAGGAGGGAAATAGGGCCCAGAAGGCCCCTTCCATACACTGTGCTATCATGGCAAAGTCCCAGCACAAACCAGCAGCACCTATGTCCAGCCCTGGCACCACACATCTGCCCCCTGCCTGGGAGACACAGGCTGCCATTTCCGTCATGCCCTCCCCGCAGGCATCCCTCACCCGCCAAAGACCGGCCTGGATCAGTCAGCAGTGCAATAATGTTGGCAAAGTAAGGCGTCATTGCCCCCATACAACTCCTCCCCAGAGAGAGCTCACCAAGTGCTGGTGCCAGGGAGAGTGTGGAGCTATGATGAAGTGTAGGGACTAATGACTAGCTGTGTCTGGGCTCAAGGCTTCCCAGCACTTTGATCACAGACAGGTTCTGTGTGTGTTCTGAACTGCTGATCCGTTTCACTATGGTTTCGCTCCTCTAAACTCAGAATGTCTTCCCGGAAATTAAACTATTTCAACAGTATCAAATGTGTGCATCTCCACACCTCACTTAATTGAGATACAATGATACTAGAGAATGGAGACATTCCTCTCGCCGATAAGGATATTAAGAGTGGACCTCGTCACTCCCTTCTTACGTAATGGGTGAGAACTCATGAGACAGGGGTTGAAAAAAATGCAGTCTGCTCTTGAAGTTCTTTGAAATCATGCAGTAAAGTTTTTATCACCAGGACAGAAGCTGTGAGGAGCGCCATTGTTCACTGCATGTACCTGCCTCGTCTTCATGACAGTACACAAAAGCAGATGTTTGAGGATAAAGAAAAAGAGACAGGATCTCACAGGAACACCGTAGGCCTACAGAAGTTGCAATATGGCTGGGTGATTGGATAATATGTATAGTGTAGTTATGCTGTATTACAGCTATACCAGCAAGGGGAGAACCTTATGTATGCTGTCATACCTATCATAAAGTGTTTTTCAGTCTTTCAGTGAATAGATTATGAATCACAGATTTAGTCCGAATTCTGAACTGCCAAGAATTCTACCGTCGGACACATTCATCTTCTTCGTCTTGTCTCCCGCCATCTGTTTATTCTGGCATTCATCAATGCCATTACTGCGATGGCCGTCAGCTCTATTTGGGGAAAATGACAAACAGCAGTCATTTTAGGTGCAGGTTAAAGTTTGCTAATTTGTAGTGAGACCCATACATCCCCCCTGCAGAGGTGTCTCAGGTATCCCAAGACATGATCACACTGCTATGCACTTCTGGTTGGTCCTGCCTCAACATCAATCCACCAGGATTGTGTTTGTCTTATTGTTGATCTCGCTGGGTTTCTAAAATAAATCTAAGACTTGATATGGCACAGTTGAGTGAAGTACTGGTCTCTAAATCCTTCTCACAGCAATCGAAAAAAGGTATTGTGTGATTTGGGAAGACACATGGCAAAGGATTAAGACAGGCATATCTGCCACTATGGTAGAGTAGCAAATAAATGGAATGCTGGGCTGGCAGAGAAATGCACTCAGTGCGGTGGTAGTGATGTTAGGGGTCACAGAGGTGGTGGTGCGGTTTTTGCTTGGCTATTTGCAGTTTCTGTTAGGCGATGGGTAGTGCCAGTAGCTTATTCTGTGCTGCCAAGCATGATTTATGACAAGGGGGTAAGTGGGCACTCTCTGACTTCACCATTTGCCATTGGGCCTCCCACTCCTGTCCATAGTGTCTAAGAAGGGTTGGGGGGCATCTAATTGACAAAGTAACTGCACACATCTGGCTAGATGTAGATCTACATACAGTAGTCTGCCATCTGAATCCCTCTCTGGCCATCCAGAGTACTATATGGAGGAGGTCAGAGACTTGGCAGTGTGGTGCCATGACAACAACCTCTCCCTCAACGTCAGTAAGACCAAGGAGCTGATTGTGGACTACAGCAGAAAGAGTGAAGCTAAAGACCACCACCAAATCGATGAGGCTGTAACAGAGCAGGTCGAGAGCTTCAAGTTTCTTGGTGGTCCACACACACCCGCACAGTCGTGAAGCGGGCACAACATCCCTCAGGAGGTAAGAAGAGACTTGGCATGGGCCCTCAGATCCTCAAAAAGTTCTACAGCTGCACCATCGAGAGCATATCGACTGGCTGCATTACCGCAACYTATGGCAAATGCACTCGACTGCAAAGCTATACAGAGGGTGGTGTGGACAGCCCATTACATCACTGCGGCCGCGCCACCCGGAGATCTATCAGGCGGTGTCAGAGGAAGACCCKAAAAAATTGACAAAGACTCCAGCCACCCAAGCCATTGACCGTTCACTCTGCTACTGGCCAGCAAACGGTACCGGAGTATCTGCTCTCGGACCAACAGGGTCCGAGACATCTTCTACCCCCAAGCCATAAGAGTGCTAAATAGCCATAAGACTGCTAAATAGTTGATTAAATGGTTACCCGGACTATCTGCATCGACCCTACATTGCACTGACTCTATACTGTCCACACACACACACTACTGGTACTCTGTTCTTTATTTTACTCGTATTATTATCTATCCTGATGCCTAGTCACTTTACTTTGCCTTGCCTTTATATACAGTGCCTTCAGAAAGTATTCAGACTCATTGACTTTTTCCCCCCAAAAATTACGTTACAGCCTTATTCTAAATTTWTTTTWWTTTTTATTATCCTCAGCAATCTACACACAATACCCCATAACGACAAAGCAAAAACAGGTTTCTAGAAATGTTTGCAAAAAAATAAATACCTTATTTACATAAATATTCAGACCCTTTGCTATGAGACTCAAAATTGTGCTCAAGTGCATCCTGTTTCCATTGATCATCAATGAGATGTTTCTACAACTTGATTGGAGTCCACCTGTGGTAAATTAAATTGATTGGACATGATTTGGAAAGGCAAACACCTGGCTATATAAGGTCCCAAAGTTGACAGTGAATGTCCGAGCAAAAACCAAGCCATGAGGTTGAAGGAATTGTCCGTAGAGCTCCGAGACAGGATTGTGTCAAGCCACAGATCTGGGGGGAAAGGGTTCAAAACATTTATGCAGCATTGTAGGTCCACAAGAACACAGTGGCCACCATCATTCTTAAATGTAAGAAGTTTGCAACCACCAAGACTCTTCCTAGAGCTGGCCGCCCGGCCAAACTGAACAATCTGGGGAGAAGGGCCTTGGTCAGGGAGGTTACCAAGAACCTGATGGTCACTGACAGAGCTCTAGAGTTCCTCTGTGGAGATGGGAAAACCTTCCGGAAGGACAACCATCTCTGCAGCACTCCACCAGTCAGGCCTTTATGGTAGAGTGGCCAAACGGAAGCCACTCCTCAGTAAAAGGCACATGATAGCCCGCTTGGAATTTGCCAAAAGGCACCTAAAGACTCTCAGATCATGAGAAACAATATTCTCTGGTCTGATAAAATCAAGATTGAACTCTTTGGCCTGAATGCCAAGCGTCACATCTGGAGGAAACCTGGCACCATCTCTGTGGTGAAGCATGGTGGTGGCAGCATCATGCTGTGGGGATGTTTTTCAGCGGCAGGGACTGGGAGACTAGTTGGGATCAAGGCAAAGATGAATGGAGCAAAGTACAGCGAGATCCTTGAAGAAAACCTGCTCCAGAGCGCTCATGACCTCTGGGGCAAAGGTTCACCTTCCAACAGGAGATCAACCCTAAGCACACAGCCAAGACAACGCAGGAGTGACTACAGGACAAGTCTCTGAATGTTCTTGAGTGGCCCAGCCAGAGCCCGGACTTGAACCCGAGATCCTTGAACCTGATCGAACATCTCTGGAGAGACCTGAAAATAGCTGTGCAGCAACGCTCCCAATCCAACCTGACAGAGCTTGAGAGGATCTGCAGAGAAGAATGGGAGAAACTCCCCAAATAATGGTGTGCCAGACCCAAGAAGACTTGAGGCTGTAATCACTACCAAAGGTGCTTCAAAGTACTGAGTAAAGGGTCTGAATACTTATATAAATGTGATAGTTAACAAATTAGCAAACAAATCTAAAAAACAGTTTTTTGCTTTGTCATTATGGGGTATTGTTTGTACAGTAGATTAAATTGTTTTTTCCCTCAATTTTAGAATAAGGCTGTAACCTAAGAAAATGTGGAAAGTCAAGGGATCTGAATAATTTCAGAAGGCACTTTACATGTGCGCATTGATCTTAAGATAGCTAGGTGGGACGACCACATATCACAAGCATGGAAAGTATTTTTTTCCTCAATAACTTAGCTATTAGTAGAGTCAGGGCTGGGGGGGATAGGTCAAGTACAAGTGCCGTTTAAGTGTGTTTTTTGGGGGGAGGGGGTCACGCCAAGGTTCTTTGCACTCTTGCAGAGCGACACTGTGGAGATGTCAACTGTGATGGAGAGGTCTTTGAGCGGAAAGGCCTTCCTGTTCCATCCTGCCTTCCTTCCTCAAATAATCCTCCTCACCTTGACAAGATGGAAGAGCAGTTCCGTCTTGTCGAGGTGAGGAGGATTATTTAAGATACTGTTTGAAGAGGTAGGGTTTCAGATGTTTTCAGAAGATGGGCCTCTGCTGCATTCTGAATAAGTTGCAGGGGTTTGATGGCAGAAGCGGGAAGCCCAGCCAACAGGGAGTTGCAGTAGTCCAGACGGGAGAGGACAAGTGCCTGGATTAGGACCTGCACTGCTTCCTGTGTGAGCTAGGGTCATACCATGATGGAGTTGTCAACTGTGATGGAGAGGTCTTTGACTGGGTATGCCTTCTCCGGAAGGAAGAGCAGTTCTGTCTTGTCAAGGTTGWACTTGATCTGTTGGGCCGACTTCCAAGTCTGGATATCTGCCAGACACGCAGGGATGAGTGTCGCCACCTGTGTGTCAGAAGGGGGGAAGTAGAAAAGTTGTTGAGTGTCATCCACATAACAATGATAGACCATGTGAGTAAATGACGGAGCCGAGTTATTTGGTGTATTGAGAGAAGAGGGCCTAGAACTGAGCCCTGGGGCACACCAGTAGTGAGAGTACATGGTGCAGACACAGATCCTCTCCACTATCACCTGGTAGGACCCACCTGCCAGGTAGGATACAATCCAAGAGTGTGCACAGCCTGAGACGCCCAGCCCTGAGAGGGAGGCGAGGAGGATCTGATGGTTCACGGGGTCGAAGGCAGCGGATAGATCTAGGAGGATGAGAACAGAGGAGAGAGAGTCAGCTTTGGCAGTGCGGAGAGCCTCCGTGACACAGAGAAGAGCAGTCTAGGTTGAGTGCCCCGTCTTGAAGCCTGACTGGTTAGGATCAAGAAGATTGTTCTGAGAGAGATAACGAGAAAGTTGATCAGAGACAGCACGCTCAAGTGTTTTGGAAAGAAATGAAAGAAGGGATAGAGGTCTATAGTTTCAGATTAGTTGAGTGTTGCTTTCTTGAGGAGGGGAGCAACTCGGGCCATTTTGAAGCCAGAGGGGACGCAGCCAGTGGTCAGAGATGAGGGAATTGAGGAATGGGAGAAGGTCTCCAGAGATGGTCTGGAGAAGGGAGGACGGGATGGGGTCGGGCGGGTGGACCTCACTAGTCGCAGGATATAATCTGGAGAGAAAGGGGAGAAAAAGGTCAAGGCATAGGGTAGTGACAGTGACAGCATGGAATTCAAATGAGGAGGTGGAAGGTGAGAGGAAGAAAAGTGAAAATATCCATTTAGGAGAAATGAGTAGCCCTGTGCTACCATCGCGACGACCCGATGCTCTCAGACTATGAGAGAAAACATAGTCAGATGAAGAAAGAGCAGCTGGAGTAGCAGTGTTCTCTGGGGTGATCCATGTCTCCGTCAGGGCCAAAAAGTCAAGGGACTTAAGGGCAACATAGGCTGAGATGAACTCAGCGTTCTTGACTTCAGTTGGGCAGTTCCAAACGCTGCCAGAGACTCGGAATTCCACATGGGTTGTGCGTGCAGGGAACACTAAATTAGAAGGGTTGCAGCCAAGGGGTGGGGAGCGTCTGTAAAGCCTACAGGGAGAGGTGCGAACAGGTATTGAAAAAACACACACATAGTTGACAAAGCTACAAAAGTGATAAATTAGATAATCTGTAAATAACTAGGTAAGATACTCAAGTGAGAGAGTGGTGTGGAGTCTTCCTCTCTTTCCTTCCTCAAACAACTCCGCAGAGCCGTCTTTGTTTCGGCGACGGGCTTAGTTATGCCACAAAACCACCACTGACACAACCACCGCTTAAAGCTGCTGCTGAGAAACCAGGGGAGACTGAAGAACTACATTAATTGCTAATTGCCTAGCAGAGGTGGAGAGCACACCTCCCTGTAGTAATTGCTGATCATTGGTTGATTCAGCCTGTTGTCTGGGTAGCTAGGTGAAACCACTCCTCCTTCAATACAGCCTCTGATTACCAAAACAAGTCACAAATTGCCCTGCCCCTTGATCCTTGTTGATTTGTCAACAACTACATTGATCTGCAAATTATGAGCAGTCAGCAGTTCACACACCAAGTAGGCCACTTGGAAGATAGGCAGCACTTAAAGGAGATTTCCATAGCTAGCAAAAAGACAGTACTAGACCAAAACAGATAAATACAAAAAAATATATACTTATCACTCCTGGAGATATCAGGAGTCCTCTAGTTATAGAATGAATCACACTGAGATGGAGCTTGAGAAGCTGGGTATTTTCACTCAGAAAATAGATGAAGCCACTCCCCCTCCAATACAGCCACTGATTACCAAAACAAGTCACAAATTGCCCCGCCCCTTGATCCTGGTTGATGTATCAACAACTATCTGTAAATTATGAGCAGTCCACACACCAAGTAGGCCACTGGGAAGACAGGCAGCACTTAAAGTAGATGGCCCTAGCTAGCAAAAAGACAGTACTAGACCACAACAGATAATGACCCCAAAAATATACTATTCACTCCTGGAGATATCAGGAGTCCTCTAGCTATAGAATGTATTATTTGTAACTCTGCCACGTTGGGAATGGCTCGTAAGCAAGCATTCACGGTTAAGTCTACACTTGTGTTCTGCGCATGTGACAAAATATTTGATTTACTGGGAAGTGGTTTGTGAGAGTCCCTAAAATAATTATAGAACACACTTGCAGATTTTTTTGCCTAAAATAACCTTTCTCTAATGTCTAAAACTAAATCTAAGAATTTTAAATTATAAGTTAATACATTTTTTAAGTTGAGAAGCGATATTTAATTTTATTGAGATCCCCCTTACAATCCGTCCTTCATACCAGATTGGCTTTACAATACTGCTTCATAGATGAAAATCCATCAACTCATGAAATGTCTAGCAAAAAAAATTACCCTGCCAGTATTAATTGGCAATATTGACACTCATCGACTTGTTTGTTGGAAATGTAATTTTTTCTGTATAAATAGCCAAGTCTGGGTAGCTAGCCGGTTAGCTAAAGATAGCTATTGTTTACTGCCCAATGATTTACAGTTGAAGTCGGAAGTTTACATAKATGAAGGGAACATTTTGACATTTGCTGTATGGTTGATGAGAAACTCCATGTTGCAAATGTACGGTCCCTTACTAGATGTCCGCGAACGTTTGTAAAATTCGCGGGCGGTGGCGGGCCGTGCACGGGGGCCAGATCTTCCGGGAAGTCATCGAACGAAGTCTCTCAGACATTCGGTTTCCGTTTTCTAAAATGTTCAAATTTTGGTAATTTTTCCGCTGTCCCGGTAATTCCCACCAGAGGGCGAATGGAATCATATCGCAAATGTACAAAACATCACCAATCACGACGTGGCCTTTTCTCCTAAACGCAAAAGACTTCGAAGACGAAAATTGGTGAGCATAGGTTTGGCATAATTTGCAGTTGGCAAGAAAAGCCTCAACGCTTTTTGAGTTATGGCCATTTTTCTGGGATTAAAGGTCAAAAACGAAAATAGATCGCTAATTTGACCGCTTCATGTCAAAAAGAACCAGCCATTTATCTATCGTCATTTAAGAGGAATCGTACAATGTACAATTGGTGATGTTCAAAAAAAGGTGCTTTTTTCCAGAAAAGTTACAGATCGAGTTGCAGCGTGTTCAGACTAATCTTTTTTAAGTGGGTTTCGGAGCGCTGCGAGATTTCTGTGATTTTCTGTGATTTTCTGAAATAACACACACTCATTCAACCCTATGTAAATAAGTCAGTTCTTAACATAAAGACTTAAAACTCAAAATTCTATACGAGCCTACCCCAAGGAGGATATGTGTTCACTTTCAGCTTCCTGTGTCACCCGGAAGTACCTTAAAATGGTGTCATAGTGGCTGTTTTGAAGGGTTAAAAAGGTCAGATCTTTTCAAAACTTCATATGTATGATTAGGCAACCCTCATGAACTGTAAATCAGTCATTTCTCCCAACAGATGTCAAAGAAAAGCTCTCACACACACACACACACACACACACACACACACACACACACACACACCAACACACACACACACCACACACACACACACACACACACACCACACACACCAACACACACACACACAACACACACACACACACACAACACACACACCACACACACAGCAAGGATGGAGTGACAAAGTGCGCTGCTTAAAGACACTCCTAGGCTGTGCCGAGTTCAACGAGATGCCCCTCTTGACCGTAGCTTGCTAGGTCTGAGCTCAGCGACCATGAAAAAAGTAGGCCCATAATGAAGCCTTGCCCTAAATTGCAGTTGCTTTTGGGTGACAGCGGGAGAACAGTTAGGTTAGAAGCACAATTCGACCTCAGGAACATTCCTGAGGTCCTCCCGATCTGTGCAGCCTAACCTTGACCGTGTGGCATTACCCCTAAACAGTGAAAAGAAGGTGTTTACATCAAACAGTTTGCATTGACTCTCTCCCCATCGGAATACATTGCCTGCACCCCTAAATTCAACCTGAAGCCTATGTAGGTTATTAATGCCTTATGAACCTGTCTTCGATTACAACTCATCAGGCCACTATGAGATCTACCTGTGTTGATTCTAAGCTTCCTGTAGCAACCGGAAGTGGTGAAATTCACCCTAAAGGTGACTTGATATGCATAACCTGCAATTGTGAAAATCACTGGATTCAACCCTGTGTAGATCAGAACGTATAGACTTAAAACTCAGGATTCTGTAAAAGCCTACCCAACGAGGATATGTGTTCACGTTCAGCTTCCTGTGCCAACCGGAAGTGCTTTAAATTGGGGTGTTAGGGGTGTTTCGAAGGGTTAAAAAAGTGAGATCTTTCCAAAACTTTAAATGTGTGATTAGGCAACCTCATGAACTGTAAATCAGTCATGTCTCCCATCAAATTTCCAATAAAAACTCACACACACACACACACACACACAGTTAGGACGGAGGGACACAGTGTGGGGCTTAAAGACACAGAGCCTGCAATAGTTACCTTTGTTCAAACTATTAACTTCTCTAGGATAGGGGGCAGCATTTTCACTTTTGGATAAATAGCGTGCCCAAATTCCAAAACTTCCTTCTACTCATCCCCAGAATATAAGATATGCATATTATTAGTAGATTTGGATAGAAAACACTCTGAAGTTTCTAAAACCGTTTGAATCATGTCTGTGAGTATAGCAGAACTTATGTAGCAGGCAAAACCCCGAGGACAAACCATTCAGAAGTCACAGTCTATCCCAGGTTTCATTGGGATACTAGATTTCTAATTGACTTGTTTGCAGTTCCTACCGCTTCCACTGGATGTCACCAGTCTTTGGAAATTGGTTGAAGTTATTCCTTTGTGTAATGAAGAAGTACGGCCATCTTGAACGTGGGTCACTTGAAGTGTACTTTTTAAGAGATGCGCATGACTCGGAAAGTAGCGTTAGTTTGTTGTCTTCCTGTATTGAACACAGATAGTCCCGTCTATAATTTGATCGATTATTAACGTTTAAAAATACCTACAGTTGTATTACAAAAGTAGTTTGAAATGTTTTGGCAAAGTTTACACATAACTATTGAGATATTTTGTAGTGACATTGCGCAAATTGGAAGCTGTTTTTTTCTGGATCAAACGCGCCAAATAAATGGACATTTTGTATATATATGGACGGAATTAATTGAACAAAAGTACCATTTGTGATGTTTATGGGACATATGATGAGTATTTCTGTTGAAACGATGGGCTATGCAAAGTCACTTGATGTTTTTGCATTTAGTGAATCTAGTCGCCTCAATGTAAACTSAGATTTTTTGATATAAATATGAATTTACTCAAACAAACATGCATGTATTGTGTAACATGAAGTCCTATGAGTGTCATCTGATGAAAATAATCGAAGGTTAGTGATTCATTTTATCTCTATTCTGGTTTTTGTAAAGCTATCTTTAGCTGGAAAAAATGGCTGTGATTATTGTGGTTTTGTGGTGACGTAACATAATCGTTTGTAGTACTTTCGCTGAAAAGCCTGTTTGAAATCGGACACTTTGGTGGGATTAACAACAAGATTACCTTTAAAATGATATAAGACACATGAATGTCTGAGGAATTCTAATTATGAGATTTCTGTTGTTTTGAATTTGGCGCCCTGCACTTGGACTGGCTGTTGTCATATCGGTCCCGTTACCGGGACTGCAGCCATAATTAAGGCTAATCTGAAGATGGTGCTGGCTAAAACTAAAACTGGCGAGTGTAGAGAGTATAGAGATATTGTTATCCACGTCGGCACCAACGATGTTAGGATGAAACAGTCAGAGGTCACCAAGCGCAACATAGCTTCAGCGTGTAAATCAGCTAGAAAGATGTGTCGGCATCGAGTAATTGTCTCTGGCCCCCTCCCAGTTACGGGGAGTGATGAGCTCTACTGCAGCGTCTCACAACTGAATCGCTGGTTGAAAACTGTTTTCTGCCCCTCCCAAAAGATAGAATTTGTAGATAATTGGCCCTCTTTCTGGGACTCACCCACAAACAGGACCAAGCCTGGCCTGCTGAGGAGTGATGGACTCCATCCTCGCTGGAGGGGTGCTCTCATCTTATCTACCAACATAGACAGGGCTCTAACTCCTCTAGCTCCACAATGAAATAGGGTGCAGGCCAGGCATCAGGCTGTTAGCCAGCCTGCCAGCTTAGTGGAGTCTGCCACTAGCATAGTCGGTGTAGTCAGCTCAGCTATCCCCATTGAGACTGTGTCTGTGCCTCGACCTAGGTTATACACAGTCATACTCTGGACCTAGTTTTGTCCCATGGAATTGATGTTTTTCCTCATAATCCTGGACTATCGGACCACCATTTTATTACGTTTGCAATCGCAACAAATAATCTGCTCAGACCCCAACCAAGGAGCATCAAAAATCGTGCTATAAATTCTCAGACAACACAAAGATTCCTTGATGCCCTTCCAGACTCCTTCTGCCTACCCAAGGACGTCAGAGGACAAAAATCAGTTAACCACCTAACTGAGGAACTCAATTTAACCCTAGATGCAGTTGCACCCCTAAAAACTAAAAACATTTGTCATAAGAAACTAGCTCCCTGGTATACAGAAAATACCCGAGCTCTGAAGCAAGCTTCCAGAAAATTGGAACGGAAATGGCGCCACACCAAACTGGAAGTCTTCCGACTAGCTTGGAAAGACAGTACCGTGCAGTATCGAAGAGCCCTCACTGCTGCTCGATCATCCTATTTTTCCAACTTAATTGAAGAAAATAAGAACAATCCAAAATGTATTTTTGATATTGTCGCAAAGCTAACTAAAAAGCAGCATTCCCCAAGTGAGGATGGCTTTCACTTCAGCAGTAATAAATTCATGAACTTCTTTGAGGAAAAGATCATGATCATTAGAAAGCAAATTACGGACTCCTCTTTAAATCTGCGTATTCCTCCAAAGCTCAGCTGTCCTGAGTCTGCACAACTCTGCCAGGACCTAGGATCAAGAGAGACACTTAAGTGTTTTAGTACTATATCTCTTGACASAATGATGAAAATAATCATGGCCTCTAAACCTTCAAGCTGCATACTGGACCCTATTCCAACTAAACTACTTAAAGAGCTGCTTCATGTGCTTGACCCTCCTATGTTGAACATAATAAACGGCTCTCTATCCACCAGATGTGTACCAAACTCACTAAAAGTGGCAGTAATAAAGCCTCTCTTGAAAAAGCCAAACCTTGACCCAGAAAATATAAAAAACGATCGGCCTATATCGAATCTTCCATTCCCCTCAATTTTTTTGAAAAAGCTATTGTGCAGCAACTCACTGCCTTCCTGAAGACAAACAATGTATACGAAATGCTTCAGTCTGGTTTTAGACCCCATCATAGCACTGAGACTGCACTTGTGAAGGTGGTAAATGACCTTTTAATGGCGTCAGACCGAGGCTCTGCATCTGTCCTCGTGCTACTAGACCTTAGTGCTGCCTTTGATACCATCGATCACCACATTCTTTTGGAGAGATTGGAAACCCAAATTGGTCTACACGGACAAGTTCTGGCCTGTTTAGATCTTATCTGTCGGAAAGATATCAGTTTGTCTCTGTGAATGGTTTGTCCTCTGACAATCAACTGTACATTTCGGTGTCCTCAAGGTTCTGTTTTGGGACCACTATTGTGTTTTCACTATATATTTTACCTCTTGGGGATGTCATTCGAAAACAATAATGTTAACTTTCACTGCTATGCGGATGACACACAGCTGTACATTTCAATGAAACATGGTGAAGCTCCAAAATTGCCCTCGCTAGAAGCCTGTGTTTCAGACATAAGGAAGTGGATGGCGTGAAAACTTTACTTTTAAACTCGGACAAAACAGAGATGCTTGTTCTAGGTCCAAGAAACAAAGAGAATCTTCTGTTGAGTCTGACAATTATCTTGATGTTGTAAAGTAATCTCAAATAAAACTGTGAAGGACCTCGGCATTACTCTGGACCCTGATCTCTCTTTTGACGAACATATCAAGACTGTTTCAAGGACAGCTTTTTCCATCTAGGTAACATTGCAAAAATCAGAAATGTTCTGTCCAAAAATGATGTAGAGAAATTGGTCCATGCTTTTTGTTACTTCTAGGTTGGACTACTGCCAATGCTCAACTTTCCGGCTACCCGGATAAAGCACTAATAAACTTCAGTTAGTGCTAAATACGGATGCTAGAATCCTGACTAGAACCAAAACATTTGATCATATTAGTCCAGTGCTAGCCTCCCTACACTGGTTCCTGTTAAGGCAAGGGCTGATTTCAAGGTTTTACTGTTAATCTACAAAGCGTTATGGGCTTGCTCCTACCTATCTTTCCGAGTTGGCCTGCCGTACATACCTACATGTACACTACGGTCACAAGACGCAGGCCTCCTAATTGCCCTAAAATTTCTAAGCAAACAGCTGGAGGCAGGGCTTTCTCCTATAGATCTCCATTTTTATGGAATGGTCTGCCTACCCATGGTGAGAAACGTAGACTCGGTCCTCAACTTTTAAGTCTTTACTGAAGACTCATCTCTTCAGTGGGTCATATGATTGAGTGTAGTCTGGCCAGGAGTGTGAAGAGTGAACGGAAAGGCTCTGGAGCAACGAACCGCCTTGCTGTCTTCTGCCTGGCCGGTTCCCCTCTTCTCCACTGGGATTCTCTGCCTCTAACCTGTTACAGGGGCTGAGTCACTGGCTTACTGGTGCTCTTTCATGCCGTCCCTAGGAGGGGTGCGTCACTTGAGTGGGTTGAGTCACTGACGTGATCATCCTGTCTGGGTTGGCGGCCCCCCTTGGGTTGTGCCGTGGCGGAGATCTTTGTGGGCTATACTCGGCCTTGTCTTAGGATGGTAGTTGGTGGTTGAAGATATCCTCTAGGGTGTGGGGGGCTGTGCTTTGGCAAAGTGGGTGGGGTTATATCCTTCCTGTTTGCCCTTCCGGGGGTATCATCGGATGGGGCACAGTGTCTCCTGACCCCTGCTGTCAGCCTCCAGTATATGCTGCAGTAGTTTATGTGTCGGGGGCTAGGGTCAGTTTGTTATATCTGGAGTACTTCTCCTGTCTTATCCGGTGTCCTGTGTGAATTTAAGTATGCTCTCTCTAATTCTCTCTTTCTCTCTTTCTTTCTCTTTCTCGGAGAACCTGAGCCCTAGGACCATGCCTCAGGACGACCTGGCATGATGACTCCATGCTGTCCCCAGTCCACCTGGCCGTGCTGCTGCTCCAGTTTCAACTGTTCTGCCTGCGGCTATGGAACCCTGACCTGTTCACCGGACGTGCTACCTGTCCCAGACCTGCTGTTTTCAACTCTCTAGAGACCGCAGGAGCGGTAGAGATACTCTTAATGCTCGGCTATGAAAAGCCAACTGACATTTACTCCTGAGTGCTGACTTCTGCACCCTCGACAACTACTGTGATTATTAT
Source organism: Salvelinus sp. IW2-2015 (assembly GCF_002910315.2). NCBI lineage: Eukaryota > Metazoa > Chordata > Actinopteri > Salmoniformes > Salmonidae > Salvelinus > Salvelinus sp. IW2-2015. Next base: position 20,041,735 of record NC_036855.1, on the reverse strand, counting down.
TATTTGACCATGCTGGTAATTTATGAACATTTGAACATCTTGGCCATGTTCTGTTATAATCTCCACCCGGCACAGCCAGAAGAGAACTGGCCAAACCTCATAGCCTGGTTCCTCTCTAGGTTTCTTCCTAGGTTTTGGCCTTTCTAGGGAGTTTTTCCTAGCCACCGTGCTTCTACACCTGCATTGCTTGCTGTTTGGGGTTTTAGGCTGGGTTTCTGCACAGCACTTTGAGATATCAGCTGATGTACGAAGGGCTATATAAATACATTTGATTTTGAAGATGCTGGAGGAAACAGGTACAAAAGTATCTATATCCACAGTTAAACGAGTCCTATATCGACATAACCTGAAAGGCCGCTCAGCAAGGAAGAAGCCACTGCTCCAAAACCGCCATAAAAAAGCCAGACTATGGTTTGCAACTGCACATGGGGGCAAAGATCGTACTTTTTGGAGAAATGTCCTTTGGTCTGATGAAACAAAAATAGAACTGTTTGGCCATAATGACCATCGTTATGTTTGGAGGGAAAGGGGGAGGCTGGCAAGCCGAAGAACACCATCCCAACCGTGAAGCACGGGGGTGGCAGCATCATGTTGTGGGGGTGCTTTGCTGCAAGAAGGACTGGTGCACTTCACAAAATAGATGGCATCATAAGGCAGGAAAAATATGTGGATATATTTGAAGCAACATCTCAAGACATCAGTCAGGAAGTTAAAGCTTGGTCGCAAATGGGTCTTCCAAATGGACAATGACCCCAAGCATACTTCCAAAGTTGTGGCAAAATGGCTTAAGGACAACAAGGTCAATGTATTGGAGTGGCCATCACAAAGCCTTGACCTCAATCCTATATAAAATTTGTGGACAGAACTGAACAAGCGTGTGCAAGCAAGGAGGCATACAAACCTGACTCAGTTACACCAGCTCTGTCAGGAGGAATGGGTCAAAATTTACCCAACTTGTTGTAGGAAGCTTGTGGAAGGCTACCTGTAACGTTTGACCCAAGTTAAACAATTTAACCTCTCTGGGATAGGTGGCAGTATTTTCACGTCCAGATTTAAAGCGTCCACAAAAGTAAACTGCCTGTTACTCAGGCCCAGAAGCTAGGATATGCATCTAATTAGTAGATTTGGATAGAAAACACTCTAATTTCTAACACTGTTAGAATAATGTCTGTGAGTATAACATAACTGATTTGGCAGGTGAAACCCCGAGCACAATCCATCCAGGGAAAATATTTTTTGAGGTCATTGTGTTTTCCAATGGTTTCTATGGGAGACCTGATTTATTAGCGCCCAGATTGCAGTTCCTATGGCTTCCACTAGATGTCAACAGTCTTTAGACATTGTTCGATGTTTTTCTTTTGAGAAATGAAGAAGTAGGGCTGTTGTTTGTAGGTGTCACTCTGAAGGGCTTTTGTTCTTCTTTAGTCTTTTGTTGCGTGTGAACTGGATCGCGTTTCACATTGTTTTTATCCATATTAGAAACAGTTTATTCCGTCTTAAATTGTATTGTTTATTTACATTTTAGGATACCTGAGGTTGGATTAGGAACGTTGTTTGAAATGTTTGGACCAAGTTTACAGGTAAATTATTAGATACTTTGTAGTCATGTTGGAACCGGTGTATTTCTGAATCAAAAGCGCCATTTTGGGGATATAAAGAAGGAATTTATCGAACAAAACTACCATTCATTGTGTCACTGAGACATTTGAGATTGGAAAAGGAAGAAGATCTTCAAAGGTAAGGCCTTTATTATATGGCTATTTCTGAATTTTGTGTCGCACCTGCCTGGTTGAAAAATGATTTTCATGTGTTTGTATGCGGGGTGCTGTCCTCAGATAATCGCATGGTCTGCTTTCGCCGTAAAGCCTTTTTGAAATCTGACACAGCGGCTGGATTAACAAGAAGTTAAGCTTTATTTTGATGTATTACACTTATATTTTCGTGAATGTTGAATATTGATATTTCTGTAGTTGAAATTTGGCGTGCTGCAATTTCACTGGATTTTGTCAAATCAATCCCGCTAACGGGATTCGAGCGGGATTTGCGCTTAAGGGATCCCTAAGAGGTTTTAAAGGCAATGCTACCAAATACTACTTGAGTGTATGTAAACTTCTGACCCACTGGGAATGTGATGGATAAAATAAAAGCTGAAATAAATAATTCTCTCTACTATTATTRTGACATTTCACATTCTTAAAATAAAGTGATGATCTTAATTTACCTAAGACAGTGAATATTTTCTATGATTAAATGTCAGGAATTGTGAAAAACTGAGTTTAAATGTATTTGGCTTAGGTGCATGTTAACTTCCGACTTCAACTGTATATAAATCATTACTACAACCACTCACACTTATTTCCATGGTCGAAGTCGGCTTTTCCCTGTATGCAAAACTGTTTATGCTGGACATCAACAGATACAGTATTGGACTTGTCATTGCTTTATAGACATTTCTGTTTGCTGAAGTTTTGTTGCTAATTGTCTTAGCATGGCTAATTTAGCCACATAGCTAATTTAGCCACACAGCACAAACCATGTTTGTCTGTAAACAAAAAAGGGTACAGTTGCCTGTATGTGTTTTGTTACTCTCAGAGTCAATGATGGGGCATTGAGATGAAAAGTTTGAGTTGGGCTTGACTTGTAGACGGTCTAGTCGTGTATTGTTGTGTGTGAGCGCCTACAGTTGTGCTGTTGAGTAGACAAAGTGCTGCCAACAATTCAGTGAGTAGGCCAGAATATTTTACTACCAGCCCCTCTCCCCCATGCCAAAGAACAGACTGCAAGGGTGTGAAAAGTTTGAGGAGCACTTGGCTTGTTTATTGGTGATTTTGTTTTCTCAAGAAGGGTGTGCTTTCATAAATACCTTTGGCTGTCTGGGCTTGTTTGCATCCCACGTTCTCATTATGCTCCAGGATAGCAGGATGTCCACAGCAGGATTAGTCTTCAGGACACACACTCATCAGTGATCAGCCAACATTTTACTACTTTATCCTAATCAATCCACAGGTACTATATGCACTCCTTACCCTAGTCAAACAAGGTACTATATCCACTCATGCCCCTCATGTCAATAGATCATGCATGCTAACCTTCACACACAATACCCACCACCAACAAACACCAATCAGTCACCCACACTAATAGCTCTGCTTTTCTCCAATTTAGACTTCAAGCTTAGCATAAACAATCAGCTAAGCCTCCATAATACAGAGAACTGCAGTATAAAATGTAGCCTACTTACATTATAAACACACCAACTATGACAACAAGACAACGACCATGTTCATGCCTGGCTCCAGTATATTTAGTTGCTCATCATGGTCATGGAAAACTTCTGTACAACGTTTACCAGTGAGTACTGTAGTAAAGTGGAGCTGTTTTGTTAAAAGTAAATTTGGTCCTATGCCGAATTGTAGTGATAAAGAGAGTTTAGAACACCTTTCATTGAACTGCAGAACAAAAAAATATGACAATCTTTCACAATGTTTTTGATACTCACATGGATGACAAGATCTATGGTAGACAATAATATGCATTGTGAACAATAAGATTTGGAAGAAAATATGTATTACAATATGTAAAACAACTTGTCCCCTCAAACACTATTTTTCATCAAAACAGAAAGAAAAAGAAGATAAAAGCTGGACTCCAAAAAACAAGTTGACCTACAAAAACTTCCATGGACAATATTAAATATGTAAATCATGTTAAGTTGCCTAATAATAAACCCATGTGAAAACAGATTTGTATTTATATTAATGAATCTATTATGTTGTAAAATGTGAAAAAGAAAACATTAATCTAGATTATTAAAATGTAAAAAATATATGATTTATCAAAGGTGACTTACACTAGCTCCTGGTGCTGAGCTTGATGTTGATGCAGCTGCAGATGTTGATGGGATCGGACTCTGTAAATAGAACACATAGGCCAGTCACATAAGCCCCTGTGGTAGTTAGTTAGCGAGCTAGCTAATGGTTAGTTAAGGTCCGGTCCGGTAGGCTGTAGCTAACGTAACTTAACGTAGCAGTTGGCTAATTACATTGATTTGTTTTGGAATGTCTAGCTAGCGTATTATGAAACTTAGCTAGCTTGATTTTGGTTTAGATATACAAATGTAGTCTGTTAGCAAATTAGCTAAGTTAGTTACGTTACCTCTGCTCTACTTCTTTTCTTCTGAACTGTTGGCTGATTGGATGCTTTTGTCTTTGAAGTGAAGGGGAAAATCGATGGAATAGCTTCACTTTTCAACTTTTGATGACCTGGCAACCCCTCATTTAAGACTTCAGGTCCGTTTCGATATCCTCTGGCATGAAAGTGTTGGCTACAAACAGGGACATTTGGACAATTCTCCATGGGAGTATTCATATCAAAGGCAGCGTTCTATATTGTCGCCAACCACTGTCGGCTGAGGAATATATCCGTCAGGCAACAAATTAAATGTTACCCCAGATGGAGATGACGGGACGGGGAGAGTGGTGAAACGAATAGACAGCGTGAACATCATTGTGGATTCTATCTTGGCTGGAAGTGTGCTTGGTATTTTGCAAGATTTTATAGGTCTCTGCTACTTAAAATGAATGGTTGTGCTCCCCCGTGTCTACTTGCGCAGGCGTTGGCTAGCATCAACCAATACGTCTCGGAAATCTCTGACCTAGAGCAACACCACTAAGTCAGGGAATCATGTGAGATTTTATTGACCAATTCATGGAGGGTGGTTTTTAGACAAACAATTCTCCCAACAAATCACGAGTTTGGGTAGGCAGGCCATAAAAAAATCCCCTTGGAAACATGAAAGAGGTGGACACACATTTCGGACACAGATAACTAGGCTAATTTTAGCCACAGACAGTCAGTGAACATACACGTAATGTCAAGGCCCATGCAAACTTCTTACCTGCGAAATACATTAATTGAAAATATCTTCCGCAAGCTCTATCTAGCTAGCTACTGCAAATGTTTATGGTAGAGCTCTGGACGGATTTCCCTGCGCCCAACTCCACCCTTTCCTCTCTGCCAAATTGAGGTGGTTTAAGGCACGCAACCATTGTTTGATGCAATGCAATGCCTGCTCATCTCTGGGCAGGAACTAAACCGTTGATCTAGACAGAGGGGAACACACTCAAAGAATCCCCATCAGTTATATTTATTATTTGTATAGCTAATACCATCGGTAGCAAGCCAGATTTGCTGGCTATTATTTTTATTTTTATGGGGAATAACAGCTGACCTTGAACAGTGTTTGTATGGCCATGAAAATCCTGGAAAAGTCATGGCATTGTAATGTTGTGTTTTCCAGGGCTGGAAAAGTTTTGGAAAATAATCAAATCTGTAATGTTTTGGAAAAGTCATGCAAATATTTTATATGAATTTTTTGCTCACGTAATTCAGTAAGGCACACTTTTTCTAAATATATATTTTAGAAATCACTCAACATGTCAGCCAGGATCGGAATTAACCTTTAGCGCGTCTCTGTGTGTGCATCACCTGTGTGTGTGCAAGTGGGCCATTGGTCAAGGAGAGAGAGGGGGGCCTTGCAGCGGCAGGTAGGCCTATAAAATATGATACCCAATTCAAAACATAACTGTGAAAATTCCATATGAAGGAATAAATTCCATAGCCTACTTTTATTGCAGCAAACCTGGATAGCTAGCAAACATCTTCAATTTTGCAACAAGTCAAGTGCAACAATTCTGAAACAATAGGACTCGAGTCGTCTGCACATTTAAAGAATGCATGGGCTGGTTCAGAAGATTGGCAATGGTTTGTGTACAGTGTGTACAGTATCGGTGAAAGTATGCATCCTTGTGGGGCTCCCTTGTTTACCGATAAGGATGAGTAGATGGTGGAGTTAAACCTCACTTTTTGGTTCACAAGGAAGCTGCTGACTGATTTCACCAGTCGAAAGTTGACACCCAGAAGATGGGGTTGAATGTATACAATTTCCACTTATACAGAACTAAAGTCTTGCTTAATTGGTCAGCTGCTTAATTAAGTTCTCAATTAAGCTCCATATGTGTTAAGAGAAGAGATGAAGAGATGCTAGAATGAGGAGCCCCACCCTCTCGTTGCAAGTTACATGCCGAATGTCCCCTCCCTTTTCGAAATCTGAAAGATGCTAACACCTGTGAAATCGTGAATTGTCCAAACCGGAAATACTGCTGCTCATTATCCCACTCATCCCATTCCTTCTCCACATATTCTATGTTACCAGTTATGTTTACGTCAATCTGTCCACGAGAGATTACATGACCAGTACATGACCAACGCCCCCAGAGGCACGATAGGCTAATTTGTTTGGGTCTAGGAGGGATGAGACACCAGAGGAAATATGTTTTTGAATTATTTTCTCAAAGCATTTCATAGGTACAGATGTCAGGGCTACAGTCCATATATTGTTATTTCCTTTTGGCCGGTTGTTCTTGGCCACTGGGACAATCAACAACTTTTTCCGTAATGGAAAATTGAAAAGCCTTTATTGTGTGGGCTGTCATTATTAAAACATAMAAGACTTTTTAACATTAAAGAACTTTCAAACCCACATGATTGCCTGGACTTGAGAAGTCACATAATTAGTTAGATTGCACACAGGTGGACTGTATTTAAGTGTCACATGATCTGTCACATGATCTTAGTATATATACACCTGTTCTGAAAGGCCCCAGAGTCTGCAACACCACTAAGCAAGGCGCACCAACAAGCAAGCGGCACCATGAAGACCAAGGAGCTCTCCAAACAGGTCAGGGACAAAGTTGTGGAGAAGTACAGATCAGGGTTGGGTTATAAAAAAATCAGAAACTTTGAACATCCCATAGAGCACCATTAAATCCATTATTGAAAAATTGAAATAATATGGCACCACAACAAACCTGCCAAGAGAGGGCCGCCCACCAAAACTCACGGACCAGGCAAGGAGGGCATTAATCAGAGACGCAACAAAGAGACCAAAGATAATCCTGAAGGAGCTGCAAAGCTCCACAGCGGAGATTAGAGTATCTGTCCATAGGACCACTTTAAGCCATAAACTTCACACAGCTGGGCTTTATGGAAGAGTGGCCAGAAAAAAAAACTTTGCTTAAAAAAATAAATAAAAAGCAAACACGTTTGGTGTTCGCCAAAAGGCATGAGGGAGACTCCTCAAACATATGGAAGAAGGTACTCTGGTCAGATGAGACCAAAATTGAGCTTTTTGGTCATCAAGGAAAACTCTATGTCTGGCGCAAACCCAACACCTCTCATCACCCCGAGAATTKTATCCCCACAGTGAAGCATGGTGGTGGCAGCATCATGCTGTGGGGATGTCTTTCATCGGCAGGGACTGGGAAACTGGTCAGAATTGAAGGAATGATGGATGGCGCTAAATACAGGGAAATTCTTGAGGGAAACCATTTTACAGTCTTCCAGAGATTTGAGACTGGGACGGAGGTTCACCTTCCAGCAGGACAATGACCCTAAGCACACTGCTAAAGCAACACTCGAGTGGTTTAAGGGGAAACATTTAGATGTCTTGGAATGGCCTAGTCAAAGCCCAGACCTCAATCCAATTGAGAATCTGTGGTATGACTTAAAGATTACTGTACACCAGCGGAACCCATCCAACTTGAAGGAGCTGGAGCAGTTTTGCCTTGAAGAATGGGCAAAAATCCCAATGACTAGATGTGCCAAGTTTATAGAGACATACCCCAAGAGGCTTGCAACTGTAATTGCTGCAAAAGGGTGGCTCTACAAAGTATTGACTTTGGGGGGGTGAATAGTTATGACCACTCAAGTTTTCAGTTTTTTTGTCTTATTTCTTGTTTGTGTCACCCCCCCAAAATAATTTGTATCTTCAAAGTGGTAGGCATGTTATGTAAATCAAATGATACACCCCACCAAAAAAAATCTATTTTAATTACAGGTTGTAAGGCAACAAAATAGGAAAAATGCCAAGGGGGGTGAATACTTTTTGCAAGCCACAATTATACATTGTTCCCTTAATTTCAGTTTGTCATACAATAAGCAATGCATAGTATAGAGAATCTTTTTACCATCTAAATCGCTCTGAAATATCTTTACAATAATGAAAACATATTGTATTTTCTGTTTGAAGCTGCTGGACAACCCTGAAAGTAAAAGACTTAAAAAAGCAAAACTTAAGGACTTTGCGGGGCTTTTAAGCTACGTGTTGTTGCAATTTGCCTAGTTTCCACAAAGGGTTTTCGTTTTACATGTAGCTCATTTAAAGCTAGAATCCTTAATTGGTGGAACTGCCATGTCGGTTTGGGATATTACAACAACAAAGAAGAACTGCAAACAATGATCACTGTTTTTTCCCCCTCGGACATCACATTGCACACGCGATAAAACAGCAGAATAGTTACTGATTTTACAATGCTTACCACGCTCCTCTCCTCTGTTTCTCTTCCGTTACATCAACAAAACAAAGCAATAACAAAGGCGCATGGGTGAACATTTTTACGATATACACAATTTTGGCTTGGCCATGTAGTGGGAACCACAAGTTGGGTCACTGACTGACTTCCACTTGTTGCCATCTTGACGTGCTGTGCATCCAGTGCAAATGATCTGGATTATATTATTGGGGGGTGCAATGTGTGATCAGGTACTTAGCCAAAAAGATAAGGTTGAGAATTTGTAAGATAAGTTTGCAGTGTTGTTGCTAGCTTCCAGCGGCTAGCACTATCGTTTACATGTGTCCTGTGCATGCTATTCCGTATTGCCTTTGCTATAGACCTAAGTAGGTTAAGCGCAATAACCCGCAGTGTATTTATATTGCTCACCCGCTAGCACGGCGATGTATAGGCTAGTGTTCCATATTACTACTGTTTTTGTAGGCTGCCATTGTATACATTCTGATTCTAGAAGTTTCCAGTAGAAGCCAGTTTGTTCTTGTAGCAAACTTAACATGTGTAAATATTTGTATGAACAAAACAAGATTCAACAACTGAGACATAAACTGAACAAGCTCCACAGATATGTGACTAACAGAAATTGAATAATGTGTCCCTGAACAAAGGGGGGGGGGTCAAAATCAAAAATAACAGTCAGTATCTGGTGTGGCCACCAGCTGCATTAAGTACTGTAGTGCATCTCCTCCTCATGGACTGCACCAGATTTGCCAGTTCTTGCTGTGAGATGTTACCCCACTCTTCCACCAAGGCACCTGCAAGTTCCCGGACATTTCTGTGGGGAATGGCCCTAGCCCTCACCCTCTGATCCAACAGGTCCCAGGCGTGCTCAATGGGACTGAGACCCGGGCTCTTCGCTGGCCATGGCAAAACACTGACATTCCTGTCTGCAGGAAATCACGCACAGAACGAGCAGTATGGCTGGTGGTATTGTCATGCTGGAGGGTCATGTCAGGATGAGCCTGCAGGAAGGGTACCACATGAGGGAGGAGGATGTCTTCCCTGTAARGCACAGCGTTGAGATTGCCTGCAATGACAACAAGCTCAGTCRGATGATGCTGTGACACATCGCCACAGACCATGACGGACCCTCCACCTCCAAATCGATCCCGCTCCAGAGTACAGGCCTCGGTGTAACGCTCATTCCTTTGAAGATAAACGCGAATCCGACCATCACCCCTGGTGAGACAAAACCGCGATTTGTCAGTGAAGAGCACTTTTTGCCCGTCCTGTCTGGTCCAGCTACGGTGGGTTTGTGTCCATAGGCGACATTGTTGCCAGTGATGTCTGGTGAGGACCTGCCTTACAACCATCCTACAAGCCCTCAGTCCAGCATCTCTCAGCCTATTGCGGGCAGTCTGAGCACTGATGGAGGGATTGTGTGTTCCTGGTGTAACTCGGGCAGTTGTTGTTGCCATCCTGTACCTGTCCCGCAGGTGTGATGTTCAGATGTACCGATCCTGTGCAGGTGTTGTTATACGTGGTCTGCCACTGCGAGGACGATCAGCTGGACGATCAGCTGTTCATCCTGTCTCCCTGTAGCGCTGTCTTAGGCATCTCACAGTGTGGACATTGCAATTTATTGCCCTGGCCACATCTGCAGTCCTCATGCCTCCTTGCAGCATGCCTAAGGCACGTTCACGCGGATGAGCAGGGACCCTAGGCATCTTTATTTTGGTGTTTTTCAGAGTCAGTAGAAAGGCCTCTTTAGTGTCCTAAGTTTTCACAACTGTAACCTTAATTGCCTACCGTCTGTAAGCTGTTAGTGTCTTAACGATCGTTCCACAGGTGCATGTTCATCAATTGTTTATGGTTCATTGAACAAGTATGGGAAACAGTGTTAAAACCCTTTATAATGAAGATCTGTTAAGTTTTTGATTTTTACGAATTATCTTTGAAAGACAGGGTCCTGAAAAAGGGACATTTCTTTTTTTGCTGAGTTTAGTTCTTGCCAAGCCAGGTAGAGGCCAGATCAATCCCATATCTTCTCTCTCTCTCTGGTGATGTTGTTGTTTTTACTATATGTGAATGTGATGTGATTGCATCCACTAATGTGTAAATATCCCTGGGTTTAGAAATGTAATGTCATTGCAATGCATTCATTAGCATGTTTATGTGTTTACACATCTATTGAGGTGACATTCTCAAGTAATTTTACCAACCAGTGTTTTAGTACAAGCTTTATAACATAATGCAAGTCATGTACATAGGGGGTCTAAAGGGTTAACTCTATATGCTAGGCATTGACATAAGACTTTTGAGTAAATTTTTAGTGACTTTGCAGCATCATATTCAAAATTAAAGAATGAAACTCTAAATGCTAAGTTGTACTTGCCACAAGTGATCAACTTGACAAGACATGGGCTTAATGGCGTACATGTCAAGTTTAGTACTGTTTGAATTATCTGATGCTGAATTGTAAATCTTTCTACTCCAAGTAATTGCCACGTCGGAGGTGTTGTCAGAACAATCGTTCCTCTGCTACATTTTCTCTAATTAAGCTCAAAATATTATCTTAGAGATCAACAAAACATTACTTCTGTGGTAATTATCAAGTTTCTGCGGTCAGAGAAGTTGATTATCTCTCCCTCTTTCAGAAAACATGACCCAAAGCTCAAAAGGCCAGTCATACTTATGATGTTCCCACAGGCGCACATAAGCTTTTCATTAGGCTGTCATAATAGACTCACCTTAAAACTGCTACAGAGCTAAATATTTCCATGTGTTTCTAATTTAAATGTTTTAATCTGGGTTTTTAAAAGTTCAATATTAGCAGCTTGTGTCTGAACTTGCTAATTGATTTAAATGTCCCACATATTGTAACCTTTACGTAATACTAATGCCCACAAATAATTTGTTATTCAGTACTGATAACCCCAAATGGGTCTTTATCTGTGATAACTTTAAGTGAACATTTCTTATCCGTACCCAATGTTCTGACCCATCTGGAGAAAAAAATGGACACAATCCAAGCATACAAATTGTAGCTKGGAGTAAGCAGTTGCTGTCTGTGCTAACTCTGACAGGTAAGATGTTGTTTCCCTAATGAAGGAGAGTTGTTAATTAAGAGCACCATACAGGGTTGTGGCATTGATGGCTGGCAGACACACACCTGTGTCAGGACAGACTTGGCAGGAAGCAGCTGTACACAGGCAGCCCAAATAACAAACCAAATAAACAAACCAATAAGGCTCTCAGATTGAAGTCAAAAGTGTGTATTTCATTTTACTGAAGACATCACATGTCCTGTTGGTACCCATAGGTTAATCTGCTTTATATGCTGAGATTGAGTGCACTGTGTGTGCCAGATATGTGCCCTTTGACCCCTGGCACATTAAAACAGGAGTGACAAATGTACTATAGTTTGTTTTTCAATCACCCATGAAGTACAGGCATCAAGAGACCATTGAGTTCATAAATAATTCACTCTGCAAGGTGATCTATATTGTTAATGCCAAATTCTATACTAATGATGCAACATAAATGCCACTTGATTTCAGTTGAGCATTTTTATTGTTCAGATGCACTTTTAAGGACCTGTCTCCTTAAATCATATTTGTATTATAAAATAAATGCAGTTAAAATGTTCCGGAAGGATTTCAACACCGTAAGGATAAATTACACATACGGAAACTCTATTAATTTCAGCGGTACATGGCGTCATATTTAGATTTAATACAACGTTTTTAATGAAGCAGATTGGAAAAGGGATCCTCTCCTCCATTATCAGATGATGGATAACTGGGAAAGGTTAGCAGCCACTCATTAWCACTCTTAAATTACAAAAGTACTTGCAGCCTTAAATAAGATAAAATAATATTGCGGGGAGGGGCGTTGAATCTAGTCCAGGCATAATTAAATACACTGATGGGGTGAAAGTGTTCTCTAGCAAAGCTGGTTGGAAATGTTGCCATGAATCAAACTCAGGTGGCACACTTATCTATCAAACCATGTCAAAATCATGGAGTTCAAAACTATCGGAGAATCTGTTGTAGTTAGTACAGGTGACTAGCTGTTCAAGAGATTCAAATTCCAGTGTAATTTTTGTTGTTATGAACAGCATTAAAGCTTACCCTGTTTTTTCCTTTTTCATACTTATTTAATATTTAATTAGAACAAAGCAATCCGAACATTACAAAATGGTTGGAATTTGACCATGTCTCTCAAAATGTGTGTGTGTCTAGGAAGATAGAAAATGTCACAATGCCCTTTCCAAGTCAGCCATGCTAATCATCATACTAGGATGAAGTAATGCACACGGTATGTATACAAAAATATAGTCCATTTGTGGCCGGCCTTGTGTGCATATTTTTTCATTAATTATAGCCTGACAGCTACATACTGTACTTGCAAAGGGGTTAAGAACTTGAAAAAGAAAAGGGAGACAGGTAACAGAGTATCTGATCAAAATAGAGGTCATGGTAAGGGATTCTTCATTTTGCTGAGTCCTACAGAAATAGGCCCACTTGGGATGTTGCTATATAGGACATACGCTGCTAAAACACTGGCGTACAACCCAATGATTACTACTTGATCCGTCCTCAGTTGAAGGATCATGCTTGTGGCAATCAACTTCCCTGAAGCTTACAGTGCTCAACCCTAGGCTTAAAAGGTAATGGCCTAAAATATAGATAGAGAGGAGTCAGATGTTTACGTAGTGAGCCGGCATTAAGACAACATGGTGCCCCCCTCCACTGCAGAGGAGCCCGATTAGTAACGTTGGGAGGAACGAGGGTGAAATAAGAGGGCCTCTGGTTGTGTCTGCGAATAGAGCATTAGGACACCTCTTTAGCTTCCCCGTGTGACGCTTTATTGCTCTCCTCTCCTGTCAGAGAATCATTAGGCCTGATCATTAGTGACATCGGCACATGCCCATCACTCAAAGCAGTGCAATATTGGCAGATGAACTGCCCCTGGACCACAAATCTGAAGGAATGTTCACGTGGCATCACAATGACAGAGGAGTGACGCTGCCTGCCTCAGACCAGATGGACAGACTGCAGCTCTTATTTGACATGGTTGGGGTGTGCTGCTCCCCTCACTCAGCCAAAGGACATGTGGATTTATATCTTCTCAGAGTTTAGGTTTAATTAAATGTAAGGTAGGGAGATACATCTATGGAGAAACCGTTCATCACATTAGTAGTTAACACCTAGGCAAATTGTTTGTTCTATGACCAGGAAGTGTAAGACAATATTGCTGCCCTACTGTACAGTCAGATCAAGCAGGTGAACTGTAGAACTTTGACATCAATTGTGAGGCCAATGACTCGTGGTTATTTACATATGTACCTCAAAACGGAATACAGAATTGTATTCAGAATTGTATTATCTGTAAATATATTTTCATTCTTTAGTGACTAAGAACAATTGTTTCCCCTTTTCTGTGACCCATAAACAATGATAATTCAATTGTCTCATGTGACTGGAACACCAAATAATGCAATTTTATCAATTACATTTTGTCTTAATTGTTGACTTCACTTAGCAGAAGTACCAACACAGCAGAGCACCATGCCATTTTTCAATTAAAAGGTCCAGATGTTTTTGGAGGCTTCAGTAGACACAAGCAGTTATGAGAAATGCGTTATCTGCATTGTAATAATCACTACAACATCAGCTCCAGGCTGCATTTACATACTCATGTTTTATTCCAGGCCTTTTTCTAATGTACCGTTTAATTATACTGAGCGCAACACAATGCCAGACCCCCATAGCCCAAAATGTATTATTTTACAGTTGTGTGGAGAGGCTACAATCAAGTCTGCAACTGAATACACATGACAACATACAGTAACATCTCCCCTACCACATACATTCGATACTGTATGCATATACATGTATCCTATACAGTACATCATATATACTATGCATGACATATACTTGTCTCCTATACAGTACATCATATATACTATGCATGACATATGCATGTATCCTATACAGTACTTCACATATACTATGCATGACTATTGTAATAGTGGCAGACAACTATGTGTTTTGCAACTAGCTATACTATCTGATATTAGAGTGGCAACACATGTTAAGTTAAAAGGAGACTGCCATTCTGAGTGCACAATGAATACATGGAAAAAACATTTGTCATACAAATAAGCAGACATCTATCATGTAAAGGTCACAAGTTCCGTTACGATGAGAAGGTAAGGAGTGAATACCCCTGTGCAAAGCAAACAACCGGAACCAATTCAGTGTGCATTCTATTTCCCCCTCTGAAACAGCCAAGCATGAAAGAACCATTCCAATTCAGATGGAGGGTCTGTGAGAGGTATATAGAGATACAGTGAGTAGTGTGGCACGCATTGAGGTCTAATCCAAACACACTTCTCTACAGAAGGCAATCAAATCTGGCGTTCATGTGTAAAGACACTTATCTGCTTGGGGAGTATTTCAACATCATATTTTCCAAGGGAAGTAAGTATCAGTACTGACAGCAGTTTGCCACTGTGAATCATTCAGAGCATCTCAATAGGAATGCCACCTATGAAAGAAGAAATAACAGTGACATTTTCTCAGTGAGAGGTCAATCCTGCAATCACAAAGACAACTAACATATTTGCTTCTTAGTATTTCATTTATCCATTTATTGAAGTCATGGTGGATGAGATCATAGGGAGATAATGATACAGATTTTAATCAGAAAATCTCATTTCGCTAACATGCTTTACCCTACTTTCCATGTTTGCTGCAGGCATGTTTTTGTCATTTGTTTGAAAACAATTTTGCTCTATCATCGCCACGCAGGTAATATATGGCACATTATACTGCTCGAAGGAAGGGAGACTTAATGCGTTTCTAAATTCAAAAACAAATAGCTCACTTTTGATATTGTTGTTCAGATGGTGTATATTTCTGTTAGCTCATGCCATGCACCCCACACTTACCTGTTTAGTCAACTTCCATAAACAGCATATCATTCATTCTCTACTGTCATTGGTCGCTTTCAGTGTAGCATGACAAAACTCCTGCTGAAGAGAGAGACTGATGTTGACAAAAGAGCTGTAATATGTTCCTGCAAGTGTGGACTTACTTTCCCAACCTCCAGTGAAATGAGTTACTGTTTTAGAGAGGGGTGATAATCACATTTTCCCACTCTTACTTTATATKTTTAGTTCATTGTCATGGCTAATGGAAACTCCCCCACAGACTGTCACTCCTTCTGTAAATTAGTGAACAAGTCCTCTTCCAAAACAATGACTAATACTGCACTTAATCTTGGAAACGCTCAACTTCCATGAAAAATCTTAGAGAAGCGGCTGGAATGACACTGATGCATCGGAGTATTGTCTGCCATTGCATTCATCATGTTCCTGACTTAATTAATCTTGATAGACTAGAAACTAAATTACTTTAGCTCACACATTGTTAATCAAAAGTGCTGAACAAATGTTTATTGTACATTTCTGGTACTTATGGTATTTATGGATGTGTGATAAGACATGTTACATAAAAATGACAGTTGAGAGTCACTAGTAGTTTTAAATGTTACACAGACAGAGCAGAGACGAGTGCTATGCATTGTAGCTGGAAGTCTACAACTCGTCGTTTCACTGACCAGTACCTCGGTAGACACATCACAGTAATGATAACATTAATAACATGAATTACCTTTCTCTTCACATACTCCCTGATTGTAGACATCCCCCATGTGTCGTCTCCATATTCACATGCTTTATTTCAACTCTTAATTGTCAGATGGTAGATGATTGTTCACTAAAAGGCAACCAATCAGTTTATCATGTTAATACACTTTTTCATTGAAACAATGAACAAACACTTAATCAGAATACAGATTGTGGTAACACTTTACTTTACAGTCCTGTTTCAGCTAATATTTTCCGGCTATTTATTAAGGAAGTTTGTGGTAACCATGGGTAACTTACCTGGTACCAAATGGTAGGTAATGGTGTTTGTTAGAATGAACAGAGAAATAAGGGAGTAAGTATAGGTCATTACTAAATTATTACATTTCTGAATACCCAGGTAAATAACAGACTGTAAAATAGAGCCTAACGGAAACTTCATGAGGTATATGCAAATTAAGTCTCTCAATTATTTTCCTGAAAAGGCCCATGCAGAGAAAAACACCCCTGAGATGTACACATCTTTAGCTCTGCCATAAAAAAACAGACATGCATAGCTCATGTTATTTATCTCCCAAATGAACTCATTTTTCATGACTAATTAATATATGTCGAGGGGACTCCTGGGCACACACTGGTTGAAATTACGTTGAACCAACGTGGAATAGATGTTGAATTGACGTCTTTTCCCAGTGGGGAAGAGGAACATTGAAGGAAGAAAGCATTGTTTGCAAATTGCATAGTCATTCATTTAGATGTATGATCGTCTTCTGTAACTTCTAGAGAAATAAAAGTGATGTTCTTAACACAGAGCACGCAGTCGTCACTAATAGGTAGACCGAAGCATTTGTATTGTTTCGCTAATGCTGACACACCAAACGGATTGACAGTGCCTAAAAATATTGGGAAGTTTGCCAACCTTTTCAGGAGCCACATTTTAAAATACATCATCATGTCACATCTTTAATGTACCATCATCTATTAGGCACATGGCAAACCTACAGAAGAATATTTTTAAATGATGATTTTATGGCTTTGTGTTGGTGATTAATTCAATAAAAAAGGTGTTTCACAATCATCCCTTTAATTAGTCTGTGAACGTCACATAGGGGAGCTGGAGGGGGGGGGGGGTCCTCACCAGCTCCAGGCAGCCTGAGCTGCACACCCAGGTGCTGGTGTCGGAATCCAGCTGCTCACACAGATTCATTTAATTATTTCCGTTATTTCTTGTCCTCTCCTTATTTTCCTTAATTCTTTGTCTACTTTCTGTCAGTCTTTCTTTTGCTCTCTCTTTCTGTCTATTGTTTGTCTACTTCGTACATTCCCTGGGTGTAATGTATGCATAGTTACGAATATTGTGCATGTTGTAGAACTGTAGTAATTACGTGATATAACACAGGTATAGATCAACTGAATGTAAAGTGTAACCAAACAGTCAGCATGTCAATGCATGCAGTATGTATTTTCTTTATCATAATGTATTTAAAGTGTGTATCCCTATACCTTTATACACGTTACATTCGCTAAGTACGCTGTCACGCCCTGGTTTAGGTCAGGGTGTGACTAGGGTGGTACTCTAGTTTTAGTATATCTATGTTTCTTTTTCTTTGTTGGCCTAGAATGGTTCCCAATCAGAGGCAGCTGTCTTATCGTTGTCTCTGATTGGGGATCATACTTAGGCAGCCCTTTTTCCCACCTTCAGTTGCGGGATCTTGTCTTTGTTTGGTTGCATGTATTTTTGCACGACGAAGCTTTCTTCGTTTATGTTGTTTATTGATTTTTTTCGCTGATTCACATTTAAATAAAGTATGATGAACCCAATTCGCTGCGCCTTGGTCTACCCTTAACGACGGACATTACAGAAGAACCCACCACCAACGGACCAAGCAGCGTGGTCAGGAGGACTGGACCTGGGAGGAAATCCTGGAGGAGAAGGACCTGGACAAGGGCCGGGGAGTATCGCCGTCCGAAAGAGCAGATGGAGGCAGCGAGAGCGGAATGGCGACTATACGAAGAGTTAGCTCAACGACGGAAGCACGAGAGGCAGTCCCCCAATTTCTTTTGGGGGATGTGGGTGGGGGGGGGGGCTCTCGGGGAGATTGGCGGAGTCAGGGTTTAGACCTGAGCCAACTCCCCGTGCTTACCTGGGGAGCGAGTGACTGGTCAAGCACCGTGTTATCCAGTTCTGCGCACCAGTGCCTTCAGTGCGCATCCACAGCCCGGTGCGCTCTGTGCAAGCTCCCCGCAGTTGCGTGCTAGAGTGGGCATTCAGCCAGGACAGATTGTGCCGGGCTCAAGCGCTCCTGGCCTCGGTCTGCGTCTCTTCGGTCAGGAATCCTGCGCCAGCTCTACACACGGTATCCCCAGTTCGCCAGCACAAACCCAGTGCGGCCTGTTCCAGCTCCCCGCACTTGCCGTGCTACAGGGGAATTCAGCCAGGATGCGGTTGTTGCCAGCTCTATGCTCCAGACCTCCAGTGCCGCTCCACGGCCCAGCATATATCCTGCGCCGGCTCTACGCACTATGCCTCCAGTGCGCCTTCATAGCCCAGTGCATCCTGTGCCAGCTCTCCACCTCACCAAGCTAAAGTGGGTATCCAACCAGGACATGTTGTGGCAGCTCCCCGCCACCAGGATTCCAGTACGTCTCCTCAGTCCGGTGAGACCTGTTCCGGCTCCACGTACGAAACCTCCAGTGATGATCCATGGTCCGAAGCCTCCAGTGATGATCCATAGCACGAAGCCCAGTGTAATCCATGGCCGAGCCTCTAGTGATAATCCATGGGCACGAAGCCTTCACTGATGATCCATGGCCCGGAGCTTGTAGTGGTAATCCATGGCACGACGGTCCCAAGTCCGGAGCCTCCAGCGACGGTCCCCAGTCCGGAGCCTCCAGCGACGGTCCCCAGTCCGGCGCCTCCAGCGACGGTCCGCAGTCCGGATCCTTCAGCGACGATCTGCAGTCCAGAGTCTTCAGCAACGAGGTGCAGTCCAGAGCCTCCAGCGGGGGTTCCCAGTCCAGAGCCTCCGGCGACGATCTGCAGTCCGGAGCCTCCAGCGGTGGTTCCCAGTTCAGAGCCTCTGGCGATGATCCACGTTCCGGTTCCTCCGGCAACGATTCACGGTCCGGAGTCTCGGCGACGATCCACGGTCCGGATCCACAGAAGCGGAGGGATATCAGCGTAGGGAGCGGGGCTACGTCCTGAACCGGAGCCGCCACCGAGAGTAGATGCCCACCCGGACCTTCCCCTATAGGTTCAGGTTTGCGGCCGGAGTCCACACCTTTTGGTGGGAGGGGGGAGGGTACTGTCACGCCCTGACCTTAGAGATCCCTGTTTATTCTCTATATTTTGGTTAGGTCAGGGTGTGACTAGGGTGGGTACTCTAGTTTTTGTATCTATGCTTCCTTTTTTTTGTTGGCCTAGAATGGTTCCCAATCAGAGGCAGCTGTCTATCGTTGTCTCTGATTGGGGATTATACTTAGCCAGCCCTCTTCCCCACCTTCAGTTGTGGGATCTTGTCTTTGTTTGGTTACATGTATTTTGTACGACGAAGCTTTTCTTTCGTTGTTTTTTTTTCTTTCGCTGGTTCACATTTAAATAAAGTATGATGAACCCAAATCTACCCTTAACGACGTCTACCCTTAACGACGGACGTTACATACGCAGTATTACAACAATATTGTATAATGCTATACAAAATGTAAATGATTTCATTGTTCAATCCAGATTTGAATAAATAGTTTATAGAATTAACCATGCACATTGACTGTATAGATTTCCTGTAGAATAAATCATAGCAGCAAATGACATATGTGTGAGATCCAAGATCTAATTCAACTTCCTTAAACCTTAATAGGAAACCCTTTGACGCACTTGCTTAATCCACTTCTCTTTACCTGGAAAATATTCGAAATAATGAAAAATATTCATTTTATAATGATACCATTTACATAAGTAGTGTATTGTGACAGTCCATGTAACTTCTGAAAGAGATTTTTGTTAAACTACTAGTTCTAGGTCATGTGAGTTGTGTTATCAGTCCTCGGCCATTTTCATGTAGATTCATCCTCAATCACGGTTAATGTTAACTTCATGTACACATAAGAGGGCTGATAAAGAATCATTAGTCTCCTTAATGAAATCATGGGTTCTATCCCTCCATCCTTTTCTATTGAAAACTGCTCTTCATTTCAAAGTTGTTCTGCTTTATTAAAGCTCATTACCATTTCACTTTTAATATACGCTCTTTAGAGTCATTACCTGCAGTAGAGTTAAAGGCTCAGCTATTAAAAGGTTACTTTAGTGTGAATAATGGCCTCCTGATATACTCAAGTTAATTACTATTGGAAACTGGTACTATTCTAATTTAATGCTGAACGCCTAGTGAAGGATATGCCAGAGTAACAAAATTGTAAAAAAAAATCATTTTGACAAGGATAATGTCCTCCTCTAACACTAAAGAAACTCATCTTGAAGGAATTCAGTTACATCCCCCCCAATATCAAAAATGGGAAACGATGAACATTATTTTTTAAAGAATGGAATTGAGTCTCAGATGTTCTGTCTGAATCAGTCAAAGCCTACTTCATAAACGACACTCCCCATAAATGAGAAAGAGAAAAAATCATTATTTTACTTCCTAACTTTAAAAACCTCAATGTCAATTACGTAGACATAATTTAAATTCAATAGCATTCATCATTATATCCTATCTGAAGAAGATTATTTAAAGCTATGAATGAGTGCCGTCAGCCTGTTCAACAAAGTCGTGGGCAACTTTAAATAGTAATGGTCAAATTGGGCAGCAGGTAGCCTAGCGGTTAGAGCGTTGGGCTAGTAACCAAAAGGTTTCTGGTTTGAATACCGGAGGTAAAAAATATGTTAATGTGCCATTGAGCAAGGCACTTGAACCTAATTTGCTTCAGGGGCGCCATACTACTATGGCTGACCCTGTAAAACAACACATTTCACTACACCTATCCGGTGCATGTGACAATAAAATGTATTTTTATTGATTTTCTACAGAGCTTCAATAATTCCTACAGTACAGTTACGACCTGTGCCCCAGGTCTCTATACCACATATGCAGCACATGTATGCGGAGCACTGGAATTACAGGGGGCACCCATCAAACTGTTATCAGCCTGCTTGATTCAACTCTCCAAAGTATTTATCTGGTCAATATGTCAGTGTATTATGTCTGTTTGTAACAGTGTGTTGTTATATGTGAAAATGTGATCGTATTATAAATTGTATTTTTATTTTCAAGGACTCTTGGAAGAATAGTCCAAATGAGGACTAAAATATCTAATAATAATAATAATAATAAATAATTATTATAATTATAATTATTTTCCTAATAAAATAAATCCAATGACCATTACTGTAATCACCATACTACTGTATTATCTATCTGTTGAAGTCTATGTTATCTTCTTCTCACATACTTTAAGAGCACTTAAAGCTGGCATCTTCATCTCCGGCACTATTTCAAGAGGTAAAAGCCTAATTCCAAGAATGGCTGTATAAAAGGCCAGCACAAGGGCTTTTACATCACATTGGTATTCAAGGTTTGCTTGGCAACAAATCAAATGTTTGTGTTTTTTAACAAGAAGCTGCAGAACACTTTACATGTTCTTATGGAATGTGTTATGGATTTCTTCGACTTTAGGGACAGAGAGGCTAAAAACACCCACTAGAACCGATAGTGAAACCAGGAAGTGATATACAGTAGTGGTGGCTAAGAGTCACTTCCTGGTTTGACTGAAATAGGGAGTGGGTTTGACAGGAAGGGGAGAAGCCATTTAGGGAATTTGATTAAGCTGTCCCGGGGTGCCTGGGTTGGGCGGAACCGGGCTGCGTTCCGGGTGTGAGCCATGCGCCCCGTTCTGGCTGACGTCGAAGTCGGCTTAAAACAAAAGTGACGTTAAGTACTGTATGTGGAGTAATGCGTAGGATTCTATGTTTTTATATGCAAAAATMATTGCTTTGATAAAACCTAGTTTGAAAATGTGAACATATATTTTATGGAAAGAGATGTATGCATCATGCTGCCTTGTTGACCAAATGACAGAGCGGTTCAGATTACTGTTCGATTTGAGCAGGGCGTGCCTCCCTCACCAGCTTCGCCCTGCCCAGTTTATTCAAATCCCCTCATTTTAACTGCCATATTGTGGTCAGACATGTTTGGCAACTAGGAAACTGTACATAGTTTAAAAGGCTAGTTTTCTCACTCTAAGTGAGAACTTTCTCAAAGTCTTGTAAGAGATATTAAAACCAGGTCTGCCCAGAGTCGCCACCCCCTATCCCATCCCTAGCCCCACTTTACTCCCTCCACCCCTCCGTTTCCTCCAGAGACTGTCAGRTGGGCTTAGTTATGGCATTTAAAGATGCTCTCACTGGCAGACCACAAAGCTTTCAAATAATCAATTTTCTCTCAATCACATAATACAGGAAGAAAAATAATAATAGCATGATGATTACACCACCTAACAAATTACACATATTCCACAAGCAAAAGGAAAATTACCTTAATGTTCAAGATATAGTGAAAATAATCAATCTAAACTTCCATTTTTATTTGTCTACTTAAAAAATGTACTGTAATTGCCTTATTAATTAATCTAGGCAGAATGCACTGTGTGAACTTTTTTTTCGAGCAATCTGTTTCGCTCGCTCTCAAGGTTGTGTGACTTTAACGCGACGCCTAAGTAAGACTTATGGGTGTCATTATGAACCCTTTCATAAATCCCCTGGCCCTTTTTGCTGGACACTAATAAGTACAGGTCAGGAGATCATCTGATCACTTTTTCACACAGATTGCATTAAAACAAAGTCAAAGATTAACCAGGTTATAGAGCATGCAGGAGGAATAGGGAGAGGCAAGTTGAAAATGTAGTCATGATGAAAATCTGAATTAATTTTGCCAACAGTAGACAGGTCATTGGGATGTTTTGGATAAATCGTGTGATCATTGCCAGTCTCCATGATAGACAGATTATTTGCTGAACAATGTGTCTTTGAAGCCCACAGGTCAGCCACTGTCAGCCGAGCAGATACTGCACATTATATATGAGAGAATGGACAGCCGACTTCCATCAAAGACATGATGAAGAGACGTTATGCAGACATTTTTCTMGATCAAAAAAATGCAACCGCTATTGAGCAATGGCATTGTTTTACGATAAATTATTTCATTTTTTCAAACAAACTATTGCATGGGCTGAATGGCTTTAGAGTAGCACTAGTATTGTTCACGTTTCACATGAACGAGTAGCCAACAGAGAAACCAGTCACAATGATGATACTGACAGACATGCTCAACAAAGGAGTTTGAAGTATAGAAACAATAGAAAGCATTTTCAATTGTTTGATTCTGTTGATGYGAACAAAAAAAGAAGGGGATTGCTTTTAACATGTATGATACTGTAAGTGTACCTGAATGCACAGACACCTCATTTGGACAAGCTGTTTCTTTTTCAGTCACTGTTACCTTTCTATTGCCTGCCTTTTTGKTTTTTATGTCTTTGAGCCTTTAGACGAGGACACAAAAGAAAGACTAGTAACCAAAGTGATGGAAATTATCACACAGTGCTGTCCAACATTAATCAACTATTTTTCATCAATTGTGAAATATAAAGTGTGCTTTTGTGGCATCTGTGGCATTTCTCATGAAAGATGACTGGTGATATGGGTAAAATGAAGTGAATCTGTCTACTGCTTAACAGTGCCAGTCCAGCGAGAGAAACAGTCTTACAATAACAACCAAATCCAAGTCCTAGACCTAGAGTATACAGTATAGTAAAAGTCCTGAAGAATACATTAGAAGTGATGATTCGCCACATAGCATAATAAAAACAACAACAGGGAAAAATATGTCATCAAATTTGTCTTTATACGCTGAAGTACTAAAAAAAGACAAATCATAATTAACAAAAAAACAGGTTTCTTGTATTCCTCTGTTCTACTGTTCTACCCCCAAAAACTAAAATGCTAATTAACTGCTAATGTGGCTATCATAAAGAACTACAAATGCCATGATGATCTGGACGAGACTGCCGAATCGAAGCAAAGGTAAGAATCTATACTATCTAATGTAAGCAAAATGTTGTAATTAATAAATTGCCTACATTTCTTTAAATTGACAATTCTGTGAACTGTCTTGTGCAAGTTTTAAATTGACACAATACCTGTTAGCAAAGGTGTCAGCTAGAGATGACGTGCAGGAGTTGCAGGGAGTTGTAGTCTTGCATGATATCTACTTTGAGGCTAATTAGCATTTTCGAATCTGAGAGTAAATAGAGCGAAATATATTGATAAAAGTCACCTTGTCCGAGGTAGATTAACATGCTTATCGAAATGTCACGCTAGGGTAAGCCTACACGAGACACAGACCTTATTTTAAGTGTTTCTAATATTCCCTATGGGGAAAATGAATGGTGGGAAAATTATTGGAACCATTTCCCTGTTTGACCGCTAGGTTTATGGGTATTATGACAACTTCACTGTGGGGCTTTATGTCCACTGGACAGGAAAGTTGTCTCTATCCCACCCAAACAAGTGCTTGCATTACACTGATGAATGGAGCACCCTGCCAGATTACTTGATTTGATAAGCAGTACAAATCATCAGTAACATAATACATCACAAATTGTTTTGTCAGAAATTTATGGTACAATTTATCAAATGACCATCGCAGTGGGCTGAGTTATGGTGTCATATCTGGCATGATGTCAATACTCAAGTAGAGTTGAGGGCAGCCTGGCTACAGTGATTTAGACACACTGTGCTATGACCTTTGCACAATGTTTAATTCATGTAGCAGGAAAAAAATTGCTGTAGCATTTTAAATCAAATCAAATCGTATTTGTCACATGTGCCGAATACAACAGGTGTAGACCTTACAGTGAAATGCTTACTTACAAGCCCTAACCAGCAATGCAGTTACTTTTTTATACTAAAATAAATACCTACAAAGAATAAGAAATAAAAGTAACAAATAATTAAAGAGCAGCAGTAAAATAACAATAGCAAGATATACAGGGGGTACCGGTAACAGAGTAAATGTGCGGGGGCACCGGTTAGTTGAGGTAATATGTACATATAGGCAGAGTTATTAAAGTGACTATGCATAGATAATAACAAAGAGTAGCAGCAGCGTAAAAGAGGCAGTGATCCCACCAGTCAGCATGCTCTCAATGGTGCAGCTGTAGATCCCATGCCAAATCTTTTCAGTCTCCTGAGGTGGAATAGATTTTGTCGTGCCCTCTTCATGACTGTCTTGGTGTGCTTGGACCAGTTTGTTGGTGATGTGGACACCAAGGAACTTGAAGCTCTCAACCTGTTCCAGTACAGCCCCGTTGATGAGAATGGGGGCATGCTCGGTCCTCCTTTTTCCGTAGTCCACAATCATCTCCTTTGTCTTGATCACGTTGAGGGAGAGGTTGTTGTCCTTGCATCACATCACGTGTTGTTACCTACCCTTACCACCTGGGGGCGGCCCGTCAGGAAGTCCAGGATCCAGTTGCAGAGGGAGGTGTTTAGTCCCAGGGTCCCTAGCTTAGTGATGAGCTTTGAGGGCACTATGGTGTTGAACGCTGAGCTGTAGTCAATGAATAGCATTCTCACATAGGTGTTCCTTTTATCCAGGTGGGAAAGGGCAGTGTGGAGTGCAATAGAGATTGCATCATCTGTGGATCTGTTAGGGCGGTATGCAAATTGGAGTGGGTCTAGGGTTTCTGGGATAATAGTGTTGATGTGAGCCATGACCAGCCTTTCAAAGCACTTCATGGCTATAGACGTGAGTGCTACTGGTCGGTAGTCATTTAGGCAGGTTACCTTAGTGTTCTTGGGAACAGGGACTATGGTGGTCTGCTTGAAACATGTTGGTAATACAGACTCAGACAGGGAGGGGTAGAAAATGTCAGTGAAGACATTTGCCAGTTGGTCAGCACATGCTCGGAGTACACATCCTGGTAATCCGTCTGGCGCTGCATCCTTGTGAATGCAAGACCTGTTTAAAGGTCTTACTCACATCGGCTGCGGAGAGCGTGATCACACTTTTTATATATTTATTTTTAATTTTTTTTATTTCACCTTTATTTAACCAGGTAGGCTAGTTGAGAACAAGTTCTCATTTGCAACTGCGACCTGGCCAAGATAAAGCATAGCAGTGTGAACAGACAACACAGAGTTACACATGGAGTAAACAATAAACAAGTCAATAACATGGTAGAAAAAAGAGAATCTATATACAATATGAATTGTGGGTGTATCATTCAGGTAACACAATTTATCATAGTCATCCAAATGTTCTAATCTTTTAGATATCTGTCTGATGATATTTGAATAAGATGATTGATATTCAAAGTTTACATTCCAAGCTGTTAACAGAGTATATTGAATAATACACTGTTATCAGAATGTTTCACATAATTATAGGCTACAGCACATCACTGACTAGGCATATTCTTGACGGGAAGATACTTTAGGCCTAATCAAAATCTATCATATCACCCGAACACACATACCAAACAATTAAAACAACTGAATAACTAGAACTCACACCCTTCTCGCGATTATCATTATTGCTAGTTAGCATCCTCACAGCTTCTTCTATGATAAATACACAACAATGATCTCACAAAACTTGCTTGTGAATCATATCTGYCATATTGATTACTCATTGATTTATAAGCATTGTTTGATGGAAAATACTGTCATGTTAGGCTAATTCTATGCATAATTACTTCATCAACAATGCAATCCAATTTCCTCCAATATTTCATGATCGGTTTTACAATGCCAGACATTTTTTATTTGCTCTCCAGTGCAGCCTTGAAATAAAGGCCCGAGTCCAATGTAGTCATAAGATAATCAATGAAACTGCAGTAAACAGTCAGCGCATGGCAATTAAAGGGAAAGACCTTAGAAGTCAAACCTTGATCCTGTATTGGACGGGAAATATTGCCTGTGTCCATCCCACCACTGGCCAATCTTAAAGCTTACTGCGACGACTACATGGACTCCTCACTCTCAGGGTTTATGGTCTGTGTAATAATTTTAAGCAAAGAAACCAGTGCATTCAGTGGAGACAGTGTAACAGCTGGAGTCTAGGGAGGACAAGTAGAGTATGATTGATCATTGGGAGCAGTATAGCTGTGTACCTCTCACCTTCCCCTCGTGCTTATTGCCTGCTTCTGATCTCTCACATCTGTCTTGACTTCCAAAAGAAACAGTCCCCCAGGATACCTCTCACAGTTACATTCCTAACTCTGTTTTTATGGGTGAGAGGAACTTTGGGGTTAGGGACAAGACATTCAAACCATAGTTTTGTGATTTCCAGTATTTTAAATTGTACATGTTGTTGTATTGTTTAGCATTAGTTTTAGGGTTACAGTAGGTTAAGGTAAGGGTAAGGATTAGGGTCAGGTTCACGGTTAGGGTTAGGGTTAGCGTTATGGTAACCAGTTTGCAAGAGTTTGCCCAAAAACATAAAACATCAAATTGTCATGCACCTCAAGCTGAATGTTCAAATTCTCAAGCTTCATTTTGTATTGAGTACAATTCTCTTTTTTGCTTCAATTGTAAAACCTGTCATAAAACCCAGCAACCATGTCAAATCACAAAAACCATAGCGCCCTCATCTTATTATTTTAAAATTACAGTGGTTGCCAATATACAGTATCATAGAGGAGTCTACGGAGGAGCGGTGTAAACAGCCATGGTCTACAAAGCAGGAATGACCAAAGATAAAGAAATGAGGGGTGAAATGCACATGCTCGAACCCAAATCTATTGGGTAGTTACTCATTTCTAATGACCCATTAAATCAGGGCACATCTTGAGACCTCTTTTTCAAACAGACTGCAAACTAGATGGTGTTAGAAAAGGGTTTGGAAATTCCCTATCAAAAATTACTGCTGTCTTATGAATATGTCGTATAAATGTCGGTATGCTAATTGTGCATTTATAACATTCTTCATGGTTTGTTAATTTACCTCCTACACTAAGATTGCACTTGAAATGAGTTAATGACTACAGTGGGAGTTAACAACAGACAATGGCAGATGCAGTATTTTAAACATATTTATCTACCTTTGCAAAGAGCATACATGGACTTGTAGATAATCAACATTAAAGTAGGCACCATGGAATATTTTCTTTGCAGGTTACCCCTTTACATGAATAAGACCATTTCATAGATTCATTTTGGATTTCAATACACAATCCCATATTGAATGTTTAATTTCATYAAAATGTACAGGTAACTGCCAAAATAAAGGAAACATCAACATAAAGTGCCCAGAACTGCATGGCCAGCCACGACACCATCATTAAGTTTGCAGACAACACAACAGTGGTAGGCCTGATCACCGACAACGACGAGACAGCCTATAGGGAGGTCAGAGACCTGGACGGGTGGTGCCAGAATAACCTATCCCTCAACGTAACCAAGACTAAGGAGATGATTGTGGACTACAGGAAAAGGAGGACCGAGCACGCCCCCATTCTCATCGACAGGGCTGTAGTGGAGCAGGTTGAGAGCTTCAAGTTCCTTGGTGTCTACATCAAGAACAAATTAGAATGCTCCAAGCACACCAAGACAGTCGTGAAGAGGGCACGACAAAGCCTATTCCCCCTCAGGAAACTAAAAAGATTTGGCATGGGTCCTGAGATCCTCAAAAGGTTCTACAGCTGCGACATCGAGAGAATCCTGACTGGTTGCATCACTGCCTGGTACGGCAATTGCTTGGCCTCTGACCGCAAGGCACTACAAAGGGTAGTGCGTACGGCCCAGTACATAAGTGGGGCTAAGCTGCCTGCCATCCAGGACCTCTACTGCAGGCGGTGTCAGAGGAAGGCCCTAAAAATTGTCAAAGACCCCAGCCACCCCAGTCATAGACTGTTCTCTTTACTACCACATGGCAAGCGGTACCGGAGTGCCAAGTCTAGGACAAAAAGGCTTCTCAACAGTTTTTACCCCCAAGCCATAAGACTCCCGAACAGGTATAATCAAATGGCTACCTGGACTATTTGCATTGTGTGCCCCCCACCCCAACCCCCCCACCAACCCCTCTTTTCACGCTGCTGCTACTCTCTGTTTATCATATATGCATAGTCACTTTAACTATACATTCATGGACATACTACCTCAATAGTACTCAATTGTACTCAATTGTACATACTATCTCAATAGGAACCAATATYCACACATCCTGTAGCACAAACTCAAAAACAGTTCTGGGACACTGTAAAGTCCATGGAGAATAAGAGCACCTCCTCCCAGCTGCCCACTGCACTGAGGCTAGGAAACACTGTCACCACCGATAAATCCACTATAATTGAGAATTTCAATAAGCATTTTTCTACGGCTGGCCATGCTTTCCACCTGGCTACCCTTACCCCGATCAACAGCCCTGCACCACCCACAGCAACTCGCCCAAGCCTCCCCCATTTCTCCTTCACCCAAATCCAGATAGCTGATGTTCTGAAAGAGATGCAAAATCTGGACCCCTACAAATCAGCCMGGRTAAACAATCTGGACCCTCTCTTTCTAAAATGATCTGCCGAAATTGTTGCAACCCCTATTACTAACCTGTTCAACCTCTCCTTCGTATCGTCTGAGATTCCCAAAGATTGGAAAGCTGCTGCGGTCATCCCCCTCTTCAAAGGGGGAGACACTCTAGATCCAAACTGCTATAGACCTATATCTATCCTACCCTGCCTTTCTAAGGTCTTCGATAGCCAAGTTAACAAACAGATTACCGACCATTTCGAATCCCACCGTACCTTCTCCGCTATGCAATCTGGTTTAAGAGCTGGTCATGGGTGCATCTCAGCCACGCTCAAGGTCCTAAACGATATCATAACCGCCATCGATAAGAGACATTACTGTGCAGCCGTATTCATCGACCTGGCCAAGGCTTTTGACTCTGTCAATTACCGCATTCTTATCGGCAGCCTCAACAGCCTTGGTTTCTTAAATGATTGCCTCGCCTGGTTCACCAACTACTTCTCTGATAGAGTTCAGTGTGTCAAATTGGAGGGCCTGTTGTCCGGGCCTCTGGCAGTCTCTATGGGGGTGCCACAGGGTTCAATTCTCGGGCCGACTCTCTTCTCTGTATATATCAATGATGTCGCTCTTGCTGCTGGTGATTCTCTGATCCACCTCTACGCAGACGACACCATTCTGTATACTTCTGGCCCTTCTTTGGACACTGTGTTAACTAACCTACAGACGAGCTTCAATGCCATTCAACTCTCCTTCCGTGGCCTCCAACTACTCTTAAATGCAAGTAAAACTAAATGCATGCTATTCAACCGATCGCTGCCCGCACCTGCCCGCCCGTCCAGCATKACTACTCTGGACGGTTCTGACTTAGAATATGTGGACAACTACAAATACCTAGGTGTCTGATTAGACTGTAAACTCTCCTTCCAGACACACATTAAGCATCTCCAATCCAAAATTAAATCTAGAATCGGCTTCCTATTTCGCAACAAAGCATCCTTCACTCATGCTGCCAAACATACCCTCGTAAAACTGACCATCCTATCGATCCTCGACTTTGGCGATGTCATTTTCGAAATAGCCTCCAACACTCTACTCAACAAATTGGATAGAGTCTATCACAGTGCCATCCGTTTTGTCACCAAAGCCCCATATACTACCCACCACTGCGACCTGTACGCTCTCGTTGGCTGGCCCTCGCTTCATACTCGCCTCCAAACCCACTGGCTCCAGGTCATCTACAAGTCTCTGGAAAAGCCCCGCCTTTTCTCAGCTCACTGGTCACCATAGCAGCACCCACCCGTAGCACTCGCTCCAGCAGGTATATCTCTCTGGTCACCCCCAAAGCCAATTCTTCCTTTGGCCGCCTTTCCTTCCAGTTCTCTGCTGCCAATGACTGGAACGAACTGCAAAAATCACTGAAGCTGGAGACTCATATCTCCCTCACTAGCTTTAAGCACCAGCTGTCAGAGCAGCTCACAGATCACTGCACCTGTACATAGCCCATCTGTAAATATCCCATCCAACTACCTCATCCCTATACTCTATTTATTTATTTATCTTGCTCCTTTGCACCCCAGAATCTCTACTTGCACATTCATCTTCTGCACATCTACCATTTTTTCAAACAAGAAATAAGACAAATAAACGGAAAACTTAAGCGTGCATAACTGTTCACCCCCCKCAAGTCAATACTTTGTAGAGCCACCTTTTGCAGCAATTACAGCTGCAAGTCTCTTGGGGTATGTCTCTATAAGCTTGGCACATCTAGCCAGTGGGAGTTTTCGCCCATTCTTCAATGCAAAACTGCTCCAGCTCCTTCAAGTTCTTTAAGTCATACCACAGATTCTCAATTGGATTGAGGTCTGGGCTTTGACTAGGCCACTCCAAGACGTTTAAATGTTTCCCCTTAAACCACTCGAGTGTTGCTTTAGCAGTGTGCTTAGGGTCATTTTCCTGCTGGAAGGTGAACCTRCGTCCCAGTCTCAAATCTCTGGAAGACTGAAACAGGTTTCCCTCAAGAATTTCCCTGTATTTAGCGCCATCCATCATTTCTTCAAATCTGACCAGTTTCCCAGTCCCTGCCGATGAAAAACATCCCCACAGCATGATGCTGCCACCACCATGCTTCACTGTGGGGATGATGTTCTTTGGGTGATGGGAAGTGTTGGGTTTGCGCAAGAGCTTTTTCCTTGATGGCCAGAAACCTAAATTTTTGTCTCATCTGACCAGAGTACCTTCTTCCATATGTTTGGGGGGTCTCCCTCGTGCCTTTTGGTGAACACCAAACGTGTTTGTTTATTTTTTWTTWWWACTTTTTTTCTGACCACTCTTCTGTAAAGCCCAGCTCTGTGGCGTGTACAGCTTAAAGTGGGTCTATGGACAGATACTCCAATCTCCGCTGTGGAGCTTTGCAGCTCCTTCAGGGTTATCTTTGGTCTCTTTGTTGCCTCTCTGATTAATACCCTCCTTGCCTGGCCCATGAGTTTTGGTGGGCGGCCCTCTCTTGGCAGGTTTGTTGTGGTGCCATATTCTTTCCATTWTTRAATAATGGATTTAATGGTGCTCTGTGGGATGTTCAAAGTTTCYCATATTTTTTTATAACCCAACCCTGATCTGTACTTCTCCACAACTTTGTCCCTGACCTGTTTGGAGAGCTCCTTGGTCTTCATAGTGCCGCTTGCTTGGTGGTGCCCCTTGCTTAGTGGTGTTGCAGACTCTGGGGCCTTTCAGAACAGGTGTATATACTGAGATCATGAGACAGATCATGTGACACTTAGATTGCACACAGGTGGACTTTATTWAACTAATTGTGTGACTTCTGAAAGTAATTGGTTGCACCAGATCTGATTTAGGGGCTTCATAGCAAAGGGGGTGAATACATATGCACACACCACTTTTCCGTTTTTTTGTGATTTTTTTGCAACAAGTTATTTTTTAAATTTCACTTCACCAATTTTGACATTTTTGTGTATGTCCATTACATGAAATCCAAATAAAAATCAATTTAAATTACAGGTTGTAATGCAACAAAATAGGAAAAGCGTCAAGGGGGATGAATACTTTTGCAAGCCACTGTAGTGTGTTTACACAGACAGTGGTGCAACAGCACCTCTTCAGCCACCCGAGCCACGGCCTCTAGAAAGCGGAGACAGTACAGGTGCATCAAAGCTGGGACCAAGAGACTGATAAACAGCTTCTATCTCCAGGCCATCAGACTGTTAAACAGTCACCACTAGCCAGGCTCCACCCAGTACACTGCCCTGAACTTTAGCTAATGTTACTAGCAGGCTACAACCTGGTACTTAGAGACTGCTGACCTATGTACATAGAATCATTGAACACTGGTCACTTTAATAATGTTTACATACTGCTTTGCCCACTTTATTTGTATACTGAACAAAAGTATCAACACAACATGTAAAGTGTTGGTCCCATGGTTCATGAGCAGGTTCAAAGATCCCAGAAATGTTCTTCTACAATTTGTGCACAAATTAGTTRACATCCCTGTTAATGAGCATTTCTRCTTTGCCGAGCAGAATTTCTGTTTGTAATAAAGCCCCTTTGTGGGAAAAAACGTTTTCTGATTGGCTGYGCCTWGCTCTCCAGTGGGATAAATAACATGAAATGAATGAACAATGTACACAAACCAAAGAAAATGCTGTTCATAATTTGGTTAGTAATTTCTCTGGTCATTTGGTCATTTACTCAAATCTCCCTCAGCAAGGGGATCACAGAGCCACCACTCAGACCAGGATCCACCTCACAGTCTCCTTACGACCGTCGGTCAGAGGTGGACACATAACCAGTACTTCTAGTTCCTTTTGAATCTACAAAGATTGAGTCATAATAACAAATTATACATTGTTAATTCCTATCATTTTGACATATTAAAGCAAAAACATTTGGATGTTCAATTKATTTGGAAATGTTGAATTCATTCGTTTTGTGTTCAACAAGATTTACAGAATGTTTCTTTTTTTWAACTCTTTAGTATTCCCTGACCCCTTGCAGACACCATGCTTCTAAAATCATACACCCATAACATCCTCACTTAAACGTTATCCTCCCATCACAACAGAGCAAGCCATTATATCAGTGCATGCTAATCTCCTAATTAACAAGCTAATTAGGCAATTACAGCTTTGCAGAAGGATGCCTAAATGAAATATGTCAACACAGTCACTGCTTTCTATGGCACCTGTGGGTCTTTTCAGATGTCACATTGAAAAGCATAATATACATTTGAACAGATGAAGCATAATATACATTTGAACAGATGACGAAGTGTTGTATATGCACACTCATGTGTAGTTCAAACAGACTAGCATTCTCTGTGTTAAAAGTCCTCATTTCATTAGTAGTGATGAGTTAATTTGGCTCAGTAATTTAAAGTCCTTAAACATTTTATACCACACATCCTTTCCAACTATACCATGCCCATTCCCAACAAAGTCCACAGAAGGTAAAACATAGATCATCAGAATATTTCATTATGCAATGTGATGCGTAGATTTCTTGCCCTGGACTCAAGTGGTGTAGCTGTAACAGCATAATTTATTTCAAATGTTAATCTTTTCTTTATAGAAGTGGGGCTTGTTTCAATGAATCCAGATCAACCAAAAGCAGGTATACAGTATAATAAACTTTCAGTTATGACTAACTCCTCTTTAAACCAACTGAAGTGGAATTACAAATGCATTAAAAGGTGCTTTTTTGTATCCCTCAGAAGCAGTGGTTTCCTGCTGCAGATGATTAGGGAAATGAATAGAAGAAGAATAAATTATTCATTTTAGATTAATAATATGGTTTCAGAATTGAAATCATAGTTTTATGACAATAATGCGCTCCTGGTTATGTAAACTGTGCGGTGAACTTACTGTGTCTTTTTGCAGGGGGCTGTCATAGTACGGAAATGAATTATGTTGACATATGGCTGAGAACAATGGTGAAAAGTCATGCTATGCAATGCAATGAAGAATCATGCACTGCAACAGAGGAGAGGAGCTCGAGCTGTACCTTTGAGCCCTCCTTGACAGGTATGCAGTCTGACTTGACAGCTCAGTATTTCAATGATAAATGCAGTAGTCCTGGGACTCCCATTCACTAAACTCAAGAGTGTGTTGAGCTGATACTTCAAGGTCAAGTGAATAAGAAAGAGCGGAACCACACAGTTCGCTAAAGAAGAGAATCTCATTTGCTTTTTGACTTGGTAGAAGCTGCTTGCCGCGATCTCAACCCTCAGACCTTTTAGGTTCTTGACTGAGTCTAGAACCAAATCTCTCTTAAATGTATTTCATGATTTCTTTCAAAAGAAATGTACCTGCACYGTGTTCAATGAAGTGATGCAAAAATAATTGGTGTTCCATTCTGATAACACTAAACCACTTTTGTCCATGTCCAATGATGGTCGTTTGATCCAAGAACAGTTTACAACATTTTGTAACTTATCTCAAGAGTTTTGAATGCCTCTGGGAATGCGCTTGAGTCAAAAGTTGTGCCCTTCAGTTTTCATTAAAGAGGCTGTAAGTTTAGTTACTGTTTTACCTCAAAACTAATGAAACCATACAATCTTGTCTTTTAGGATAACAGGGCTTTTGCTCATTGGCATGGATGAGCCCCTTCCTGTCTAATGAGGTAATTTCTGGCGAATATCTGTCTATTTATGGGACCCCTTTTACCTCAAGAGCACCTCCAGAGGTAAAATTTCTGTATGGCCTCTTTAATTCAGCCTTACAATGAATTAAGATAATATAACATGTTATGTGATGGGTCGTATGGTGCCACCAGGACAGAGTTTGTGTGAACTTCACTATCACCAACATGTTGAGCTCTCTGTCTAGTTTACACCAAAGTAGGGTGTGGTCCTTTGTAGTTCAGAATGGGGCTTGTAACACCAGAGTAGTGGCTTGGATTCCTGGGACCACCCATACGTAAAATCTATGCATGCATGACTGTAAGTAGCTTTGGATATAAGTGTCTGCTAATGGCATACAGTGCATTCGTAAAATATTCAGATCCCTTGACTTTTGTTACATTACAGCCTTATTCTAAAATGGATGCGATTTTTTTTTGGATGAGTTTTTTTCCCTCATCAATCTACACTCAATACCCCATAATGACAAAGCAAAAACTGGTTTTTATAAATGTTTGCAAATGTATAAAAAATTAAGTACTGAAATATCACATTTACATAAGTATTGGTATTGTTTTTTTAATTAGGATCCCCATTAGCTGTTGCAAAAGCAGCAGCTACTCTTCCTGGGGTCCACACAAAACATGAAACATAATAAAGAATGACATAATACAGAACATCAATAGACAAGAACAGCTCAAGGACAGAACGACATACATTTTTTAAAAAGGTGCATGTAGCCTACATATCAATGCATACACACAAACTATCTAGGTCAAATAGGGGAGAGGTGTTGTGCCGTGAGGTGTTGCTTTATCTGTTTTTTGAAACCAGGTTTGCTATTTATTTGAGCAATATGAGATGGAAGGAAGTTCCATGCAATAAGGGCTCTATATAATACTGTACGTTTTCTTGAATTTGTTCTGGATTTGGGGACTGTGAAAAGACCCCTGGTGGCACGTCTGGTGGGATAAGTGTGTGTGTCAGAGCTGTGTGTAAGTTGACTCTGCAAACAATTTGGGATTTTCGACATATTAACGTTTCTTATAAAAAGAAGAAGTGATGCAGTTAGTCTCTCCTCAACTCTTAGCCAAGAGAGACTGGCATGCATAGTATTTATATCAGCCCTCTGATTACCCTTTACTCAGTACTTTGTTGAAACACCTTTGGTAGCGATTACAGCCTCGAGTCTTCTTGGTTATGACTCTACAAGCTTGGCAACCCTGTATTTGGGGAGTTTCTCCCATTCTTCTCTGCAGATCCCCTCAAGCTCTGTCAGGTTGGATGGGGAGCGTCGCTGCAGAGCTATTTTCAGGTCTCTCCAGAGATGTTCGATCGGGTTCAAGTTCGGGCTCTGGCTGGGCCACTCAAGGACATTCAACGACTTGTCCCAAAGCCACTCCTGCGTTGTCTTGGCTTTGTGCTTAGGGTCGGTGTCCTGTTGGAAGGTGAACCTTCGTTCCAGCGCTCTGGAACAGGTTTTCATCAAAGATCACTCTGTACTTTGCGCTGTTCATCTTTCCCTCGATCCTGACTAGTCTCCCAGTCCCTACTGCTGAAAAACATCCCCACACCATGATTCTGCCACCACCATGCTTCACRGTAGGGATGGTGACACGTTTCCTCCAGACCTGACGCTTGGCATTCAGGCCAAAGAGTTCAATCTTGGTTTCATCAGACCAGAGAATCTTGAACATAGGCCACTGTGTTATTGGGGACCTTCAATGCTGCAGACATTTTTTGGTACCCTTCCTCAGATCTGTGCCTCGACACAATCTTTTCTCGGAGCTCTACGGACAATTCCTTTGACCTCATGGCTTGGTTTTTGCTCTGACCTGCACTGTCAACTGTGGGACCTTATATAGACAGGTGTGTGCCTTTCCAAATCATGTCCAATCAATTGCATTTACCACAGGTGGACTCCAATAAAGTCGATCAATGGAAATAGTACGCACCTGAGCTCAATTTGGAGTCTCATAGCAAAGTGTCTGAATACTTCTTTTTTTTTATACATTTGCAAAAATGTCTAAAAACCTGTTTTCGCTTTGTCATTATGGGGTATTGTGTGTAGATTGATGAGGGGAAAAAATGATGTATTCCATTTTTAGAATTAGGCTGT
This sequence comes from Salvelinus sp. IW2-2015, assembly GCF_002910315.2. Taxonomy (NCBI): domain Eukaryota; kingdom Metazoa; phylum Chordata; class Actinopteri; order Salmoniformes; family Salmonidae; genus Salvelinus; species Salvelinus sp. IW2-2015. The sequence goes on along the minus strand of NC_036855.1, from coordinate 20,004,463 downwards.
AACTTAACAAACTGTGGAAAAGGTCAAGGGGTCTGAATATTTTCCATATGCACTGTATATTATATACTCATCCCACACTTGCTATTCTGGGGTGTTTGCGTGATTTCAATGAAACAGTCTTATATGAATGGTGTGTAGGTATATGAAGCTTAAATGTTGTAGCCTTGCATCCAGCTCAACAACTTGTCTGCTGCCATAGCAACTGCAGGGGAGCGCTGAGCAGCGCTGCCTGCCTGTGCAATGCATGTCACCCATAGCAACGACCAATCAGAAGTTTCTATCCTTTTGTTCAAGCACAGTGACGATAGAGGATATGGTGGGTGGGCTTTCAGGACCATGCATCTGCCAGCAATAGGACACTCTGGTCGTCAGTCGCATTCAAACACAGCATTGATTGGTCGAAGTGGTTTATTTCCAATATTATAAACAAGTTTACTGCTTGCCTACCCTATGAGCCTCGGCTTGGTAGAGATGACTATACCATAGCACTGAAAAGCAAAAAGTCTGTGCAATTCATTATCAGTTCTGTATTAAACTATATAAACATCTGATTAGGCCTATGCATTTTATTTTGTTTGTAACATGCACATTTGTATAATGTGTGGAATGACAGTATTTTGGTGCACGTGCACTCGTGAGGCACACGACAAGTGGAACTACACCGTTATTTCGTCATTATAATCACCATCTCAAGCAATGCACTAGAATTTTAGCTTTCGGGGTTCCAGAGAAGTGACAAGAATATAGACCCCTCCTCTGATGGGCGGAGCATGCATTTGTATTTCGATGTTGTCTTTTTTTTCTCCAGCTCTTGTTCTGACACGTTTGCACTGAGTGAGTGGCATTGGCACACTTTCAATCGCTCACTACCTCTGCCATCAAACAACATAAAGCACACAGAGGCAGAGGCTCGCGCTCATAAATTTCAGCAGGCAGATATTTTTGCGCATCGCTTTACAGCGTGTAGCCTAATTAATTTCTCGCTGTTCTTTTTTTCTATAATTTTTCCACTAATGCAAAACATTTTTTTTAAATAATTGCAATACATTTACAGGTAGCAGGTAGGCCTACTAATTTCCTGTCTAAGTGTTATATTTTTTATATTTTCATTCACATGTTTATTGTTAATTTTAACTGGATATTTTGTTTCCTGCTGACAATAATGGGGATTTGAACATTTTCAAGAGGAATTGTACGAGGAAACATAATCAAAAGAAGACGACTAATAAATGACAGATCAGCAAGGAGCAATCATACACAACTCGTCAACTCAAAAGAGAAAGACGAATTGACAAGAGGACTCCTGCAGGATACGAGGGACAGCGGCTGTCATTTTGACAAATAAGTTTGAACAATTATAGCTTATGCATTTTCGGACAAAAACATTTATAGATACTCACACTTCGGACCGTGCATAAAGAAGGAAGATTGCAAGAAAGTGATTACTTGGACACGCGATATTGATACCATTACTGGTACTCAGCTAACGTTATCCTATTTATTTTTTCTTATAGGCTACGCGTAAACGCAATATCACCAATATACAGCTCTCTAACGCAACACATGTTGTAGTTGTTTTTTTGTATGTGAGTTTTTCAAGCCAAGTTTCCATTTGTGTGGCTTCGTGATTCTGTTTCGGCTGACTATGGACGAACAAGCCCGGATCATGCAGGCTCTCGGCGGTGTCAGCTTGGCTGGCCACTCGATACAAGGAGGCATGGCACTGCCGCCTCCACATGGACACGATGGGATAGATGATGGGAGAAAACAAGATATCGGTGACATTCTGCATCAAATAATGACCATTACTGACCAAAGTCTGGACGAGGCGCAAGCAAAGTTGGTTCATTTATATGTTTTCTTTACAAAACACTTTACGCACCATTACTCACTATAGCTAATTAACATTCATGTAATAAAAGGCTGGCTATAAAATGCTGATCCATATGGCAATCCCATGGTCAAAATTATTTGCAGCGGCCAATGTAGATTAAAAAGTTAACAGCTGTCATCCAGTAATTCTAATAGTTTTGAAACTTGCTTCTGGCTGTGTGGAGGCAAAAAAAACTTTTATGTGCAAAGTGCAGGCTTTACATTGCATTTACATATAATGTTGCGAATTGGTAGGTTGGGGCTCCTGTAAACATTGATGCGTATTTGTAAAGTACTGTTTCACAGTAACTCCTGATATTTAAAAATAACGTTGGCTAATGTCCAAATGTAATTCCATGGTAAGTTATTTACCAATAGCAACAATTTTGAATGTAGGCCTACACTCGTAGTTTCAATTGTGAATGTTCTACAAATAAACMTTTTTTAAACAAACTTTGAAGTCTTACAAAATAGTTAGCATTTCAACAAACAATGCATCCATCGTCATTCGTGTTGACAAATCACTGTTTATGCTACAACTTTGCGATGCATGTCAACATGTGCAAAATTAGCAAGACCTCGAAGTTATTGTAAAGAACAAAGACACATTATTATCTTAAAAGTTTTAACAACTGAGGTGTTATAGTGACTATATTTCAATGTTGGTTCTTGTCTCAAACTGAAACAGGAAACATGGACTGAACTGCCACAGAATGAAACCTGCACTCTTCAGCGTCCTCTGCGAGATCAAAGAGAAAACAGGTAAGACTTCACATGAATTAAAGTGGAAGATTTAACATCAGGAGGACTGTATCAATAYGCAACATTGCTGAGCCCCAACGCATTTGCACACCGCCATCTTTACTCTCCCCGTTGGCAGCCTTATCCGAAGTTATCAAGCGGGAGACAGAATCAGCTCCCGTCGGTCATGACATTTTAAATGGGAAAATTCAGGTTATGGTTAACGTTACAGCCTTTGAGAAGCATCTGCAGATCTCCGCAAAAAGATATCGGTGCTCTCATGTAGAAATTGATATTAGGGTTGTTATCCGATGGTTACATAGGGATGGAATGGACAATGAGGTGCGTAACAATCCTCCATATTTTATCATAAATAAAGGAAATTCACTTGCTTTGGTTTTATTAGGCTACACCACACCATGCGCATTATATGAGCCGTTTCAGCGCCATGCATCTCGTTTTTTATTAAAATGGAAAGTATAGCCAACAGTGATGGTAATTATTAATCCTATATTTAGTCAGTTAGATTATAATCTCGTGCTTAATGAGGTTTGCTGTCCACAGGATGGATCACTATTGGCATTATTGGCACGAGTCTAACCATTGTTGCCTTCTGTAACGCACATAAAGCATTCAGACGATCAATAGAGCCAGCCGTTTCTAACGTGACAAGCTAAGTGCAATGAAACTGTGGAAAGTATATATAAGAGCATTGTAGAGCCTAATAGAAAACATAATATTCAAATATCTGCCCAGCATGTGGGGACACAAGTTTTAGAACAAGTCTCTTGCCCYCATTAATATTAATTTCCTAATACAAATGGGTAGCCTACGAAGGAGTAACTGTATGAGGGTTAATATATTGTTAGAAAATAGGACATGATTTAAAGATTGGTATATTTTTTTAAACAGGAAATTGGTTTGGTCTTCCTACTACTAGCCTTCTACAAGATGATGAGTTAAARTCAAAAAGTTAAATAGGCTTCCCCCAAACAACACTATTGTGTGTGTGTACAGGCTGTGTGAGTGAGTTTGTGCATGCCAGTCTGTGCGAGCGCATGAGTGAACAATTGTGGAACCATGCTACTTTAAGATAACCTTTTTCAAATTCTAACCATGATAAATCCACAAGCTACTAAGGTTAGCATACTAATTGTGCAACCTGTCTTATGCATCGTTCTTGTGCGTCGCAATGCCATGCAATCCTGACATCACAGCAAATCAAACACCATATATCGATAGAACACTATTTTATTATAATGCACATTTTCATTTCTGTTTTTTGCCCAAAGTCTTTCTAGTGGGCCTGAGGGTTTTGCCGAAAGGAGATTGCTCATAAGAAGACAGGAACCACATGCTACAGTCAGTGATGTGATGGTGTGCATCTTGAATACGCTTTTGTTAGGGTAGGTAGCCTAGACCAGTCGTTGCAAGGCCAGATGCATATCATATGGTCTTAATAAATATAATATCACTTTTGGATATGACAACAAATACTATGATTTTACGCCCACGCTATTGGAGAAGGTATTTTTTGTGGATAGGATACTTCTGAAAATGTTGATGAGCCAAAAGGAGGTTAGTGCTAGTCAACTTCTCACATATAAACCTATTGTTGTGTTTGGACCTATTGTAGTGTTTGGACTGCAATGCAATATACAAAATTAACATTTTCAGTATTGTAAGTGTATATATTTGTAATATTTAATTTAACCTTTATTTAACTATGCAAGTCAGTTAAGAACAAATTCTTATTTACAATGACGGCCTATYTGAAAGCATATAAAAAATATTGCTGTTGATTCATTACTAAAGGGTGTGTGGCTGATTTTCTGGGGGATACTTTATACAGTGTAATAGGCAGAGGCTCTTTATTTTTATCCACAATATTGAACTATTTCTTTAAGACTTTATTTTATGGATTTAACATTTAAATCATTTAAGTTATTGAAATGTTTTGTTCTATATCAAGCTGTTGCAGAAGCATTATAAGCTGTCCACTTTACTCTCGCTAGTGAATAGTGATCTTCGATACCAATGGTAAATCATATTATGTCAAGTTCCAGTCGTTTATGACTACAAAAGACAGTATCACAACAGTGGTGCAAGCGTTTGGCATTTTTCCCTACATGTTAGTCAAGGCCACGTTTGGTATTTTGGTATCCTTTAAAAGAGTGAGAGAGAGAGAGGGATGACAGTTGTCAAATATCGGTAAACTCTTAAACCCAGTTGAAAGTTGCCTATCATACAGAAACCCCTAAATGACATTAATTTGCTACTGCTTTAAAATAGTGACGAGGTGTCAGATTCATGGCCTTTGTGTGGCTTATAAGCAGAAGTGACTTGGGTGAGATCATAAAACTTAATGAACTTCTCGGCCACAGGAGGTGTCCGCAGGGGCATGAGAAGGGCCCTCTTGGCTGCCTAGCCTACTTGAGGTATTCTTTATGCCTGTCGAGAAGAAAGTGGGAAAGTGAGAGAGTGATTGTGTAAGAAAAAGGGGGAACATGATCACTGGATGTTTTAGCTCTATATAACGATGTGGGAGCGACTGTGAGTATACTGTATGTTTGATACTGTATGAGTGTGCATCATAGATTAATCCATGCATTAGTATCAACACACACGATATGCATGTACCCCTACACGCTTTCAGATCTTAACCCCACCTGTAGAACTTATCTCCGTGGGCACATATTGGATTACTTTTGACATTTTTATATTTTATATTACATTAAATATCTAATTAATTATGCATGAGAAATAGAGTCTCTAAGTATGCTAATTATTTAAATMAGCTTGTTTACTATTCCAGTTGTTGTAATCTTCTTTAATCCCTTTGATGGTCTTTGTTTCAATGTCATTTTCCACAAGAACTAAACCAGTAAATAATATACTGTACTTCTGTGCTACTTTGTTTGAGCACTCAATTTGGAAAAGCCTGTGTGTAGCAATGCTTCTGGTTGTACATTTTCTCTATCCCAGTCCCTCTGATCAGTATGTGTTTTGTGTGCTGTGTGAAGTATGGGAGTAGCTGTAAAGTCTTTGTTTTTACTATTGAGAATTTAAATCCAGTTTTAGTTCGGAATTGAGATGTGTGTGTGTGTGTGTGTGTGTGTTTTGACATATGGACATTATTGATCTCATTTTAATCAGATCATCCAGTGCTTTATTTGATTATACTGTATCAATAGATACATAATACAACTGTATCAGTAGTTTCATAATACAATTAAATGCAATTAGTACAATGTACATGTAAGGAGAGAGAAATCTTTGAAAATTTAAAATGCTTATTATTATTCTTGGATCACATTGTACCAGGTGTAAATAGAAACAGGCTAAATCAAACCTGAAGTGTTTGTATTGTAGCCATGTAAACAATGACAGCAAACATACTTGGATTTACATCTGTTTGAAGAGGTAATGGATGATGTGTGTCTGTCTGTGTGTGTGTATGTGTATATATCTCTGTGTGTGTGAGAGAGTGTGTCTGTGTGCATGTGTGTGTATCTGTGTGAGTGTGTGTGTGGTTAATCTGCGGTTTGGAGTCACAGTCTTCCCCCTCTTAGCCATTGACAGATCTCAGCTGGTCTGGTGGCCTTCTTAACCAAACAGTTTTTCTCTCCCACTGTGGGTCATTCACATGCTCCCGTGGCATCATACAGAGGGATTGTTTTCTCCTTTCATGTCTGTTCACTGGCACATAATCTCAATGTCATTTAGCCACCCAATGATCCCATCCGGGGAAAACCATATCCAAACATGAATTTGACAGCAGTGCAGCAAACAAATATGGCTGTAAGTACTTTATGTTTACAGGATATGCTTCAATACTGTGCAGAACGTTCCGTTTTTTTTACATTCATATGTATGTTAGAAGTAAGAAGGACATTTTAACCCACCTAGAATCTCAGAAACGCACTAGGGAACTTGGTGCATGGCGGTGGGTGTTGTGTGGTTGGGAAAGAAAGTGGGATGCACTTGACTGGTAAACAGACTATTTGTAGTGTTCAGAGGATTTTTGGCACTCTTCTTACTCTTATTGTAGACCCAGAGCAGATTTCCTCATCGCTAATGCCCTAGAAATATTAATGCACTTTGATATGCTAATTAGGAGGCATTATGCAAGAAATTAGATTAAGTGGCAGCATGAAGTCATTTGCCTGTCAGTAAATTGAGTGTTTTTAGCAGGAGGGGTTTGTTTTTTCACTTTCTCTTGTTTTTGCATTTCAATGAGCTGAATGTGAGATATTGCTGAAACTGCTACAATTCTTTACCTTTTTTATTGTCCATTGTTTATTTTCTCTCTCACTCATCATGTTTGATACCAGCAATCTGCAAATGATGACACGTGTTTGTTCTTTGATACATTCCTTTTGTCCACACCTCTTCTGAATTGTGCCCAGCATGTCAGGGGTAGATAAAGAAAAGTAAACTCTAAAAAGATACGTTTGCTGATTATTTTTTTTTTACTGTAGCTTGAGGAAGACATACAGTGCATTGGGCATGAGATCTCAGTGCTAATCAGATGGGTTTTGCAGTAGTTTCTCTGTGCTGGGTTTGTTTTCTCTCCTCTCGTCTCTCTCTTGCCCTGGAAGCGAGGCTCGCATCAGCAGCGGGAGCAGCAAGAATAACAAAGGTGAAAGATTACCTCCATATGGTATTTCTGACCAGGAAAAGGAAAGGTTCTGCAAAAGCACTCCTCTTTGATGTGAGGTTTAATCAATAGAAAGAGATTACAGAAAACTATTACAGGCTAAATCACAGCGCGCCACAGAGGCTTAGTCCTCTCCACAGCTCTCTCAGCTGCACTGCACTCCTCCTGGCTGTGTATTGACTTGTTGTTTTCCTGACCTTTGACTCATCAAGTTCAGAAATGGGAGGTCTGGTCTGGAGAGGTAGGAGATTGCAGGAGGCTCAGGCTGATAAATGCCCAGATCCAGTGTGTAGAGCAGTGGATTAGAGAGACTAGTTACAGTATCTGACTAGGGGGGTAGGGTTAGCCTACATGTTAGCCTCCTCATACTGCTGATACCACTGCTGAACATGCCACAGTATTTGTCTGTTAGTTCATCTATGTGCACGCTGTGGTTATGAACAGTGGACTGACTGGCTGAGTAACTTTCAGATTGAGGTTGTAATTAACCACGTGCAAGGCTGACTAAATGCATTACCCTGAGTAAATATAGTTAGGATTGAGGGTGTAAACATTTGTCAAACCTTTAGGGAACATTCATTTTAAGGCTCCCTGACAAAGAGTTAATGAGACCCCTAAATCTAGTTTGTTGTTAATTTGACATGCCATTATGATTATTATGAATATTATGATTATAGTTATATTAAATTGAGAAAACAATGAAGTTAASAGTGTTACAATCCTTACCATGGCCCAAGATCAAAAGCCAATATTTGTGAAGACTGCCTTGTTCTTTACCCTTTGCTTTTTATAGTGTTGATTTGTGCAAAATACCACAGTCAATGTATGCCGMSGAACAGAAATCCATTCAACAGACAGACAATTGACTTTGGATGCTTTTTGTTCGAGAGTGCCTCAGTGATGCGGCTGCTGCGACTAGATAGTGCTCGGCAGAATGGCTCGCTCACAGCTGGGTTCCTGGCCGTCTCAATGGCAGGGCTACTTGTGCTTCCTCTGCAGCGGGTAGGGGATTGGGAAGATGGGGAGGTTATCTAAGCAGCTCCCAAATCCCCTGCTTTCTCCTAACAGCAGAGAAAAAAAGCATATGATAAAGAGAGAAAATAGAAAAAGTGGGGTGCGTATCAGTATCGATGGGGAGGGAAATCTGGAAAGTCATATGTTCACATTCTCCCAGTATTTGTCGTATTTTGTTTTCCCGACTGCTACAYTATAGCAGCACCTGAATCTGATTCTGATCTGAATGAGGTGCTTTGGTACGATAACCTGCTGGTGCTGATGACCCTCCATCTGTACTCACACACACCCCATCTTATGCTTGCCTCTCTCGCTACCTCTTCTATAGCTGTAAGCGTTTTCTGTGGACTCCTGTGCGAACAGCAGCCCATAATTGTATTTTTGCCAATACATTATACAAATTAGTCTTTATGGCAACTGGCATAAAAATGTGCATCCTCCAACAATATTTTAGTAGGTTAATTGCAACATTTCTCAATTGTACATCTGAGTTGTTGTTAATTAGGCATGACAAAGTTGGTGAAATAGTTATCTTCAGGCGGTGGCAGCCAGGAGAGGCTGCTTGGGATGCAAAAGGGAAAGCTTGATTGAAACGTTTGACATCGGTAAAGCTTGGAGCAGCATTGCTTGCTTTCTGTGCACTCCATTATCCTCAGTGTTCTGGTCCCTCTCTCAGCTAACCAAACAGAGTATCCCACCTGAACCAACATGCTGCTGAAGCGTGATGAATAATAGAAAAGAAAATTAGAATAAATCTCTCAGATCCTCCTCAGCATTGTTCAGCCTCATCCATCAGGAAGAAAGGCTCCTCCCACATTGACCCAGTCTGGGTATCAATGACATTGTCTTATATTTGCTAATCTCATTTAATAAATGTGGTCCCTGCACCCCCACCRCCAACTCTGGAGATGAGCTCATGTTTCATTTAATTACCTTATACCTCAGATCGTTCGGTTTGCTCCATTCTTTGTTATTCAAAAAAATACAGTGAATATGAACATGTAGAATATTACCTCATAGACAGAATTCTGTTATTGGAATTTCATTGGAGTTTATTAATTCAGTTGGCTTCAAAACTTTTTTTTGTCAATGGGAATAAGTTTGTCTGTCYTGTTAGTTAATTCAAGATGTTCAACCCCTGTATAACTGATCATAATAAATGTTTTAACACATTTATTTCACTGTGATCGTTGCATATAGCTAGGCCCTCCTCTCCAGCGGTCAGATGTCATAATGTTTCCCCCGTGGGCCACCTGGTGCTTCATGTTCATGTTGGAGACATTTTTGCAACATGGAGGTAGCTTGTTCTCCATCAGGGCCCTGGCATCTGTTAGCGAGGCTTCTCCTCTAATATATTACTGGAGTTGTGCGCCCTTCAGACCAGAAAGAGACCAGCTGATGAATTCGATATCACCTTTGACTTGTCAGCTATTCTTTGCAGGTTAACCAAATTGCGCTCAGTATGAAACATTACATTTTCATTCAAAGAAGTGAATGTTAAGCCAGCCACAGCTGTTTTCAATATTTTATGCTTTTCTCCTGACATGTATATGACATWAGTACAATTTGTGATGTGTTGTCATCAATAATTTTGTCAGAAAGCATAAAAGCTTGAAAAGCCATCCAACCACCAATGGTGTTTATGTCCCGTATGTACTACAGCAAAATATAAAATTACCATTTACCCATGCTCACCTCGCTGGACGGTTCCTGTCAGATATAGATTTGACAGCGAGTAATTCTGTTAAATCAATGCGTTTTATGTTTATTTATTGATGTTTTCATAAGTATACATTAGTATGCTAGATTTGTGTAGGTACTATTCAGTTCAAGCCCATTGAGGAATAGTCTGAATGTATCTTATGGAGCGATAAGTGATATTGATTGAGTAAGAGCTAATCACAGATCAGGTCAGGTAACAGAGACACTGCACCAATGCAATGGGCAGACTGTTACACAGTAATAAGAATGATACAACTAGAAACAGAGCAAAGGTTTGGTTACCGGATGTTTCCTATAGAGTTTCTTTATCTGAGTCCAATCCTGATCTTAATGTTTTAACGCAGTATCATTAGATGGTGAAACAATATTTCCATAGAGCGTTATTAGTGTAAAGAGTGTCAGATGGAGAGACGGGTACAAAGCAAGTCCTCTCTCGGTAATGATACTGGTATTTATAGGTCCCCATTTCATTAGCTCCAGTGTTTCAGAGAAGATATTTTCTCATGGGGCAATAGATGCCTGATGATCATTTACTCCCCATACACATTAAATGTGGACAACCAACATACCAGAATGTTTTTAGTAAAGAGGGSCCCCCCCCCTCTGTTTACAGGAAATATATTTTGATGTTATTTGTTTTTGTGTTGATCCATTCTATAATTGACTGAGTCATCTTTCGAGGTTTGATGATACATATCATATTATCCATGTAATACAGTAACAGGGTATAGTGAAGGGATCAGAGAGGTGTTGGCATTTTCAATTTCATCTAGATGATTAGATTTACAGATTTTATTTGAACAGTTCTAACATTTGAACATTGCAAGGCTTCAAATCGTTATCCATGTTACCACACACATACTATACAATGTTGCATAACGTTATGTAGCTATTATAGAAAACAGAACAATGTGTTATTGTTGTCTATTTCTGCCCTTATCACATGTATTGTTTTCACAAAAGGTGTTTTCTAAAGTTCTCTCCTTATTTGTTCATCTGAAATTAAGTCCCTTTTTCTATTGTTCCGCAAGCCATTGTTCCACACGGTTCATACATTAGAATGATATATTGAAGACAGAAATGGGAAAAAGACTGCAATGCAATGAAAATTTAATCAGCGTCTTCTGCTGCTTTAATAAGGCAAATAATTCTTATTGGCTGCTGTGTTAAGATTTCTAATATTTAATTCATACCAAACCTTGCACTATTCTGCCCCTGCCCTGACAAGCCCCACTCTGCTGCCTGCCAAAAGGCAACATTAAAAACTTAAAAGCAGATGTAAATGTCTGAAAGCATCTGGATGGCCAGTTTTGAAGTCATCACTAAATGGTACTACCTTGCATTATTAACTATTATTAGGGACAGAGATTGTTTATCAATTGATAGTCTTTTTTACTTAACATTAAAATGAGAATAGAACATTTTGAATATTTGCCTGGTCAGATGGAACATAGTATCAATCATTTCACTAAAACTCCTTGATGGCCTCGTATTTGTGTTTTTAAAGGCAACTTATTGGCTCCTGGTGTTGAACACAGAGAAACCTTATATTATTAAGTGATTCAGATTTACTATCTTTACTCCTAAAACAATATACAAGGGACTGAAAACCCCTTCCCCTTCTATCGTCATATTTTCTTATGGGTTGGTGAATGTTTCAGACTACTCGAAATGTACCTTTCCTTTTCTTCCTTGAAGTTCATTTTTGTGGGCTGAAGCAACGGAAAGATGGCAAGTGGCCAAAGGCTAGGTGATGGCTCATGTTAAAGTGAAACGGCAGGTCCTGTTTTCCTCTCTTGGTGAAATGGCTTAATTGGTGTCAGAGCCCCAGGGATAAAGGCCTCTTGCTCTGAACATAGCCACACCGTCATAGTCTCCCCTCAGCCAGGACAAGCGGGTAACGTCTGGTGGTGAATGAGGACTAAGCCGTGCCATAACAATATGCAGTGATGTTTGGGATGACAGAAATTAATARGCGCTTGCTCCCAGAAAGTCATGATTAATGACGGCGAGTAGGGGAACGCTGTCCCTCCTCTTACTCCACTTTGATGGGGATTGAAAAGCGAAAGAGGCTGGTTTCTCTTCTCTTTAGAAAGTGGATGTCACCCAGAGTACATTACTGCTGTTTTTCTTTCCCGTTTTTCCTCAAGAGGAAGGCGGTGGGGGATTGGATGGTCCCTCCTAATGAATTTAGGATGGGTCCGCTCCCCTGATTTGGAAGTGGACCCATCCTGTCCAGTAGCAAGCTGGTGGGAGTACTCAGTCTTCCTTGGAGTTATCGCTGTTAGGAAGTACATGGGAAAGTAAAAGCACCTACTGATATAGATAATTACTAATATTACAACCTAACAGTTATTCACAAATGTATGTTTCATTTGATTATCAGATTCGCTTAACATCTCTACTATATGTCGATAGATATTATAAACCAGTTAATGACATGCTGGCAACCTATATCCATATATCAAAATTATTTATGATGTCTGTGAAAACTAAAATAAGATATATTCAATGTTGTAAAAAAAGAATGATGACAATGTGCTTTTTCATAGTATCTGTGTTTTTGAAATTACCAACATAAATCTTATTTAAAGGTCCGATGCAGCCATTTTTATCTCAAATAATTTCTGGGAAACAATTATGTATCTTACTGTGATTGTTTTCAATTAAAATGGTTTTTAAAAATTGCTTCTTAGCAAAGAACATTTTCTCAAACAAGAATGTAGCTAGTACTGTTGCGGATAGGTCTGAGTGGGTAGGAAAAAACAGAAAACTAGCTGTTATTGGCAAAGAGTATGAACTGTCTTTCTTGTTGGTCTATTCACTTTTTTACTGCCAAAACTCCATCCCACCAAAACAGGCTGAAATTTCAAGTGGTCTTTTCAAACAGCTCTTACACTAAAATGACATTATCAACACTTTCACAATTGGACAGTATCATTCCAACCTGTGGAAATATATATAAAACACAGGAAATCACATTTTTGACTGCACTGGGTTTTAACATCTTCAACATTGAGGCTTTTCTGAAAGTGAACAATTCAGGGCCCAATGAGTGAACACAATGAACTGATGTGCAGTAGCCATGATATGAGTATCTGTTGTGTCCTAGCAGGAGACACATTAATATTTAATCCTGTCTGCCATAGAGATCCCCAGACCTTTCTTTTCAGGCCTTACTTTCACTAATGTATTTTCCACCTTCCCAGGTATTTCATTTCTACGTAATGTGGAATTAAAGCATGCATTAGGATGATACCAGGCACCTTGTAACCGATTTCTAAGGACATGTGTCTCTGCACATTGCAGTGAAAATTCAAAAAGCAAGTTTTGACAACAGACATTTTGCTGACACAGAGTATTTCTCACACTTCTTCTCAAATAAACACTAGCTCTTTCAGAATGATTGATACATATTTAGATAGCCTTTTCCCCCCTCATACTACTGTGGAAGGTAGGACTTTATGCAAGCAGCAGAAATATCAACGTTTTAAACAGTCAATCACTAAGCCTCATAAGGGTCTGTCTCTGCTCTCAGATGGGTGTGTAGGAAGACAATGTCAGCTTTTATTTTGGTTCTCAGTGATCTGAACAGTTACTGTCTCACCATTCATCATTTCAGTTGTTTCCTGTTGAGGATTTGTACTGCAGTGTACTAAGACTCAAAGCCCACATCAACAAGATCTCATAAAGTCAATGAATCAGCATAGTTGCAGGGCTTTGTTGACTATTTCAACCTTGGCACAGTAACCACAAGGTTGTTGGATCGAATCCCCGAGCAGACAAGGAAAAAATCTGTCGTTCTGCCCCTGAGCAAGGCAGTTAACCCACTGTTCCCCGGGCGCCGAAGACGTGGATGTCGATTAAGGCAGCCCCCCGCACCTCTCTGATTCAGAGGGGTTGGGTTAAATGCGGAAGACACATTTCAGTTGAATGTATTCAGTTGTACAACTGACAGGTATCCCCCTTTACCTTTCTATATAGTAAGTTGCTGCACATGTCAGTCTGAATTTTGTACTGTTATGTCCTCAATTTGCTTTTGGACTTTGAAGATAATTATGTAAATTGAGAGGCCTCCCATGCAAGGGTAAACATAGGTGTGTTAGGACAGAAGGCGTGGTTCCCCTCTTTCTCTAAATAATGAAAAATAAACCCTAACATCATGTGTGCATGTGCGCAAGTCAGCCAGCCTGTCAGGTCCCGGTGTGAAGGCTTGGTTCGAGGGTGCTTGGTGCCTCTGTCTGTAAGTATGCCGAGCATTGCCTGGCCTCCCGGGTGCTGAAGGAGAGCATGGAGTGGCAGAGTTAATTTATTTAATGACTGAGCGTCTTATATCTCCCGAGCCCTGATTAGAATCCTTGCTTGATGAGAGAAGCGATAGAGTGCTGTGCACCAGCCTCATGCACGTAGACCCACAGGCTCCGATTCCTCCATCCTCTCTCCTCCCCACCCCCACTCTGTCTCCGCCGCTTTCCCCAAACCTTCAGTAAAGATCAGAAACAAGGCTTAGGGAAAACCATGCCATAGAGTGAGGTGTTTTACAATTCTTGGCTGTACACCTGTGATCATTTTGTAGTGTACCTCATCTATAATTTAGTATGGTGAGCTAAAGCGAGCGATGCTGGGAAATCCGAGTGAGGAGTAATTGTGATTAGTTGTGTGATCAAGATGAAGATCTGTATGAACGTGGGAAAGCCAAACAGTGTGTGTCACTTTGGCAGCAGTGGCTGTCAGCAGTGGGGGAGCTGCGGTTGTAAAAACCATGCCCTCGCTCTCTGCCAGCATGTCTCTTGTGGAGCCAAAGCACTGCCCTGTAGATCTGGACTGGCTGTGGGAGGGAATGCAAAAACACTGAGGACTGTGGAAATAAGTGCTAAGAGCCCTAATTGTGAACGGGTTGAAGTAATGACATACTTCTCCGAGCTATCATGACTAAAGAGGTGAGAGAGAGGGGGAGAGAAGTGGCGTAGAGGGAGAAAATACTCCCTGCTTCTAACATTTTCATAAGCCATCATCAGTAATGCAGCAGCAGCCTCACAAACCAGAAATGATTTCTTCAGACATTGCTGTCAAGTCTTATTCAAATAGCAACCTCACATTTGAATAACAGCCGACATTTTGAATGAATTAATCAGACAAGATAGTCTAGGCCTTTTCTCATTACTCTACGGGTCAGGCTGGGGAAGATATATGCGGTGGTGATGATATACTTGTCTTTAATAGTGATTTATGGAGATTTTGGATTGTACTCGATTTGTCAAAGGGCCTGGTAGCAGACAAAAATAGGGCAGTACATATTTCATTACCTAATCTTTGATTGATTCCATGATGCTAAAATATATAATCTTGTTGTTTAGGTGCATGGAAATCCCTTGTTAAGGCTGCAGCCTGGCGTCAAGAGCAGAAATACACACGCTTGCACACACACACACACACCATTTTAATCTCCTCATAGACCTTTCCCATTTTACTTTTCCTATGCAATTAAGCGAGGGCTGTAAATTACAACTGTGCAGTACTTTAATTATCACAGTGTTAAAATAGAGATCCTGTCTTTGAGAGGATTTCATTAACTTACTGACTATCCTGTGTGTGCTCATTTTTTATTCCATAATCATAAGATTCATTTGATTTACATGATGTAGTTGTAGGTACATGTATGTAATGACACAGCCAGCCCATGACACAGGGCTATTCTGGCAAGTGAAAGATAAGTACCTATCCTAAAATAGAGACAACATATTCATGTCAGTTTCCAAAGTCAACAACGATCTTGACATTTGCTGACAGTCTTGTGTTAAACTATTTTGGCTTCCAAGTTGTAATGTAAAGTAAGTTAAATATTTCATTTAGGTGTGAATCCAATACATAATAGTTTTATGACATGCATCCTTTCTTGTTTTTTACTAGCCACAACAACTTAATCTCCACATATATTTTTTCTAATTCCTGAAATTATAATTATTTTCTATTTACATAAAGCCACCGTGTTTGACCAGGCTGTAAGCCAAGAACAGTTCACATAGTGGAACGAAATGCCAATTACATTCAACCTACTCTGTTTATTGCTCTTAGAGACTTGAGTTTGTGGTTTCAGATTGATGTACAGCAATGTTCAAGCTGGCTGTGTGTGTGTGTGTGTGTGTGTGTGTGTGTGTGTGTGTGTGTGTGTGTGTGTGTGTGTGTGTGTGTGTGTGTGTGTGTGGTGTGTGTGTGT